>NC_134373.1:8664193-8973629 GCF_035582795.1 Mycteria americana | reverse complement strand
GATATCTGCTCTATTAGCTACATATGTTGCAATACTATTGCAAAGATTTAATAAATACAGTAAGGCAGTATGAGCTGAAACTTGCATCAAAAGTTACCTGTCAAGTCCACTTACACATACAGAAAGTATTAGCTACTTTGGGAGGTGAAATTTTGTCTCTCACTAATGAGAAGTCCTATACTAAACAGCCACAAATTTAACTCTGAATCTGCTGACTTTTATTGCTGTGTATCAACAACAAAAAAATTATGCTTAGTTGGCTTTCTGCTTTCTAGGCAACTGAGACTGCTAGATTCAGATCCACTTTATATCTGTTAGCTGACTGAATTTCAATGTGCAACATTCAAACAAAAGGAAAAAAAATGCAGCAAGTTGCACTTTAAATCTGATGTTACAGTGCTGTTTAAAATTGATGTTTTAAATAGGTGCTAGGTGTCCAATAAATTCAAAATGAGTTCACGGTATTCTGGTACAGGATGTTATGTGAAAGCATGGTGAGCAATCAAAGAATACACATGCACCCATCTCAAGAAATGCAATACATAGCCTTAAAATTCCACCTGTCCAGTGGGATATTTGCTGGCCTTGAGGGGTGAATTCCACGGAAGAACACGGTGCTCCTGTAAAATGATAGTCCCTTCCTACAGGACAGGTGGAATTGTAAAGCTTTGAGACTGTTGAGCCTAAAACTATTCCCCAAATCTTTAATTTTCCACTTCCATGTACACTGCAGCATTTGTGAAGTGGGGCTTTTTAGTCCTGCCTAAATCTAACTCACCTCCTAGATACCAGCCTGACAGCCCTTTGCACATGCTGGATCACAGCTCAGTCATCCTGCAGCGAGCGCAAACCCCTCAAACATAAAGGACAATTTATGTCGGGGAGGGCAGCGAATACAAAAAGGGGAGAAGGAGAAATGAGCAAGCAGAGCCACGGGCTGGGTGTCCACAGTTCTGGCAGGGAGAGCCCCTGCCGTGCTTCGGCAGCAGGCAGCGGCAAAGGACAGCCCGGGGCTGCCCAAAGCATGCTGCCTCTCAGCCTCTCTCCTCTACACCTGCTGTAAATCTCCTCAACGACATTTTGGAGTGATGAAAGAATTTGTCCTCTTCTTTAGAGCTCCTCTTATAAAACATATCCTGTACCGCTTCTATTTTAACATTGATTACTTAAAATGGAAGCACAAAGTGCCAAGTGATTTTTTCTTTACTGGATATTTTAAATTAAATGCATGTGACCAAACTGAGAAAGACACTTGTTACATGACTAATATAAACATGATTCTGTTTATTTTAGGTTATACTAGTGTGATGCCGCAGGTACAGATATAAATCTTAGCTGCTGATTAATGCAAGGTTATTACACTGCTTGACCAGCTGAATGGCTGATACTCAAGACTGTGCAAAGATCACTTCAGTAAGGTGGTTTTAAGAAAGCTGTGGAAAATGAGAACTTATTAAATGCGAACTTGCTAAAAGTAGATACTGTTAATAAGTTCAGGGGGTGTTTTTTAACCTAGTCATATATTTATCAGATATTAATACTCAGAACTACAGACAAAATTTTAGGAACTAGTTACCACTGTAGGTTAAATTAAAGCCTACATACTAAAGAGGCCAGGCAACTCCTAAATTTCTATACTGTATAAACACAGAATAGATTGTGTGTTCATTTTTAGCCCTGACTGCACATTATGAAGCAACACAGGAATAGCTGGTAATTTGAAGAAAATTATTTTTCTAGACTCTCCAGATGTATCAACAGGCATTAAAAAATTCACACAAAGAAAGAATGCCTGTTCCATTTAATTTAGTTTAGAAAGTGCCTGTTTCCATGAGGTTCCTGCAATACCCTATTTTTTTAACCTTGCTTATACCCTTTAGTTTAGCTAAAAATACACACCCACACACACCCCCCATATTTTTTTTCTAGGTCATATAAAGCGGGTGTCCAGGATGAGCCAAGGAAGAATCTGACTCTAGTCAGTATGATGACACTGCAGAAACAGCCTACTCAAAGATATATTATTACATATGGCCCATCTTAGGCTTTGCTAGAGCTAGCCAAATATATCCCACCTCCCTCCTTGTTTCATTGAAGGGGATTACATGATCTAGATCTTACAAAATGTCATAATGTATATAAAAACGATTGCCCTTACGGAAGATAAGTACTTGTGTGTGTGTCTGTGTGTATGTATTTCTCCACCCCCATCCAGCCCTAGGACATATGCATACTTTTGTGGAGGATGACAATGTACATGCACACATGGAGCAGGCACCTCTTATTTCAGAATGCATACACATAGCCCAGAGGGATTCCTTGAAAAAATGTGTAAAGAGTGGAGAAAGAGTATGGAACCTCTTCTCACTGGGGTCCTTGGTATATGGCACTAAGGAAAGTAAGAGCTGCTCATTATTTGTCTTCTCAAAGACACCAAGGAAGGACAGAGAAAAAATGCAGCCACTCCTTGTCCCTAACTATCCTTCATATTTTAGAACTTCTAGCAGCAGCCACAATAATTTGCAACCACAGACAAAAGAAAAATCTTAGTTAGAGCTGGGGACTGGATTTTGTTGCTGACTGTGGCTACTTCAGTGCAACTATGATTCTATGAGTCAAACAGATTCATCCCATTTACCTTACTACTACATAATGGAAGTAACTTAACCAAGTGGACTTTTACGACCCAGAAACCATCTATTTTCTGCATTTATTTTGTGACAATCCTTGTGTTATTTATCCTGTAATAAAGTTTGAGGGTGTAAAAGTCTAGTAGAGCAAGCACTGTACATGAACTGTAGATTGGTAACGTAACACGAGTCAGCTCTGTGAAAGAGAACTGTATTTCACAGTCTCTATAATTTTGTTTTACATGCTTCAAAAATCCTGTCACCCTAGTATCTGAGATCTCACTGCAGATAGTTAACTCTTTGGGCCAGTATGTTCCTTAGCTTTCCTGAACTTAAAACCTAATAGTTCATTAGGCTCCAACAAAACTGAAAACACCGCTGCCTACCTGTTAAGAGGGCATACAAACAGGAACAAAGCCAGGCAGTAATACCAAAATTTTGAATTCAGCCAAAGGGAAACAAAAAGACATCACCTTGTACAATGTATATAACCTCTTTTACTTACGATGCACAGACACCCAGCTGCAAGGGCTGGCATGTTCTCTGCAGTGGAAGAAAACCTATCAGCTAAGATCAAGAAGACACCAACATAAAAGTCTTAACCACATTCTTTAAAATCCCAGCCTTGAAAAGTGTCGATGTTGTTTATCAGCTCCACGCCATAATTGGTGTCTTGTTTTAAGACCAATGGCAAGTTATCTTCCTAAGAGAGAGTTCTTGCATAATCTTCCCTTGAAAACAGAAATCACAGCAGTTTTTCAGTTTAGCATAAAGAAAAATAATGCAACTCTCTACATAATCATAACTATTTTCCCATATATTTTATACTTGCCCCTGAGGAATCAGTTGTCCCATCCACTTCATAAGTGATGGTGGGACAACTACCAGCAGAGGTATGCAATAGAGAAACTCAAGGCACCATTTTTCCTCATCAGATGCAAATGACATACCTAGCTGTAATGGCTGATGCCCATGGGGTAGATATCAAGGGGATTTGTTGAAAGGCAGTCATGTTCCACAACACTGTTCATCCTACAAATTCTGACGTATTTCCTGATCAGATTTCCCTTTTGTGACACGAGAGCACCTCTCAATGAGAAGGCTTTCTTGAGCATTGTGCAGTGGAGAAATGCTTGGATTTGGGAGGTGGAAGGTAAGTTAGGAGAGGAGCTAAGAGATATTACAAGGAGCCAAAGACCTTCATCTGGTAACACGTCCTCAGAGCCTTTCAAGAATTACAAAGACTAGAGAGAGAGTAGTAAGTTTTTTGGCTGCTTTAACCACGCATGTTTAACTGTGGGTGTTTACAGAAATTCCATTTCCATAGCAGCAAGAAAAAAAAAAAAATAAAGCCTCCCAAACAATTAAACTACTGTCAAAAAATCACACAGTTTCTAATCCTAAACTGTCATTCAGAGGATGTACATCATTACAGTGAATTCCACTTAAATAAAGGATGTTTAAAGGCCTTTTGTAAAATAGCGGTTAACAGAAGTAACAGAGAACATACCTAACTGTGACAAAGTGCACTGGTAAGGAAGAGGGGAAACTCCCCAGTGGCTTTGGAAACATGCTTTTTCTGCTAACCTTTAAGTGCACACACTGAGTGTGAAAGCCTTGCAAGAGCTAAAGGCACATCTCAGATTCTGCAACACACACTGCATATGTGAAACAGTAATTGTTTTGAGATTTCAGACATATACTGTGCTGTCATTTGAAAAAAGTGATGGATGAGAAACTGGAAACCTCAAGGAATTAGTAATAGGATATAAAGCATTTCACCTCTAGGTCACCAGTTCAAATTCAACCAGGTTGGTAGTGACCAAAAGTAGTTACCATCTGGCAGCTGTTCTCTGGCTGATGTAAACTGAGTTGAGGGTCTCGGCGCATTTCCTAGTGGACAGGTGTCCTCATCACAAAAAACACCATAATTAACTCTCTGTTTGGCTTTCTCAGCAAAGCCACTGAACTACGAATGGAAGTAAAGACTGAGCTATATTCCAGGTCAGCATGAAAGCATGTTGGCTGCAGAGCACTGCAGATTCTTAATCATAATTCCTCTTTATATTTTAAGACACACAGATTAGGGAGGGACTTAATTTATCATCATTACATTAAACAGAGTAGTCTTCCCAACTCAAGAAAGAGCTTACGTGCTGCTGTTTCTGCTCAATGCAGATTTCTTTTCAACATGCAGCTACAGCAGAGTTTGGAAGCACAACAAATGAATGCAAAGTACAATCCCATTATTAAAAATGGTAAATTTACAATCCCATTGTTTAAAATTATAAATTTACCCTAATGCACTGTATTGGGTTTGTGTGGCAAGCTACAGGGGTGGCTTCTGTGAGAAGCTGCTAGAAGCTTCCCCTATGTCAGATAGAGCCAATGCCAGCCAGCTCCAAGACAGACCCACTGCTGGCCAAGGCCGAGCCCATCAGTGAGGATGGCACCGCCTCTGGGATAACATACTTAAGAAGGGGCGGAAAAAAACCTGCGCAATGGCAGCTGGAGAGAGGAGTGAGAATACGTGAGAGAAACATCTCTGCAGACACCAAGGTCAGTGAAGAAGGAGGGGAGGAGGTGCTCCAGGCGCTGGAGCAGAGATTCCCCTGCAGCCCCTGGTAAAGACCATGGTGAGGCAGGCTGTCCCCTGCAGCCTGTGGGGGTTAATGGTGGAGCAGATATCCCCCTGCAGCCCGTGGGGGTTAATGGTGGAGCAGATATCCCCCTGCAGCCCGTGGGGGTTAATGGTGGAGCAGATATCCACCTGCAGCCCATGGAGGACCCCACACCAGAGCAGGGGGATGCCCAAAGGAGGCTGTGACCCTGTGGGAAGCCTGCACTGGAGCAGGCTCCTGGCAGGACCTGTGGACCTGTGGAGAGAGGAGCCCAGGCTGGAGCAGGTTTGCTGGCAGGACTTGTGACCCCATGGGGGACCCATGCTGGAGCAGTCTGTTCCTGAAGGACTGCACCCTGTGGAAGGGACCCACGCTGGAGCAGTTCCTGAAGAACTGCAGCCCATGGGAAGGACTCACACTGGAGAAGTTCATGGAGGACTGTCTCCTGTGGGAGGGACCCCAGGCTGGAGCAGGGGAAGAGTGTGAGGAGTCCTCCACCGAGGAGGAAGGAGCAGCAGATACAACGTGTGATGAACTGACCGCAACCCCCATTCCCCGTCCCCCTGTGCCGCTGGCGGGGAAGGGGTAGAGAATTTGGGAGTGAAGTTGAGCCCAGGAAGAAAGGAGGGGTGGGGAGAAGGTGTTTTAAGATTTGGTTTTTATTTCTCATTATCCTACTCTCATTTGATTGGCAATAAATTAAACTGATTTTCCCCAAGTCAAGTCTGGTTTGCCTGTAATGGTAATGGGTGAGTGATCTCTCCCTGTCCTTATCTCAACCCACGAGCCTTTCATTATATTTTCTCTCCCCTGTCCAGTTGAGAGGGGGAGTGAGAGAGTGGCTTTGGTGGGCACGTGGCATCCAGCCAGGGTCAACCCACCACATGCACTTAGTCTGTCTCAAAAAACCTACACTTACTACAGAGGACTCTGACGCAGAAAACAAACTGGCTTTGGACTATTGGATACAGACCATAGGTTGAGATTATCCAACTTTGGGAATAAGAGAAGACTCACTGTAAAGAAAAAAAAATGAAGATGGCATCCTTTAGGCCGACACCAACCAAAACCACAAAGGGGGTTTGGGGAAGAATACCATCCACAGTTATAAAAGCTTTAAAATGGACCTCTTGCATCCAGAAGTTCTGACCCATGTCTCTCTCAAGAAACAAACAAGACATAGTTCTTCTAGGCAGAACTCTGTGTGACCAAGGCTTCAAAATATTATGCATTAAAAACACTGGAAAAAAAATACTCCCTTATGCAGATTTTTCCTCAACAGGAACTGGAAAATTTATTAAGTCTATTTATGGCCTACCTGTGCTTCACACAAGACGTGAGACCAGTTGTGTATGGTATGACTTGCTGATAGGCACCATCTAAACCACCTGTTGCCATAATTTGTTCAGCCCTATTATATCTGAAACTGTTAAAACAGGTATAGTTATCATGTGTCCTCTCTCATTTCACCGTTTGTGGAAAAAGGACAACTAGAACAGAATTAAATTATTCCATATCATCAGCCTTTCAACACACAAAGGCATTTCTTGAACATCAGTGGCTTGTAAGACTGAATCAAGGGCTACTGGTGTTAAACAGTGAAGAGTGTGAAACTGTTGTTCCAGGGAAGAGCCTCCACCACCTCGGGTAAAATACAGCCAGAGCTCATAGGTGGCTAGAACATGGCATTTCGGGCTGAAGAGTTTGACGCGGTTTAAGCGGTAGCTGACTTTGGAATGTTCTTAGCACGCCTTCAGATAATGTTAACTTTAAATAAACTTGCTGAATACTCATGTAAATTATTTCCATTTGGCTGTCTCATTATTCAATATGCTTTCAAGGAACATGGTGATGAAAGAAGAAAAATACCTCTTTCTAACATAACCATACTGGCAAGAGGATCAACATTATCAGTATTCAAAGAATGTCTTGGCAGGATAAACCTTCATAAAAAGAAGGAGCACTAGCTAATCCAAGTTGTCAAAATAGCAATAGTACTTCAAGGGTTGATCTGCAAAGTGATTCATTATTTATTGCTAATGCAAACAAAACATTCTGAGCAGAAAGAGCAGTTGAGTATTTCCTATCTCAGAAATGCACTGACGGAGAGTACACAATAAATGAACCCTCGGATGACTGATAAAAGGATATCTATTTTCTTACTTACTAGAAAACAACCCAAAGGCAATAAGAGCATCGTGGTTCTTCAAAGAAATCAGAAACTTAATCAGAAACTTAAACTTAATGTATTTTCTAAACTAACAGAGATACGAAATGTGGCACAATAACAAGAAAAATTTCTGGAAATTTACTTCAGGAGCACAAGACATACACCTTTAAAAAAAAACATGGTGGAAATAAAACATGCAATGTATTGTGCATCCTGAAAACATATATACATTCAACAGCTCAATAAGAGGCCTGACTTGTCAAAATAAGTTTCTGCTAGAATCAATTAGGCCACCATTTTCAGAAGCCTAACCTCAGGCACTTCTGTAAAAGTTTCAGCCTCATCACATTCTTCCTCGGTAAAGCTAGGGCTATGCTTTCTTCCATTTTCCTTTCATTTCTTATAAAATACAGGACTTTAAAGACTGTTTGGTTCCTTTTTTTTTTTTTTTCCCCATGTACTGGTTTTGTAATTTATTTTCAAGGTTTCCTTTGAAATATACTTTCACTTACACTTTTTTCACTTACTGCCCTTTCTAATCTTTCGACCCATCTCTCCTCGTCTCCTTCTGCAATACCTCATCTCTGCTACCTTCTTGCTCTTTTAAGCCTTGGAACCTGATCTTACTCCTGACGTGTATCTTCTTCCATTGCAACAGAAAGTATTGGCTCAGCCTCAAGAATTTGGGATTCTAGGAACTCCTCTGAATAACTGCACATACATTTTTTTTAAACTAATATATAATCTATGAGCTACATGAAAAATAAAGCCATACTAAGAAGTTGATTCTTTCTCCTAGTACATTTGAAACAGAAATGTAACAGCCACCACAAAAAAGAACACCAAAACCAAACAAACCACAGACAAGCCTATTCAGTAGAGTATTATTCTAGCACAGGTATACTGTAGTACCACTATAGGAAAAACACCTTCTGATCTGAATTAATAATTTTAATGACAATAATACTCAGCATCTGAAGGAAAAAGAACTAATGAGTATTCATTTTCTGTGATATTATGGTAAAACAGATGCACATAGACTTGCTGAAAGTTATGCACTGGAATTTCAGAATTTCAAATTTCTTAAAAGGTATGATGCAATAGGTAATTTTTTATTTTGCAAGGAATGACAACAGCAGTAGAAACATGGGAATCTGCATTCAAAGTTTTTTTAACATTTTCAGACTGTTTTAAAGCATTTACACACACACAGAGACAGACTACACTTTACGGTTTCTTAAGGCTTTAATTTTTCCTGCTCAGCAATAGCTACTGAGCGACATCTTGTGTTGAAACATGTCTGAGCAGCTTCTTACTTGTTTTCTTTTTTTCTAAAAAAATTAAATGAACATAAGGCCGGCAGTGCAAAATGAAGAGCCAAAAAAATCAGCACCATCTCTCTGTCATTACAATGAATAATACTGCCTGCAGATAGAATTTGTACTGATTGATTTTACCTACTCAAATTGTGTATTGAAGAATTTACCTCTGAAGCTAATAGGATACGTAGTCAAAACCAACATGCGATGGCTACTGTCATGCTGCTCTCCACACCATTTTTGCAGTAAGTATTGTGAAAAAGATATGCGATCAACTTCTTGCACGTTATTGCCATTGTATTAAAATAAGCATAGAAAAAAAGAAAAAACAGATATGTAATAGTCTAATCAAAAGGGATGAAATCAAAATACCATAAAAAATAATTTGCAACTTGTCAGCAAGCAAAAACAAACCACCAATAAAAGCCAAAATTAGCCAAAAGCCAATGTTGGTTTTATTGTCCAACATTTAAGACCAATACTGTGAAGCACTGCTAGATATGTCAAGGAGCTTAACACAATCTAAGAAGCGCACACCCCCAAGATCTCTGGTTTCAAACTTTCTGTAGTCCCAATGAAATAAGACTGAAAGTAGCTACACTTGCTCAGCTTTGGAATACTAATTCTGTAGCCACAAGGCTGGCTTTTGTTTTTCACAGTATCTACACTTTGATATTTAGAAATACATACATAAATATAATCAGAGTATGTTATACAACTCCAGAAAAGGATGGGCAATCTGTTGTCATTTTAGGAAAGCACAGTGTCATTCATCATTCCCACTGAAAAGGAACTCAAGTGTGAATGTTTGGTTGATAGAGTAACTGATCAAAATTGCTCAATGAACAGGCCAAATAGCAAGATCAACAAACAAAATTATTTTAGAACAGAAAAAGAATTGCTGAGGGATCTGGCCACGAGATGTCACTCTCTACTTTGTGGCAACTTGGAAATTCAGTAGCATAGCTTTCTTCTCAGAGGTGCTAAAAACAGGAGTACAGCCAATAAAATTAGCTGTGTTAAATTGGGGTCAGGTAAAGGAGAACTGCTCAATGCTCATTTCTGTAGCTGCGCATGCAATTTCTGTCTCTGTGTTGTAAAATTACTGTTCCGTATGCTGTGCAGTCAAAGTAGCCTCCAAGCAGCCTCTGAATGCATTCCCCCAAGTCTAAACAAAGAACAACTACCTCAACTAAAGCCTGTTGTTATAACCTGCTTTACTCTTACTTACACCAATGTAGCAAACCATTTCGAATTTTTTAGCCTTTTTAAATAAAGCCACCATTATGCATTAAGCTCTTATGACTCAGCATACAGCAAGTTACCTGTATGTGCTATAGTGTCTACCCAGATAGATAGCCTAACCAAGTAAGTTTTGAGTTTTTTCAGTTTCCTTAGGTTAACACTTGATCAGGCCCTGTGGCCTAGTAAGGTCTCACTGTTTTGTTCTGCAGAACACCACCATCATCTTTACTAACCACTAGCATGTAAAATCATTCTTATACTACTAGCATGTAAAATAATTTTTATACTTCATATATCTAACCAGACACCTGTTGGAGCAGACCAAAAGGCAGATCTGAGCCTGAGTTTTAGAAGTTTAGGATCAAAATCTGTAACCGTCATAAATACACATCTATGAAAGGAAGAAAGAAGTGCAAGTTCAAAACAAACCTATGATGAAAGAAAATTCCTAGGAATGAAAGATTTTATCTAAGTATTAGATAAACTGCATAAAATCATCAGAAACTGATCCTTAAGATAGTTGATAGAGAAAAACTCATTATTACCTTATCATGTGTTAAGGTTATCCTCAGGTCTGGTTTTATGATACCATATGCTATCAGTAGATCTTGGACTTTTTTCAGTTCTTCCTTACATTTTCTATTTGTTGAGTAAAACTGCTTTCTTACAGGAAGATTCTTAAACAACTTTAGGACTGTTACTGTAGTACCTGCAAGCAGGTGACAAAAAACAAGTAGGAATTACACTGAAAACACACCACTGACTGGATATTGAGGAAACTTCATTTTTACTTGAAGAGACCTGTCTGTATGCTGCTGCATACAAAAGAAACTTTAGTAACTCTAAATTAGATTATATTAGCATGAGAAGAAATACACCAAATTAGCAGTCACCCTCCCCCAAAAAGTACCTATAGGCCTCAAGAGCTGTGATTCCCCTCCTTTATTTAGAGTTATGATCGCAGCATTAAGCTTTCTTTCGTACACACCAACTAGCGAGAATCAGCACTAAATAAAACTGAAGACTTTTTTAGTGCATATTAAGTTAACTTTCATTAACAGGTTAGAATCTAATCAGATACACCTGGAGACAAAGGAACAATGAGCTCGATTAAGGCCCTTCACAAGCATTTGCTCTAGGGTAGTACCTAAAGAGCCCGATACCTCTCTTCAAGGCACAGTACACAGTAAAAGGAGGAATATTCATCTACCAACACAAACACATGAATTTGTAGCCCATAAGGATATTGCAAAGTATTAAATATATGTCACAGAAATCAGTCAATCATTCAAAAATTTTGACAGAAGACAAGGCAACGCAACCCACAGGCTTTCCAGCCGTGGAAAATACTACAGCCTAATTCTTAAAAAGAGTCCCTAGTTAAAATTAGCTAAAATGAGAGTTCTCAGCTTCAGCTCTTTCTTCAGTATTTGCCCATTGACTAATCCTCAGCAGCTTCTTCTGGCTTAGTGGCTCCCTGCAGCCAGTTAGTGCTGAGGAGGAAGGAAGTCGGGTGGGCAGTCAGCTCCCCGTTGGGTGTACGAGCACTGCAGCTGGCTGGGGGGCAACTTGTGGGCACAATATTGACCAGCAGCCGCTGCGGCTCAGCTGGGAAAAGCTGAGCTTTACAGAAGACCTGCAACTGCTTCCTCAGGAGCACATCCTCATCACAAGAAAGGAGCAAATCGCTTCTCTTCTGGGAATACACATCGGCTGGAGTGTGAATGCGAGGACACAGCGTGGTCTTTTAATAGCCCTCGCTGAGCAACGATTAGCTGAGCAGAGCACAAAGTAGAACAGATACTACCCCAAACCTACACTATATCTGAAGCACCAAGGCCACCTCTGAGATGAGGGTAACCTTTAACCTTCCACACAAACACGCAGAAGGATTTCTAGTGACACACCCTTCCTGCAGGTTAGAAAAAACTGTGACTTTGCCCGGTCCTACAGCCATGCTGCTTCCAGCAACTCCTTCATATAGCAGCAGGGCAACTCTTCCTTTAAACAAGGATTTTGCTACATACAGAAACATTATTTTGGTCCTGAACAAATCTTTCATACACTTATATAGTGTCTGCCTAGACCTGGGGCATTGAATTTTTACAGCTTTTATTTCCACTGTCAGCTTGAAGAAGTGAGTCAGAGAAGGAGAAACTAGTTTATAATTAGTATCTAAAGAAACTTCCAAGACACATTATTTTTTACAATAACACCACATTCTCAGTTGACAGACATAAGGCGAGAAATGTTTACAGCTGCAAAGATTTCATACTCAGCCTTCAAGTACAGAACACGTATTTCAACATCAAATAGAGCCCCAGAGAAACAAAATAATCCTGTCACAGTGCAACACCAGAACAATGACATCCTACCTTGCCCAAGATGGGAAGGCTTTTTAGAAGTTACATGCCCATTGCTATCCAAAGCATACTGAGTGCTGAAATCATCAGCAGCTGTCTTTGTTGTGATCAAAACCTGAAAAGAGTAATTTTAAAAAATCATGTTAATCAAGGATTTACAAAGTACATAATGCGCTTAGAAAAGCTTTGCTACCATTCTTACCATTGCGTTTTTTAGTCACCACAATTACATTTAATTAGTTTATAAAATTTTTCTTCTACAGATGTTTCTTACAGTCACAGAAACATGCTGCATTATTACTCATTTTTCCATCCATTCAACTAAAAGCTACGCACTTCTATCACACTAATACACAAAGCATAGCAATCCCTACTACCTACAACACACACTCCTATATCTTCTATTCTAAACACAGGTTAAATAAACAACTAAATCAATTGATAATTTTGCATTTTCATCCATAGGCATACTATGACAACTTCTTAAATTCATGTGAGATTTCACAAACATAACTACTATCAAACAAACCATATATTATCTTTCCACACCCAAATATATCTAGCAATCAGTAGTTGCATGCTTTGTAAGCTATTAAGGTAATACACAGATTGGCTTTAGCAAGACCAGTCATACACCAGAAGTTCAATAAAACTACAGTTCCCTGAGTTCAAGTATCAATACTTTGAACAATAGAGCCACTGCATTTTTAACCACCTGGAAGACATAAAGGTTATCACACATATAGAGGTTCAGGGTATTTTGGTTTATTTTAGTGTCTCATACAAATCATTTGGAGTTCAGCCATGCCTCTGGAGAGAAAAAACGGTAATTGATTAATTGGAAATGACAATATTACAGACCAATAAGGGCCAATAGTAAAGTACCTCTTAACTGAAACTTCAGGGGGCAGTTTGGGTAGCCAGAATGCGATTAATGCCAGGAGTGTTTAATTAACATAATTACTGATCCAAGGGTTAAAGTAATAGCTATTAAAGTACCTAATACACTCAGGCCACCTCCCATCTCTTAAGAAACATACCATAGAGCTGATTAAATGCTCAGAACAGATGGCATCCTGCTCCAACAACTCATTAGAAGGAACCAGTGATTGAGGTCTGTCATCATCTGTCAAAACACCAACACTTTGAAAGCATCTTTGGAAATCTCCATCCAAACACACAACCCACTCCTGCTTAGTGCAAGGTGAATGTAGCCCAAGGTAGCCAGGAGTCAAGCTCTAACACGTCTCCTGACTTCAACAGTTGACAGTTCCGATCAGACACAGGTATCAGTATCTTCTTGCAGGATCTAATCCTTGGCAGGCTTATAAAGAAGAATCCAAAACTTGACCTTGGCACAGCACAAATACAAAAAGGCAGAGCACAATGGAAGAGGTAGATGCTGTGTCCTTAATAGCCTGAACACTTTTCAGATGGTTTTGAATCAACTTACTTCCAGTCAACAAGTTAAAACCTAAATATATCAGTACACTGTCAGTCCTCTTTACACAAACATATGTATCAGGCTCAGATAGGCCAGGGAGCAGGTTCCTGTTTACTCATACAACAACAAAGTTTGTGTAACTGCAGTCATATACATGTCAAGGAGCAATACAGAGCCCAGCAAGATCCCATGACTGCTAATCACCTAGATAACATCAAGGCAGAAATCCTTACTCCAACGGTAGCTATGTGGGCCATGAGTTCCCTGAAGTGATTTCTCCTGGCCACCATCTGCTGTTCCTCATTTTGATTTCCCCTAACTCAGGTAGCAAACTCAGCCATACTCTTTGAGATTATATTTGCTGATAACACTAAAGAGGATAAGCCAGTGTTCTAAGGAATCATGTATCTATACATGTATGTATAAGGAATCATCTATCTATACCCTGACACAAAAGAAAAGGAAACACTAAGCAATCTGACCTATTCTAACTGAGGAAAATAAACAGATACTGGTTACAGCAGTGCTGACAGAAAAGCAGGACTGACACTAACAAGGAATCCATACTGCTTCCTAACCATATGACATGACTTCTGGGGAGGAGGGGAAAGGCAGCATACACAAGCCAAACTGTTCGGAAAACATACCCCTGGCAGGCTGCAGGAACAATTTAAAGTCTTTGCACTGATATTTTAATGAAACTTTCACAAACACACACAAAAAAAAAATCACAACACAAAAGACTAGACACATTTATAAATAACAACTGCTCACCTCTGATATGCAGCAAATTGATCCCAAAGCCTCCCCACGGAAACCGTATGTTGTCAATCTTTCAAGGTCCTCAGAAGAGTTTATTTTTGAGGTGTAGTGTTTAATTGCCATAACTGGAACATCAGCAACCTTGATTCCGTTGCCATTGTCTCTTACTTCTATTTTGTTAAACCCATAATTCTCCTAAAAAAGAACAAAACATAACGGAGCACTAAAACAACTGAATGAATTAAGACACAAGTTTGAAGCAGCTAAAGTTACAGCTTCTAGCCATCCAGACAGAAGTGGGAGTTTTGCTTATTTGGAGAAACTGAGCAACCATCAAATGTCTCAGCTTAAAAAAAAAAAAAAAAAAAAAATAAAAAAACCCCCAACATATTAGGGTAGTAGTGATGTTTTCCCTAATTAAATAATGTAAATCATACCCTGTATTTTGGAAACAGCACGTTAATATAAATACAGTAAAATTAAAACAGGAATTAAGTAAATTTTTTTTAAACTGTGATGAAATTTGCAAAACCTAAGCTCAGAAAGAGATCCATAGCTGGAAAGCTAAAGACTTTTTCACCTCTGTGGTATTGATTTTTTTGAAATCACCACAAATGCAGCCCTGTATCCACTGCAGTCAGTGGGCCCTCACTTAGAACTGCTTTCAATTTCAGTCTTGATTTATGTGATTTCACCACTTCAGTAGTCTTCCAGTCTCTATATTGTGTCTCAGTATACAGAAGTGTACTGGTTTTGGCTGGGACAGAGTTAATTTTCTTCATAATAGCTAGCATGGGGCTCTGTGTTGGATTTGTGACCCCAACTGACGAAAGGGCTAATCCACACCATATGGCCTCATGCTCAGCATGTAAAGCTGGGGAAAAAGAAGGAAGGGGGGGGACATTTGGAGTGATGGCGTTTGTCTTCCCAAGTCACCGTTACGCCTGATGGAGCCCTGCTTTCCTGGAGATGGCTGAACACCTGCCTGCCCATGGGAAGTGGTGAATGAATTCCTTGCTTTTCTTGCGTACATGGCTTTTGCTTTCCCTATTAAACCGTCTTTATCTCAACCCACGAGTTTTCTCACTTTTACCCTTCAATTCTCTCCCCCATCCCACTGGGGGGGGAGTGAGCAAGCGGCTGGGGGGGGGCTTAGTTGCCGGCTGGGGTTAAACCACAACAGTCCTTTTTGGTGCCCAATGTAGGGCCCAAAGGGTTCAAGATAACGACAGCTTTGATTCGAATGTGCTAGATAGAATTTATAGCTGTTATTGCTGTTTAGCTAACACAGGGATGTTTTAGTCACTGCTGAGCAGCGCTTACACAGAGTCAAGGCCTTTTCTGCCTCTCACCCCACCCCACCAGCCAGTGGGCTGGGGGGGCACAAGAAGCTGGGAGGGGACACGGGTGGGACAGCTGACCCCAACTGACCAAAGGGATATCCCACACCATATGGCGTCACGCTCAGTATATAAAGCTGGGGAAAAAGGAGGAAGGGGGGGACATTCGGAGCGATGGCGTTTGTCTTCCCAAGTCACCGTTACGTGTGACGGAGCCCTGCTTTCCTGGAGATGGCTGAACACCTGCCTGCCCATGGGAAGTGGTGAATGAATTCCTTGCTTTGCTTTGCTTGTGTGCGTGGCTTTTGCTTTCCCTATTAAACTGTCTTTATCTCAACCCACGAGCTTTCTCACTTTTGCTCTTCCGATTCTGTCCCCCATCCCACTGAGGGGGGAGTGAGCGAGCGGCTGCGGGGGGCTTAGTTGCTGGCTGGGGTTAAACCACAACAAGAAGCTGAAATTCTAACGGGGGCAAGGCATGAAAGAGGACAGAAGTAAAAAAGCTTGTAAAGAGGTACAATACTTTACAGAAAGAAGTAAAGGTTCCTAGAAGTTCTTTTAAAAATAGCTTTCAAGGAAGCAAATCTTTGTGATTTACCTTTACATATACACAATACATATTTTACTGAATTCTAATTTAAATGTCATTTCCATAAGCACCAGCATAAATACGCTAACACTCTTAAAACCCAGATAACTAGGACAGCTAAATGAAAGATGGAATTCAGGTTCTATAACAACCCAAAGAGGTGCAGCAAACAAATGCTTCCTTCCAGCCACATTATAATCTGCACATGTAAATCACACCCAAAAGAATCACAAGCCAGGAGGAGAAAGCAATTAGAACTGCAGGATCCCTAACTAAACTTCTTTTACAGAAGCACATCTGGATCTTTGAAAAGATTATGATGCAACATACAGAAAAATGTGCCGTAGAGTATAATCCATGTAGGCGACCTTAAAACTGTTTTTGCTTAGACAGAATATCTTGAATGAGTGGCTACCACCACTGATGCTGCACAGAGCATGTGACAGTTGCTCACAGAAAGCTGATTGATTAAACAGAACTAACTTTGTTGTCCCATCTGGGCATAGACTGAAAACAGTTATGAAAAAAATATAATGTACTCCCAGGGTTATTTCTCAAAGTAAAAAAATAATGCAATTAAAAACAAAAGGAAGGTATCTAAAGATATTATCTGTATTGACACATAATCTGCATTAGGAAACATCAAAAGCCTCTGAGGAAGGCACAGAACTGTATATATTTAACTAGCTGATACACAATAGAAATGTGGGTACATTTCATTTTCCTTATTAATGAATGGTGCTAAAGCTATCTTCAGGTGAAAAACAATGCTTTTGCTAATATTTGAGTTGACCTCCTACTGGGAAGCAAAACAGAACCTAAGCAATACACCTCAACTGAACATAAAAACACATAGGGAGATATAAACAGGAAACCTTCCCCTGCTGCTGAATGCACTAGGGTTTGAGCATTTTACAATGAATCTCTATTTTCCATTCTAATTTTTACTTCCAGACCACTTAACTGCTTAGGAAAAGTGAGATTTACCTTCTTTAACTTGAATCAAAATGTTACACGAAAGAGTCTATATTTCTTTTCTAATATTATTCATTTTTATGTGCAGACATTTCACTTAAAATATTACAGTGCTTAAACTTTGTATTCTGTAACACCTCCCACCATGCTACACAACCTAAATACTACTGTGGTCGTGATCTCATAAGATGTTTAAGTTGCTTTACCAGATCACTGATGCCAAACCATATGGTTCAACTCCCTCCTTTTACTCACGACTGCCAGTCCTGTCTTTGTTTCAGCTACAGCTCTGTTACTCATGAGAACTCTAAGGTCAATTCAGCTTATTAAACTGGCACAAATAATCCACTGTTCTTGCTGGGTTACTTTTCTTTTGCATTAGCAACATGAATGGATCATGAGAGGCAGAAATGTCTAGCAATGCCGTGCAGATGGATGTAGGACTATGCTTTTCAGGCAATGAGATGGATCAGGTGTACAGTGGAACCTCACCCTGAGCTAAACTTCCTTTGAGAAGGTTCTAAGGATTAAAGCTCCCACTTCATGCATTGGAAAAAAAGGTGCAGAAACAAGTGTCTGCCTTTTACAACAGCCATTTCATGTAATAGTAGTAAACCTATAGCTAAGATTTGTCCTTCCCAAATCCCAGCTTTGCTCCAACTACTAGCACAGGCTGTTGCTCATCTTCTCTACTAATTAAAATATGCAGGTCTCAGTCAGGCTGTGCAGATTATTCTCATAAATTCCTGTTGTTAGAGGTCAGTCAGAGAAACTGACAGACTGATGTCCGTGGAGTCTCTTTATCCATACACAAGCAACTATATTGCTGTGTCAATGGTTTTTAGCATATTTTAACCTGAAGCCAGGACATCAGGTCAAGAATAAAACCATCATTCTACATATGCTTAATGCACAGCCATGCTACAGAGGCAGTTGACCCTGCTGCTAACAACAAGGCAAGCTCCACTATGTTTGTATTTCTAAAAGCAACAAAGCTGAGGTTCAAATTAATAAATAGATACCACTCAACACTTTATAGAAAGGCCACAGTTCAGTTTCTAATCAAATGACTGGCTTTTAATTGTAATTAAAGCATTATCACATTATCTAAAACTACAATATAAGCTGATGTTTTTCCCACTGTTGTGTGAAAGCTAGTTGATACACAGTGCAAAGACGCTCTATAACATCACCCCCTGGAGTTCAGTCAACCAAGAAGTTAACAAGAATAAAACACTAGCCAAAGCTTCCCACTACAACTGCCCGCTGCCTCGGTTTCTACCCAAGAACCATCCCACCTGCAGGTTAACTCCTGTCTGTCTGTCTCCAAAAAAGCCATTCCTGTCTTTGTTTAGGCAAATCGGGTAACAAGTCTGAATGAATCAGCTAGCCTTCCTAATCCATCTGAAAAAGGTTACAACAATGAAAATGCTGCAAGTTTCAGGCAAAAAACATCAAGCTGTAAAATGACATTTCAAAGTTTCCGTTCTCTATTATGCTTTTGAACAAATCCAGAGTTAATGTGGTCATTGGACTCTATTATGTGGTCAACCTTATTTAAATTTCATGCAATAAAACTAGTATTTTGATATAAAAATATTCTTATCACAAAAAAATCCCAGAAAAAAATCCACTGTTTTACAGTATTACTGTGTACAGCTGTGCAAAGTGCAGGTTTTCTCTTCTCCCCTAGTACCCACAGAAGAACAATCAGCAAATCTCGTTTACTCACTGACAACCTGGATAAAGCCAGGTTTGTTTGTTTTAGAAATACAGTGATTTGCATTGGGCTGAACTGACAAAGAATGTAACAGTCGTGCAGATGACTCATGCACTGGAAATGGCTGAAAATGCTCTTTTTAATTGATTTGGGACCTCTCACTATGGAAACAGCTGGTTATTGCACCGTGAAACCCACGCTGATTGGAGAGCTTTCTCCTCCTGCTATCTGCATGGCTCTGTATCAGTACTCCAGTAGAAGAGACAAGGTTTGTTCTAACAATTTTTGAAGGCTCCAAAACCTTCTGTTGACTTCTTGCAGTTATTGATCGGCTCACAGGATCTGGTTCTGATACGCTTACCCCCAGAACTGTGCACACACTACTCACTTTGGAGTTACTCATGAAGCAAGATACTATGCAGTCTAAATATTGAGAAGATAGAGGTCATCGCAGACCATAGTGCAGACCGAGTATCTTCAGCTCACTTAAGGCAAATAACAACTAAGCGTTTTCCTTGGCATCTGCAGGAAACCATACTCAGATGGAAAACGCTTGAGACACATTCAGAAAAGACAGCAGTGACACAGACAAAGAAACAAGCAGAAATTGAATTGCCCTCCTAATTAAGAGCATTTGTCTAACGCTTAATTCAAGAATAGCTTATATATTCACTGTTACTTGCAGGAAAGGAAATTGGATGCAATTCTGGCTACCTCCATTTATACAGACTGTTACAACACACTTTCTTACTAACTAGGAGATACTGCCACTATGGAGCTGTTGACAAAATACTGCAAAACCAGAACTACTCATGGCAGCAAGAGAAGCTGATCAGTTAGCAATTTTACCCAATTTGGGGAAAAAAGCACAAGTTCTTTATTATAAACAATATTTTCTTTTTTCAGAAACTACCCTTGAGTGATATGCCAACTTTTTTTTAACATCGTATAAAAATAAAATGTTAGAAGTAGCCAGAGCTCACCATGCTAATTAGGGACCGTGTGGTAATTTATATTACAAAAACATCTAGCATGGCCATCAACCTTTTCCATTGTTTCCATTTTCACCTTCCCGACAAAATCTTGTAATGAGCATTAAATATGCCAGTCTAGCAGTGAAACTTAAGTCCAACAACTTTTAAAACAAGCTATTAGTCAGAAAAAGTAATTTGTGAGTAGGAAAAGAAGTATTAAAGAAGTTGACAGTTTTTCCCCAAGATACACTCAAGAGCACAAATATGCCTTACTGTTTCAGTAGGGCCTCAAAAACGTTAACGGAAACTAATTCTGGACCATTTTTATTTGAGGTTAAAATATATATGTATAAATACTATTAATGCCCTTCCATTCCCCAAGCACGATAGCCTAAAAAATACATTTGCAGTGGAACAGCTTTCCTGGCATCTTATTTTACATCCAGTTCTTTGTGAGAGAAAGAAAGAGGACTTACCAGTTTAATGTCAATATTTGTGGCACTGGCATCCAAGGAATTTTCTATCAGCTCCTTCACCACGCTGACAACTGATGTAATCACCTGAGAACTTGAAAGGAGACGAATAGTTTCTGCCGACAACTGTTTCATAATGGAATTAAGAGTCAGGGAAGCTGCACAGAAAGTGAACAGAAAAAGAATGTAAAAGGCACATTACAAATACATATTTCTAAGGAATTGTTTTACAGCAACTTTTAAATGTAGGCGAAACATAACATTATGGCTAAAGAGTACAATTTTCAAGATACAGCAGGACCCAGCTTCCTCTTCAGTCAATGGGAGTTTGACTTGTGGAAGAAACAGAACACAGAGGTCTAGACTAGAAAACATTATTTTAGCAGATTAAACTTCTAATGAAAAAAATCAAGAATTCAGAGATATATTTAACAAAACAGTATCCCACATGTATATAGTAATCTCCTGTAAACTACTATAACATGCAGTTGTGATCTTGCAGCGTAGACAGACCAGATCGTAACCCAGAGTGCTAGTCAGAAATGTCTTCAGATAGGATATTTACCCAGCATCAGGTCTAATTCCAGCACTGATGCCAAAAAAAAAAAAAAAAAAAAATTTTGATTTTTTTCTTTTTTAAACAAACTCCTTGCATCATGTTTTCCCTACATTTACAATTTCTGAGTTCAGCACTGCTGTGTTGCACGTATAATTCCCAGTACCCCAAAATTCATGGAAGCAATACAACCTGAAGGTGACTTTTTGGAGTTGGGAAAGAAGTGGGGAGGAAGCACAGTGGTGCTGAGGCAAAAGTTATATTCAATGGCAATGTGATCTACTGGCAATAACGAGAAAAAGAAAAACTTCTGAATTATAACCTTGCCTTTCTGATCAGACTTACCACATGCCCTCAGGCAGGTCACTTTATTTCTGTGTCTCTGTATCTTCCACTTGAAAATGGAGATGCCTCATATTACCATAAAGATTTTTTTTTTTAATCACTGAAAACACTTACAAAGGGTTATAAAATTCCTGTTGCATTAGAGACACTCTTCCATGAAGAGACTGTAAGTGGATCTGCAAATTTTTGCATGCATTGCTGTTTAAGTACCCAAGTAGACACAATCAACCAAGCTTCAGGAAAAATCTCTGCTGATCCTTGTAGCACGACACAAGGAATTCAACCACAGTTTTTCAAGCATGTGAGAAGAGGGGGAGAAAGACGATTGCTAGAAAGCTCTTTGCACCTCAAGAATGGTTCAGACTTGGGTTGCTTTCTGTCCTACAAGCAACGTTTCTTCTCTCCACAGCAGAACTCTTTACTGGGTTACGTTATGTAGTGTTATTTGCATTGAAACACAAACAATCCCGGCAGTCCTGGCTTCCCCATTGATTCAGTCCAAGCTATCTGCTGGAGAACACTGACCGCACACTTAGCACCCGTCCCAAGGATATGAGCACGTGTGGAGGAATGGAGCAAACCCAGATTTCCTCCTGACAGTCAGGACACAGTGAGGGACTGCAGCCAACACACCAGAGCACCACTATCCTGCCAGGGTACACGCAGCTAATAAGACAATTATGAGACGCTGCCTCGATATGCTTCTAAAGACTGCCACTCCTTAAACATAAAAGACAAAGCAAAAACATGGTTACTTGCAGAAAAAAAAGGTACAGTGTTTTGAAGAGGAAGCAACATTAAAACTTTTCTAAGAACAGCTACAAAGAGGTTTTCTCTTCATACTTGTTGTTTACATTCCAAAGGGAGTTTGCCTTTCAGATGTGGTAAAAAGATCTGACCGATCAGTTTTCCACCAAACAAACCGGAAAAGAAGAAGAGCACGGGAAGATGTATGTTGTTGAAGACAGACCAATATTAATCATGTACACGCATTCAGGATGGCAGCTTTCCTCACGCATTCACATGTTATACAGGACTCCCATCTCAAGTGCTTCATGATGTACTAATGACAAGTGCCAGATCAGAGCTGGGTATCTTTATCAAAAGACACTGACTGAGACAAGGGAGGGTCTTAAAACAAAAACCTTGCAGATTCCAAGGAGAAATTTTCTATGAGGTGTGACTGATGCAGGTGGTTTGGGAGAAGAACCAGCTCCTGGTGTGCCCTCCCCTTCCCTGGACCCAAGCACCCCACCGCAGGGCTGCCGGCTGCTCGCTGCATCGCAGGGGAGGACGCACATGGTCATACGGCCATGGCACCTGCTGCAAGGGAGGGACCTCTGGTACTTGCTACAGATGGAAATGCATCCAACCCGATTACTTTTAGCTAAAAGATACATATTTCAGCTCAAGCCACATTACTACCATAACTGTTCACTGACTGGACATACTATAATCCGTGCTCAGTGGGAAGGCATAGTATTTTCTGTGTCTGAGCACCATCACCAATGTAGTCCTTCCACCCCTCTAAACGAAGACAGACACCCCAGCAACCGGGGCTCCCTCAATAGCTGTAATGCTGCATGCCATCAGGTAAACTGCAAACAAAAACTCCTTAAACTTCACAGTTGCAGCCTCACAGATTTCTAAAGCAACACCCAAACCCTACTCCAACAGCCACCTTTCTTAGGTGTCCACCAGAACGCCTACTCAGGTAATTCTTCAGTTTATGAGGAAAAAAAACAGAGGAAAGCTGCAGATAAAACCTGCGGACGGTCACCCTTGAGGTCACCTAAAACGACACGAACGGCCCCAGTTCCCGCTTCTGCTTTTCGCTAAGAAAAGCACGGGGTGCCGCGCCGACACAAGGCCGGCCGCAGCGTCGCCGCGCCCCTCGGCGAGGCGGAGCGAGGTGAGGGCAGCCACCGCCGCGAGGGACGCGCGCCCCCCGCCCCGGCCAGCGGGCCGCGCTCCCCGGCAGGGCCCGGCCCCGTTCGGGGGCCGCCGCGCCGCGTCAGGCCTAGGCCCGGGCCTAGGCCCAGGCCCGTCCCGCGCAGCCCGGAGCGGCAGCGGTTCCCACCGCGGTGCCGCCAGCTGCCCGGGGGAAGCAGCGTCCCGGCCACGGCCTCGGGGGAGACAGCGGCGGCAGCGGCGTTTCCCGCGGCGGGCGGGCTGCTGCCCCGCACCGCCCCTCTCCCCTCCGCCCTTCCCGGGCGCCCGCCTCCCGCAGAGCCCCGGGGCTGCGCTACCTGCGCGTCTGCGGCGCCCTCGCTCCCGCCGCCGCCGCCGCTCCTGTGGGCGGTGCGGCCGGCCCGGCCCCTCCCTTCCCCGGCAGCCCTGCCCACCGGGCGGCCGGCGGGCTCTACCTGCGGCCGGCGGCCTGCGCTCCGCTGCTGTTCCTGGGCGGCTGCGGCCACAGCGCGGCCGGCGACTCTTGAGCCGGCGACGCTTGGGCCCGGCGGGTCTCCGGAAAGGTGGGGCCGGGCTCGGGAGGCGGAGGGCGGGAAGGCGGGCTGGGCCGCCGCTGCCGGCTGCGCGCCAGTGCTTGCCAGCAGGCCGCCGGGCGCCCGGCGGCTGCTGCCAGGCCCGGCCCTGAGGCGAGCGGCGGGGCCCGGCGGGCCGGGGCGGCGGGAGAGGTCTGCCGGAGTGGTCTGCCGGGGAGCCCGCACGGTGTGTGGCCGGGAAGGGCAGCGGCTCTCCGGGGAGGCCTCGGCTCCTGCGGAGGCGACCTGCGCCGGGAATGCGGGCGCAGCGTCCCGCTTCTTTCGTGCGGCTGGGCTCCTGGCCATGAGAGAGATAACACAGGGGTGCCCCGAACTGAGACAAGGTGTCCTACCTGATTAGACAAGGAGCGTGAGGAAAAGATAGGAAGAGATGGTAGACCATGTCCAGAGGTATGCCTAGGCACTCGCTCACCTGCGGGGCTGCATCCCAGGGAGGGAGGGCGGGAGGGAGAGAGGGAGAGGAGAACGATCGCACCTCACCCGCCTCAGGTAATGTGTTCCCTGCACGTTTTGAAATACTTTGCAACAGGTATTGATTAAAATCAGCACTGCCCCGGTTCAGTTTCAGGTTCATCACCTCTATTTTTATTCCCCAGCCTACTGTTAACAGTGCAAAATACTTGGGTGTTAACAGTGCTTTACAACGCTAAGCAAGTATAAGAAACAAACTTCCTACCAAAAGCAAGCTATTTTTGCTGGTTAAACAATGCTTTTATAGCCTGATTTAGAAGGAAGTTCAAAAGTCTCCTTCCCAGTCCCATAAATTAATATAAATAGTCTTACAGATCACATGAGTATGAAGTATGCAATGAGGTTTTTCTAATTATTATTACAAATTTTAGTGCAATAGGATGAGAGTGTTGCCTCCAGTAAGTTCTGTCAATCTCCTGAAGAAATCAGCATTGTGAAATTGTTCTGTGTATCTCTGCGTATGTGTGTCACTTAGAAAACTTTGGAACCCGTTGGCTAATTTCAGCCAGATTTGAAAGACAGAAATGTCTGTCTGAAAACTAACAGATGGGGAGAGGAGGAAAATCTGAAATCTGTGCTCTGCTGCAAGAAAAGCAGGCATAAATTAGTCCTTATTCGTTCTTTCTAGCAGTCGGTGGCTGGGCAATTGGTATATGCAGACTTCTTCATTAGCCATTACGTGAATGAGAAACAGGAGGAAAATTGTCTGATATGGGAAGTGGAAAAGAACTGTGGATATTGTTGTGGATGGAGAAAGGAATGTAGAGGACAAAAGTTACAAAGCTTGGTTTCTTACAGGTTTGCAACTTCAGCTTCTAGCAGCACAGCTTACTATTTTTTTTAAATGTCCCTTCTGTAGCAGGCTTGTAGGTTTTATTTGTTTGGGCTTTTGTTAAAAAACAGTTCCCAACAGCCCCTTTGTACTGACTTCTCTATAAACCATTCTTTGAAGATCTTGAGGTACATCTTTGCTTATGCACTGTGTTCCTTCCAGACCTGCTTATTTAAAACAGCCTTTTCCCAAATCAAAAATT
This sequence comes from Mycteria americana, assembly GCF_035582795.1. Taxonomy (NCBI): domain Eukaryota; kingdom Metazoa; phylum Chordata; class Aves; order Ciconiiformes; family Ciconiidae; genus Mycteria; species Mycteria americana. The sequence continues at coordinate 8,948,094 of NC_134373.1, read as the reverse complement.
GCATACATTAAGTACTTCTCTATAACAGTAGTCTCAATCTTCAAACAGCTCTGTTTTATAGGGTAAAAATGAACGTAGGAGTTGCCCACAGCGAGGTAAATCCAAACACACGGGTGATGAACAGTCGTGGAATGTGGCTGACATACGCACTTGGAGTTGGCATGCTGCACATTGTCTTGCTCAGCATTCCTTTCTTTACTGTTCCTGTTGCCTGGACTTTAACAAATGTGATTCACAACCTGGTAAGTACCCTCTCTCGTAACAAAATTTGAAAAGTTGTTCATACGTATTTATTTGTAGTAGCAGGAGAAGAGAAAAATAGCCAGGCTGTATGGATAATGAAATGCAGCTAGCCAAAACGCCACCTCTGCTTGGCTTATCCACTGTTAAATGAGTTGGCTGGTTTTGGGAGGAGGAATGATACGTGATCACTTCCGGCTTAAGCACAAAAGATATGAAATATTCCTTACATATTTTATGTATTCTTTTAAAAGGTGTTTAATTAAGCTAGAATCTTGCAAACATAAAATCATCATGCCAAACGACTTTTACAGTGTTTTGTATATTAGAGAGCTGTGCTGAATCCATAAAATAAATTAAATTTTTAATGCTTGGGTGTTATCTACTAATGTTTCTACATAAATCTGTTAGCATCCCAAAATGTTTAATTTCAGCACTTTACCTGTTTTCTTGGACAGAAACATTTGTGTTCTTTTTCTTCTTGCTTTGATTTCTGGTCAAGCTAGCTAAATTTTAGCTCAGAATGACTTCAGCGTACAACTTTGTCACTATACATGACATAAGAAAAATTGTATTTGAAAGCGGTGGGAAAAACTGGACTACCTTGACCCAGGCCCTGAAACCATTTGTTGTTCAGTGGATTGTGATTTGCACGATGACTTTGGCATGCAAAAGGATTTGGAAGCTGAAGACCTTAAGAATCTTTCTGCCTCCTCTCTCCAGGATGCTATAATTTTGCTGTAATCGTTATAAAGTAATGCGAGTATGTATATTGGTCCTGCCAAGCTTGGAGAAAAGAGGGCCATAATCCAGCAATTTACATCATGCTTGAGGTTTGCTAACTCAGCTTTCCAAGGTTAACAGCAAAGAAGTCTTGACAAAAATATAGCTTCTTCCTTATTTAGGAAAATGATAGTTTACTTTAAAGACTGAGTTTGGATAATATCCTCTAGAATCCTGTAAAAAAGTATTAGGTTTAGCTAGGTTAGATTAGATGTAGCTAGGTTTAAAACTAATAGTGGGTTTGTAAGCATCATTAGAGCATTTTGTATGTTATCTTTGACAGCATCAGACATGCCTGACTTCAGAAGATGTTGGCAGAGACAAGCATTACTAAATATTTCCCAAATGCCTTACCAAATTCATTGCAAGTAGCTGTAATGACAACACGGATGAGAGCATGCACTGGCAAGTAGTTTTCTAGTGGAACACTAGAAGATGAGTATAAACTTCACTGTTGGATGTTTCAGCATTTAAATGGCACTTTTTTTGAAACAAATCCTTGAATTGTTGACAAACAAAAAAATCTTGGATTTCCACTAATGGAAAACTCTTAGCTGACCTTGAAAGCATTTTTGCTGGTCCTTTCTGCAAGTACCAGTGCGAAATAAAATATGTGGTAAGCATTTGGATATGTCCTAAAAGTGCCTTTTTGGTTAAGTTATTAAAACTGAGATGCTGCAAACATCATGAATTGAAGAATTAATTAAGCAAATTAAATCTCTTAGGTTAATAGGCCTCCAGTCAGGGGGCTGTTCCAAAAAAAAGTGGAAGAAGATGTGAAGTGACTTGCTCAACTTTCACCTCCTTCATAAGAATTCAGAAGAAATGTGATTTTTCTATATAAAGCTTTCTATAACAATTTCTGTTTGTGCATAAGAAATGAACACACCTGAAAGAAAGAAAATGGAAGTCTTTGATATTTTCTGATAGAGCCTCTTGCTTGCAGTTGGTGTGCTTTCTTTGATAGAAAACAAATGTTTCTTAAAACTGGAAGAGGGTAGACTGCCCTGTCTGATTGATCTTTGGGCCCAAATCGATCTTTCAGAACAGCCAGACGTGGCATGCTCCGATCAAATAGAAACAACAGCAAAGAACAGTCCGATGTCGTTAAGGAGAAGCAACGAAGAGAAGGACAGATGCTATTCAACAGATTGCTCGTAGTCAGCTTCTAAGTATTTGAAGCACTGGGGGACTGAGAAAGCTTTCAGAAGTTCTTGTAATATTGCCAGTATTCGTAGGCAGATTTTTTGCTCTGTGCGGACTCTACCTCATAACTCATTTAACTCTGTCTTAGGAAAGCAGTAATATAAATTGGCAGCCCTAAACTTGTTACAGTGCTTGTTAAAATTCTGTTGATCTCATGCAATTTTTGCTAGCTAATGTAGAAGATAAGGCAGTGGATCGGATGTCACATAGACTGTGGCTTTAATTCTGACTGCCCAACCTCGGGCAAATCACTTCTTGTCTCTTCCTTCCTCTTCTATAATTTGTCCTTACAGGCTAGCAGCTCTTCTGGGTGAGAGTTCATTTACTCTCTTTTTTTTTTTTTTACAATGCATTGAACAATGTAACAATTATAAAAAAAAACCAGCTGAAAGTGCCACTCTATTCACTTTTTGTTTTCCCCAGGGAATGTATGTGTTTTTGCATGCAGTAAAGGGAACTCCTTTTGAAACACCTGATCAGGGGAAAGCTAGGCTACTAACACACTGGGAACAACTGGATTATGGAGTACAATTTACATCTTCAAGAAAATTCTTCACAATCTCTCCTATAATTCTGTGAGTTCAAAACTGTATTATGGATTAATTGAATGATAAACCCATGATTTCAAAAGCTGCAACCAAATGAGTTGCAATTTACATTCTAAAAGCACTTTCTCTCTTTTTTTGCTTGTTTGTTTGTTTCTACATCACAGAGGTAGGGACTACATATTTACAGGCCATATAATCAACAACCTTTCTTCCTGCAGCTTTCAACACTCTAATTCACATACTGAAGTCCAGCTTTGTAAACAGTTATTAATGGGGCAGGTTTTAAAGATTAGAAACGTTATGAGGAAAACTTACTGTTAACTCTTGAAGTTCTTTAAGAGATTGTGAAGTCATGAATACTGAAAATCTAAACTAATTGCCTTTAACACAGGACAGCATTTATTAACCATTTTGCAACTGGTGAGTTACGAGGAGTGTGGCAGTCCTCACTGAATGGAGTCCAGGATTTTGCACGTCGGTTTTGCTTTGTACAGATTGTCTTCTGTTTACACTAGTTATGTAAATGGCTGAGAAATTCTACTCTGCCTGTCTCTGTTGACAAAAGTATGGTTGTGTAACTAAAGGAAATCAGATAAGTGTTTAATATCCAACTCTAAAACGTCTTTCTTTTTTTCCCTTAAGGAAGTTGTCCACTTGCATGGTGGGGTGGGAGGGAAGGGAAGATGCTGCATCATGTTTAGAAAGTTGGTTCACAAAGGATAGAAACTGAAAAAATACATATAACTCCTCAAAAAAATCCTCTCTTCAAAGATAGTTTCTCGCTTTCCAGTGGGAATTTTGTATTCAGAACACTTGCGTATGGTTCTCTTCATGCACTAATAATGCATAAGTAGCTGAATAAACATCTCCATTTTGCTGGGAATAAAACCCAAAAACCCAACAATCCGATAGCCTCATTTCTGTGACTAGTTTTTGCAAAGAACAAGATGAAATTATTGGCTCAAAGCGTAAAGAAGGTGGTAGTGAACTGGATTTTCTGAGACACATTTCCTTATTCTTTCAGTTGAAGAGGTTGTGGACTAGCTTAAAAGAAAAATGTACTGGGAACGTCTGCCAGATGGGAAGCATTTTAAAATCACACCAATAACAGATGTGCTGGGCATAAATGATTTTTGAACTGAAAAACGTCAAATGCTTTGTCACTGAGCTTGCTAGGGTAGCAGAGCTGTGAGTATTTTGGTAACAGATCTTAGACCATTTAAAACCTGTGTCACAAATCAGGTGCAGAAGTCAGAGACTCCAACTTAAAGGGTGGGGAGAAATGCTGGAGGAAAATGCTAGCCGAGAGTTGCTTGTTAGCACCTTGAGAAGTATGGGAAGGAGAGACTTAGTCCGCAATTTTGCTGTAGATATTCTAGAATCTCAGGTGAGATATTTAATACAGGAATAGATCGGTTGTTAATCAGTAAAATATGACTGGTTACTAAAGCATGTTTTTCAGCTGTGCTTTGTTTGTTTATTTTTTAGACCAGGGTGTTAGCAGCTAAGCTTGCTGCCTTTTCTCCCGCAGGTACTTCCTGGCGAGTTTCTACACAAAGTATGATCCAACGCACTTTATCCTCAACACCACCTCTCTCCTGACCGTGCTTATCCCCAAGCTGCCACAGTTGCATGGCGTTCGAATCTTTGGCATCAATAAATATTAAGCAGAAGGTTTGACACCGATTGCCCCCGACATGGCTACTGATGCTCCCCAGATGAAGGAAACAAGTAGTCTGCTGTGCCATGTATTAAATCGTATTCAATGAGAGATGCTTTTACATCTGAGACACAATTCCTGCTTCCTGCAGCATTGTCTGGGATGACAGTCGAGTTTATAAGAAGATCCCTTCGAATACTTAAATGTGAATCGGAAACCTCTAGAAGAAAGATTTCCATTAAGAACTGGGCAGGCCCAGCTCTAAAGCGTAATCACCACTAAGACTGTACGTATGCCTGGCTGATGCAAGGGACTTGTAAGGAAGGCGCAAATAACAGCTGAAACGGAGAGTAACGTTTCACAAAGATGCAGTCAACCATAATGCAAATGGTAACTGTACATAGAAATGCAGGATCCTCAATGCCAAGGACTGGTGAGGCCGCATTCTTAGATTAAGTGAAAGTAGCTAGTTTCTGCTGTATGGATTGTAGGTGGTTGTGCTTGTTAGTGCATTGTGAAAGTTTGTCTCACAGTAAATACTGTGACAGCTAGCATAAACTGATGGTGTAATCCATGCCTTATCTGTTCTTGTGATTTTTTTTTTTTTTTTTTTTTTTTGTCACAAAGACCGAAGAAAGTCCTTAACTGTCAGCTCAGGGGATTTCTACATCGACTTGATAGCTCAGTTTATGTACGCTTTTACAAGTTGCTACTGTTGTGTTTATTTCATTTTGCTTACCAGGATACTGACTTTTCTATGTGTAAATGGGACATCCTGAAAAAGTGAAATTTCTTTGATGGTGTGGATTTTTGACTGTTTTCTCTAATACTTGACTGATGGGTTGTTTTTCGGTAGTTGAGAGGCCTGTAATTGTGGGGGAAGGGGTTGCTGGTGGTGTAGAAGTAGCTCCATTATGGAGCAACAGCGTCAGAACACGTAAGAGAAACTCTGTGTAGGACGTAAGTTAGAAGCTGGACTAGAAGTAGGTGAATAGGCCAATCCCATGGACTAACTGTATGCTTTTGCAGAAAAAGGTATAGATAATTTGCATGTCTTGGAAATGTGGAGGAACGCTGTGTTTTAGGGGTACTGTGTAGTATGGAGTAATCTTGTATATCGGCAACTCTGGAACTAGAGTGGAGGAGGTACATCTAGAGCTCTGAGCACTTATTTCTCTGTTTTGGAAAAAGGATGAATTTTGAAGTCTACCATATGTCTGCCCGCCAAAACCAGCTTGGATTTAACAGAAGACTCCATTTAAGACTCGGTTTACATTTTGGTTGCAGTGACAGCCAGTGAGCTGGAAAAAAAAATAAAAAAGAAAAAAAAAAAAAAAGAAAGAAAAGCCTGCAGTGGCTTACTTCTTTTCTTGCTAAGAGAATTTTCTGGCTATGTACTTTATCGACAAAGATGCTGTTTAAAAAAGCGAAAGGTAATGAGTTACAAATTTTTTTTTAGCAATTGGAAGTAATGAATTCTTTGTGTTATTTGTAGGGGAGGCGGTAAGCGGCTAATTTGTAAATACTGAGCATCACAAGGCGATGCTAGCCCTTGGATAAGGGCGGGTTTGTGTACAGGTGACAAGGCTTTCCAGGCACGGACCGCATTTATGGGCACAGCGGCCCGGCGACGCGCGCTGGGTAGCGCCGGGCCGGGGTCGGGGCCGGGCGGCTGCACAAGGCTCTTGCCTTGCGGAGCGATCGTGGCTCGCCCTGGGCCGGCGGCCTGGTCTCGCCGGCCTGCCAGGGAGCCCGCAGCGCCCTGCCCCCGGCCGCCGGCCCCGCGCCCGCCCAGCCGCTCCGCCTGCGCGCTGCGGCCGGGCCGCCCGCCCCGCTGCCCCCCCCCTGCGCGGCCTCCGCGGCGGCCCCGCCCCGTGCCCCGCCGCTGCCCCGCGGAGCGCGGCTGCCTGCTCCGCCCCGGCGCGGTGCGCGGCCGCGGGGCCTCCTGCCTGCGCGGGTGGGTAGGGCGGCGGGCGAGCCGGCTGGCCGTGTGCCCCCGCGGGGCGGAAACGTGCCGCTGGGAACAGGGGAGGCGAGGGGGCGGTAAGCGGCGGTGCGAGGGTAGAGCGCGAGTGCGCGGCGGCAAGCGTGGCTACGGCCGGGGGGGCCGGGCGGGCGGCGCTGCCCTGCGCAGCGGGGGAACGGGGCCGGGGCCGGGGCCGGGGCGCGCCTTCCTTCCGCCTTCAGCCGCCGCGGGGCGGCTCGGTCGGCCCGTTGCGGATGGCAGCCGGCCTTTGACCACGGAACAGCGAAGAGGGTGCTAAGAGACAAGTCTGCCGCCAGCTGAGACCCGCGCTGCGGGCCTGCTGCGGGCTCACGCTGTGCCGTGTCCCTCCCTTAGGGCTGCAGGAAGCGCCGTACGCAGCAAGCATGGGCGAAGAAGTCTCTTGAAGCGTGATTAGGTAAAACAAAGACTAGCTCCCGACTCTTAAATTATTTTTTTTTTTTCTTAGGGTCTTAAACGTCATGTGCAGTCATTCGTAACTTTAATAGCACCTCTTCAGAACATCGAACCAGAGCATGTGCTTGGAAACCCTCCGGTAATAATAAACCGTACAGTTCTTTTCCAGACATAACTACCAGATAGATTTTTAACAATGAACAGCATTGGCAAAAGCCTTTTGAAATCGATTGAACACGGCCGAGCGGCGTGGCTGAGAAGCAGCTCTGCTCGCTCTGGAAAAGAGCATCTTCGGAAACTAGTTCTGGGAATAGAGACGAGCTGCGATGACACCGGCGCTGCTGTGGTGGATGATGCCGGCAATGTTCTGGGAGAAGCGCTGCACTGTCAGAAGGAAGTCCATTTACAGTGAGAATATACTTCTCTTAGGGCTTTTGCCTTAATAATGATTTTACTGTTATTCTTGTAATATCATCCGTATAAAAGTCTTCTCTCCTCCAGAAAATTCAGTAAGAAGTGGGTAGGTGTAAAGACCTAGCTCTTGGGCCACACCACATTCTGCTTGAGATATGACTAAGGGTGAGGAAAGAAATGCTGTGCATTTAACAAGTTTCCTCCAGTATTTTCTTTCAAAAAGAGACAGATTACTTATCTAGCTTGAATTAAAGAGGAAATCATTACTACTGTTAAAACCACTAAACGTCTCAAATTTTTTAAGGGAAAATTAATCCAATATAGGCATTGGTGGCTAAGTACATGAACTGACAAGCGAGGGGTTGTGAATATTAAGTTACAGGCATTGTTTTGGAACAGCATTGAGATACATTTAAGAGGTATGTGTACTAGAAAAGGGCAAGTGACATCCTTTTCTGTCCTCCCAGTGACAATTGTGCTCTCTTCAGTGCAGAGATGCCCTTTACACTAAACAAGGCATTTGAGAGCGTACTAAGGAAGGAGGCAGGATGTGGCAAGGTTAAGAGGTGTTTAAAATCTATTTTTACGCCATTCTATCTGTTACGAAATACAAACGCGTTGTAATTCTTTGCTTTTACTAGAGCAGGTGGAATAATTCCTGTGGTGGCACAGCAACTTCACAGAGAAAACATCGAGCAAGTAGTAAAAGAAGTGCTTAGTGTCAGCGGAGTTTCTGTACATGAACTCACAGCTATCGCAACTACAGTAAAACCGGGGCTTGCACTAAGCCTTGAAGTGGGGCTGCAGTACAGCCTGAACTTGGTGAGGAGGTGCCAGAAGCCGTTCATACCCATCCATCACATGGAGGCTCACGCACTGACCGTCAGACTGACGCATCACGTGGAGTTTCCCTTCTTGGTTCTTTTACTCTCTGGAGGCCACTGCCTCTTGGCAGTAGCACAGGGAGTTTCAGATTTCCTTCTGCTTGGACAGTCCATAGATATAGCACCGGGGGACATGCTGGACAAGGTAATGTTTCCTGACGTGAGTGAGTCTAGTGCTTTTTTTTTCTTTTTACTTTAGTTATACTACATAATGGTAGTATTATCATCAGCCCGAGGACAGTAATACAGTGCAATATGAGCTTTACTTAACTTTTTTTTCCCCTTATTTTGAAATACCGTAGATTTAAGACACAAGAGGCTATTAAAAATCTATGCATAGCATCAGCTGTAACATATGTAAACTAATTATATTTTTAGCAAATAGACAACATAACCAAAACTGGTGTCGGAAGTTTCATTGACACCCCTTATACAAACGAGTTGTATGAATTTGAGAAGATGGATAGTGATATTTCAAAGGATGCTGTCAGGTTTAAAAGCGGTACATATTAAAACATTCCTTACCAGTTTTTTTTTATACAGTTTGAAAAGCCTGGTTTGGCTTTCAGAATCTAAGTTATCTGGGTCACTGAGTACAATCTGTAAAATTGATCACTTACAGTTTTGTTCTCAAACACAAGCAGAGTTTTTAAACAGTATTTGTGTGTATTAATTAAAAAAGTGGGGGAGTGAGTGGAGTCAAAAGGGGATTGTTGAAAGTTGAAACCAACTTTGTTCCTGTTTATCCGGTGATACAGTATGGCAGTCCATGTGTGTTTCCTATAGCACAAAAATTGGGTAATTACTGTTTCCTGCAAAATTTGTTGATCCTCATGTTTGCCCAAATTGTTCTAAACTGTTCTAATTACTCCAGAAAAAAAAAAATCCAGCTGGCGCATGTCTTGTCCTTCTTGCACCCTGTTCGTAATTCCACGCTGGATTGGATTTTGTGGTGTCTAATTTTACTCCACAGACTACAATACAGTGATGCAGTTTAGGAGGAATTAATTTAGCTCTCTATTCTGAGTCTGTTGTTTATTACCTCCTTAGGTAGCAAGAAGACTCTCTTTAAGAAAGCACCCAGAGTGCCACAGCATGGCTGGGGGGAAGGCGATAGAGCACTTGGCTCAAACTGGAAACCGGCAACAGCACACCTTCAGGCTTCCCATGCAACAATACCGTAACTGTGATTTTTCTTTTTCTGGACTTCAGAACCTTGTCAATAAAGCCATTATTCAAAAAGAAAAAGAAGAAGGTATTTTCAAACAAAGTCAGATATAAACCATGTTTCTGATGAGCTATACTTGGGAAAACCCATTTGATCATACATTTTTCTAGGTATTCAAGAAGGTGAGATCCTATCCTGTGTTAAGGATATTGCTGCTGCTGTACAGCATGCAGTGGCGGTTCATATTATCCAGCGGACATATCGAGCCATGCTGTTCTGCATAAAAAATAGCATATTATCATCAAAAAATGCAACTTTGGTGGGTATACTTTTTTTTCCTTTTTATATTTGACTGTATAACATCATTTGAAGATGCAGGTGCCTTGTTGCGCTTTCTCCCTTGACAGGCGAGGAAGATGTCAGTATGTATTACATTGCTAAAATACCAGGATTAAAGTAATAGTCATACAAATATTTACAATAAAGTCTGTCATAGTTTGGCTTTAAGCTAGAAAGATATTTTCTTACCATCTAATCTGATCTTCCATAACAATTTAGGCCACATAATGTGACCTAGTGGTCCCCAATACTTGACAGCTGTTCTAGTTATAACATGCTTTTATTCAGGAATCTCTTTTAGCATAATAAGCTTTTTTATCATACTCTTTTCTGATATGTTTTCACCTTCAAAGATTGGTTTTAATCTTCAAACGCGTTATTTATTGCTGTCTTTAGAATTTCATCCGATTAACCTTTTTTTAAATGGGTGTTAGTTGAGTGTGACCCATCAGTACTTTTGAGTTAATGCCTTTTATCTTTTTGAAACTGCTCTCAGGTTGTATCAGGAGGAGTTGCAAGTAATCAGTATATCCGAAAAGGTCTACAGACTTTGGCGGATGCAAATGATTTTGCTCTTCTGTGTCCTCCTCCAAGACTGTGCACTGATAATGGTGTTATGATTGCGTGGTAAGAGTAATTTCTCTTTGCATGTGTTTCTATAATGTTCTTTAAAAGCTGACGTCAGAATCAAGAACTTCTGTTTATAGTGACCAAACCACATACACTTATTCAGATGGTTATGACGTACATTTTTACATAATTGCTTTCTTGCTTAGGAATGGCATTGAAAGGTTACGTGCAGGACTTGGTGTTTTACATAGTACTGATGGCATCCGCTATGAACCAAAGTAAGTGACTCAGTTCATTCACAGTCTGTTTCTTCAGTATGGTCACTGAAAGTGGAAGGAGGTGTAGACTAAAAAGCGTAGCAGAAGCTGATGAGGGGTGTCTTTGCAGTGCATGCAAGCTTCAAAAGTTACCAGCACTTCCTTTTCAATGTAGTTGTGAAATACAAATGATCGTGTCTGGTATTTATGTTTGTTTTGGCTCAGAAACTTAAATTACCATACATCATAACAGTTCTATGTATTTTCCTATTACCATTGTGATATGGGAAAACTGGGACAAGTTAAGCTGTAATACACTCCCTCTAGCTTCTCGGTCACTGTAGACATAAATCAAAATGCTCCAAGTCAAACTGTGTATTCAAAATGAGCAATCAATTTAAAAAAAAATAATTTGACTTACAACATCTGATAATAACTTTTTTTTTTACTGGTAATACTGATTTTTTTAATGACTTCTTAGGTAAGACTTGTTCTATGGATTTAAGTAGATCCTAGGCTTAAGGCCAAACAAAGTTCTAGTATTTTGAAAGTACCAGCTGGTCTTAAACTTGAAATTTTTTTCAGGCTTTTCCCCTTTCCACTTCCAGGAAAACAGACTTGGAAGGTCTCAGGACAAAAAAAATTGTTTTATAATTTTCACATGAAAAATGATAAAATACTCTTCTTCAAAAATAACTTGCTTTATATATCTCAGTGAATAAAATACTAAGTTGTATTTGCTGTAGACTGCACATTCTTTAAGATTATCACATAAACAGATACCTGTGAATCTCTAGTGTGTCTTGCATTCATCAGTGAGATGTAAAATGAATTATTAAGTAAAATCAGAATCTAAATAAAACAATGCCCCCAAAAGATGGTTTTGAAATCACAACTGTGTTTCCCCGAGTTTGGAATGGCTAAATGCAAACGTTTCCTCAGTGTAAAGACGTTTCCTAGGTACAGCTTCAGAGGGACCATTTTAACGGTCACGCAGTCTTACGGTGCAGGGAACCTGCAAAAATACTGTGACTCCCGTGCTTGTTGCAAAAAAGGTCTGTGAATCTGCACATCTCTGTGAGATGGCAACAATGTCAGTTACTTTTAACAAATACATAATTTTATTATTTTCTAGAGCTCCCCTTGGAATTGATATTTCAAAAAGAGTTGAAGAAGATTCCATCAAGGTGCCAAAACTAAACAAGAAGATACGATGGTTGGCATCTTAAAAAGTAACTTAGTAAAGTAAATGCAACTATAAATTGTTCAATAAAAACTGTTTCAATGCTGTTACATTTACTGACAGTACTTGGTTTACAAGTGTTGAAAAATCACCTGTCAGAGAAACAAATGCTGTGTGGTATCACCAAATTTCAGTTACCGTTCCAGAAATGTCTAAGAGTTCTAGGTATTAAAACAATAGCAAAACAAAAAATTAAAAGTGCACTTTCTAATGAAAATTTACACAAATGGAAATATCTCCATTGTTTACACTTTATAACTTATAATAAGGTTTATGTATTTCTAATAGAATCTCTAATATAATATATAATTCATGGAAGATTTATGATTTATACTACATGTTAAAAAAATTCATACCTTTCATGATTGAAAAGTTACAGAAAGTGAACACAAGAGAGCACAGATTTTCGAGGAGATCTCAATGTGCTAGCTGTGCCAGTACAACTGAATTTCAGCAGTACCTAATTTTCTGCTGCTGGTGTGAGAAGCCTATTTTTACTTATACAAAGTTAAAATGTTAGGGTATAGGGCTAGTGCCTTTTGATTTTCTCCTTTTTTTCTAAACAGCTCAGTAAAGGTAATCACAGTGTAAGTGAGCTGTTAAGATGCAAGTTCTGAGTTTTGATGTGAATAATGGGTTATGTGACTGTCTTCTGATAATCAATATAATACGCTTTTACATTATTATTCATTGCAATGGTATTTACTGAAATAAATACTTCAAGTATTAAGCCCCTTTTCAATAAGTTTTCTAATTCATAATGCATGTGTTTAAAATTGCCTCCATTTAAATACAAACAAGTAATTGGGATTTGTGGGACAGTTATAAACAGACAAACAAGTTGACTGTTTCTTTACTTTTTTTTTTTTTTGACTTAAGAGCAAGATGCAACAAATTAACAAGCTATGGGCATTGTTTGTTCTCCAATACTTAATTTTTGGAAGAAGGTTAAGATTCCTCATTGAACAGAAAGCACTGGAAGAGTTACGTAGCATTTCTGGAGTCTCATTTTCATGGGATTTCAACTACAAGTAATTTATCTTTTGGTAAAGTAATTTATTAGTATCATTAAGTAGTTTATCTTCTTGGTAAAGTAATGTATCCTTTAATAAATTCGACTAACACATTTCATAGGCCCTATCCAGCAGTATGTTTATACACGTGGCTCACTGATTTCAGCATAGATGAAAGATTAGAATTTGTGAAACTAACAGCGAGCAAAACCTTTTTTCCTCCGTCTTACACCTCATCTCTCCATTATCCCAGTTTTTAGTGCTGGTTGTACCTTCCTTGGGATCAACAAGCCACGCAGTCTTGCTGCTCAAAAGTCTCTCCCTGCTTCCAAACTTTCTGAACATTGAGGAGGAAGAAATCCCTCAATAGCTGTGTTCTGTGATACAATAAATGCTGACAAAATCCATTTCCAATACAGCAATGCAGCCTTATGAACTGGAGGTGAAGTGGTTCCAGTATGTCCCAAACCTCCCAAAACTGCTGTTGGTTGGAGCAGAGAGCTTGATTCTAACACCACAGAAACTTTCTTGCGTAATGCTACAAATACAGTTAACAGATTGCTATTATGTTTCTCTCATCTCAATTAAGTGGTTGAGAGTTCACACAGCGAAAATGATTATTTTTTTAAAATTAAGAAAAAAAAATACTTAAAGCTCTTCCAAAACAAGTACATGGGAACAATGCCCCAGGTAATTATAGTAAAGACTTTTTGAAATATTTAAGTGGAGATGTCTTGTAACAAGGAATTAGGCCAGGAAATTGTCATGATAGCATTTCTATCTCAGTAAATCCAATAGATTACACAGCTGGTTGAAAATCTGTGCTCAGTGAGTGGTTACTGATGGCCTTTTGATGAACTGTGATTATAGATCACACAAGGTCTTGAAAGGTTTGCTTCAATGTTTCATTCTGTACGGTTGTTTTTTAATTTGTGGCTGAAAATTGAAAGCATAAAAGGAAGTGGCGAAATTGCATCTTACACCATTTGGAGACCAGCTGCTAACACTTCTGAAAACCTACTTACAAATACAATGATCTTTGTTTTTTAAAAAAAATTCAACAAAAGAAAATTCAGTAGGCTAGTACACTTAAAGACAAGCAAATACAAAATACCAACTAGGAATAATGAGGTAGATTTGTAGGACTGTAATGGAATCAAATCTAATATGAATCAACAATATAGTGCTAAGAGAGGCATATATTTGGTCTTATAGGAAGAACACATAAGAGACATACAGGGTTGGGTATTTTTACTGCAGTAAGAGGCTGACTAAAACAAGGAAGGTGATATACTGAAGAACTCTCAGTCTATTAAAACGTGTTATAAAATCGGCGTTCAGTTGTTCTTCATGGCGGGACGGATTAAAGTGTTTAGCTTAATTTGCAGAAAAGGCTTAAAAAGCTGTTAGGAGAAGCTTTCTCTTTTAAGGAAGGGAAGTAATGGAGCATGTTACCTATTGAAACGGATTCCTCAGTCACTGCCTGTTATGTATGAAAATAACTGTTAGAATGCTCTGCAAATACTTCATTCTTCACTCAGAACAAGGCTGCAAACTACGTGAGCTCTGCAGATCCCTTGCAGCCCTACACCGCTATAATGTACAGAATACATACACCTTGTCCTCATTGCTTGTTGCCCTTCTGGGCATTATTAAAACCCATAGAATGTCATCATTTTATGTCACTTCAGGAGTCATTTTGTTTTTAAAGTATATTCAGTAACCGTAACAGTCAAACAATTGGTAAGATTTTTAAACCTAAAAATAATTTAATCTTGAAATTCTGTCTTCATGAAATGTTTGGATAAGTTCCAGAGTAGTTAGTACAACTGAAAACATTTACTTGGAATTTAATATATCTATAGCAAGATGAGCAGTTTTCTTACATGAAATAATACAACCACTGCCTCCTATAGGACATACTAAAGTGTTACAGTGCTCAAATAAGGGAAGAAAAAAACCTTCCAACCAGTTTCTGCTCGTCTACAATTTAACCCTTGGTTTTATTGTGTTTTTGTAAGCATATTTTCACATGCTTGAATTTAAAGCATCGAAAAAACCAAGTTCTTATTTTGATGAACAATGATGATTTTCATTTGTTTCTACAGAACTTTCATTTCATTATTTCCAGAAAAAGTAACTGCATTATACAAAATAAATGGTTGCACAATATTTAGCCAGCAACCCTGTATGTTGCCAGCAACTGTACTATATGTACAGAACTTTAACTAGTATTTGATAGTGAGTGTCACTTAACCTGTTAAAAAAAAAAAAATCAAACGCATCAAAATACATTTTAAGCTACAAAAATCTTTATTCCTCTCAGATCTTCACAGTATACTCAGCAATTTCAGTTAAGTAAATGCCAACCTGAAATCAGAAAGGACTTGTATTATTTCAAAGACTATACTATAGTATTTATATTACTGTGCACATTCCTTACCTCGTACCATCCAATTCCATCACTGGGATGGGGTAGTATTCTCTAGCTGGCATATCCCTGTCAAACAACTGAGCCTTATAGCCCGAGGCACAACAGGAAGCCTATGGGAAAACAGTTACTAAATCAGCTCTAAGGATTGTTTACATCAATACCTAACTGCTTACATCAATAAAATGATCGATAGAATTGCATTTTCAGATGCTCAGCAAACAAGGAAGCTGAAGTACAATTTTGGTTTCATTTCACGTTTACGAGTGCTTTGCCTCTTTATAGAGATCATTTGCACACGTCATGGCAAATTAAACCCATATCTAATAAGAAACATCCCTCAGGGAATAGTTTATACCTTCTCTGGTGAATCTGGTTTGAGCATTCTTCAGACTACCGAAGGCCATCCCGAAATGCCACCTAAAGGCTATGCTGCTTTTAGGGCAATGCTGTCCTTACGATAAAAGTGTCTGGTGCCAGCTTGTCCAGCTCAGCATTCGCAGCAAATATTCTTCAGGCATACTCCCTTGAGAAATAAGTAAATAAGAAATTATCAGCATATTCAGTATTAGCCTGGTCCGTAAGAACTACTTAGGTAACCAAGCAACAACGTAGTCTAGACAAACCTATTAACTCCTGGAGCAAGCATGGTTTTTCCTTATCTCTGATGCTAATTTTAACCAAGTACAACATTCTCTCATACTTTATTAGCTGTAAAGACATACACACACAGACACTACAAGAAAGACAGCAAACTAGAATCGTGATCTTTAATGAACTATCCTTTACTGATGGAGTACCAACATCAAACTCGATTCCCCCACGGACATAAAAATACTCATTCTGTGCATATTGAAAGTGTTGACAGTTGAAATGTGGTCAAAAAAACCCCAAAAACCAAACCAGTGGCAGTTCTCTTTCAGTTTAAACTCCACAAGATATAAAAAAAGATGTTTTTTTTTTCTTTTTTAGAAGGAGTAATATGACAACAGCTTAAAACACTGAAGATATTTTAGTATTTAATATATAAAAGATATATTTATATTATCACTTAAACATGAAAATCTACAAGATATGATATCTAGAAGATATAAAAATATCAATGTCAAATTGGAATTTTAGAAGTCAGTAAATTTACAGCTTTCTTACTAGAATATGGCTGAAGAGGTTTACTTAAATTCGGGATTTCCATCTTCTTTTTAAACCCCAGTAAAAATGGAATCAGAGTTCATTAACTTGAGGTACTCTGTATTCCTGCAGATAGCTATGTTTTTTTCCAATTGTTTCTTCAGAAGCTTTTGCTGAAGAGCTAACTAACCTCTGCTGCAGTCTGATACGTTACCGTATCTTAATAGGTCTCTGTTGATCTTATCACATCGGTGAACCTATTCACCGCATCAAACCTAAATACATTTTCACGTAGCTCAACTTGTGTACTGCCAAGTGTCAATTTAAACAGCATATTATCAGTATATTGCATAAAAGACACTTTTTTTCTTTTCTGTACTGTTTGGATTGTAAAGTGGATCTTCATTCGTGTTTTCATCACGGGTTCCCTCAAAATCATGTTTAGTGAAAAAAAAATCAATTAATTAGACCTGCAAATCAGGAACGAGTACAAAATTCCTCACGGTCAGATGAAACCTTTTAGAACACTATTGTTGCCTGCCATAAAAATACGTTTGTACCACCTAAATGTAAGCATTATTCTTCAGTTTTAAAAATGTATGTCAGATGCACTTTGCCGTTACATATATAACCTGACAGTATTTTTATTAATACACTGGGAATTACTAGTTATACATTAGTTAGAAAGTTAGAAGATTCTTTTGTTGCTAACACCACCTTATATATTATATAGCAAGGCAACTAATTTTAAATCTTAATTATACAGACATGGCAAATAATATAAATAAAAGTATGTAAAATGTTAGGAAAAAATATATGCATGTGTCTTTAGAGATGTATCTTGAATTCAGAAGCCTGGAGCTCTTGTTATTCTTAGAGTGCTTCAGAGTACTGAGGACTTCTGAAAATCTGACCAATCACTTAAATACCACAGTGGAAGCTGAGCTCTTTTGGAAATGTGCTAATTTACAGTATTTCCTATCAGCTTATAGTTTTGCATGAGATCCAATGATCTGTATTCTTTCAAGTAATAATCCCAGCTTTTAGGAATGCCATGTATAAACTACATGCAATATTAGGTATTTTTTTTTAATAGGAATGTTTTTGTACTCGCCTCCTGAACAAAAAACTCAAAAAATATTTCCATCTGTTTGGGTTTTCCCATCAGTATCAATGTCCATTTCAGAGCACCAGAGCTCAAAGAACCCGACACATTTCTCTTGGGTATACATACCCCAAAGTTCTGCCATGTCATCAACACCAATCAAAATTTATCCCATTTTTGTATCAATGCAAGCTGGAGGAAGCTGACAAGAAGTTCTGTGATGATAATTTGCATCTGAACTGATGGAAGGTTTAAACAGCAAATTCCAACAGCCAATTCTCTCAAAATCTGATGAACTTCTTAATAATACGAGAACATATCTGAATCCATCAGTGCTACAAAGTTGCTGTCCAGGTACATAAATTTTTTAGCTGGCCCAGCAGCCCACTGGGACTCTCCACTGAGCACTGTACGTCACCTTGTGAAGCCAGCCAACTAGGGGACATGGTAGTAAGTAATTCTTGCTACTTTCTTTTGTCAGACTTCACAAACAAGGCACTAGCATTTTTCTGTGCTACTAAGTTTGACAAGCAGGTTGCCTCATCAAGCTTATTCAGCTCTAGGGAACACTTATCAGGCCTGAGCACTCTTCAAGAATATTCTCTAGTTTCTAAAATACAATACTTAGAGAGGCTAACAAAAAAAGGAGAGAGAATATTACTTAATCAAGAACTATACTAGTATTTGCAAGGAAACAGTAAAGCTTTTAAGGACAAGATTAACAGACAGTAACATTCCTGTAGGTTGCTCTAAAATAGTATAGAATGTGATTTCAATACATGAAATATTTTAAAATGTCTTCCTCCCCGGAACCAAAAATTTGGCCAAGAAACTCTATAAAGTTATAAACTCTGTAAGTGTACCATAAATAACAACAATAAATTAATTTCTTATAACTGGATAAATGGGAAAGTTTGCCAACACCAAATTATATGGTTTCTTCCTACTATCTAAAACTATTTTTAGAAGCCTTCCAAAATTTTTTCTCATGTTTCTCTGAATGTCAGGGGCCTCTTAGTTGGGAAAAGAAACTATTTGCCTAGGTATAAAAGGCGCAACTTTTTTTTTTCTTAGAGTCCTAGGTGACACATAACTTCTAGGAATACTGCAACACTACTACGGAGATAACAAATAATGAACAATAGTTGCATTTCATCAACCTAATGCTCCTCTTGGTCCAATCTCCACCTGCTTCAGAGCGCGATGCAAGAACTCTTGCAAACATCCCAGGGCACTAGGCAGTCCATTTTCCTCAGAGCACCAGTAAGAAATCTGCCAGTGCTTTGAAGCAGTCCGAAACTTAAGTTTTTGTAATAAATATTTCTTTACAGACTTGACAAATTATTTTGAAAATTTACTTACACTCTTAGAGATACTTTGTAGGAATAGGTATATTATGCTTTGTATGAAAATGAATTTTTTTTTTCTGGTATGATTTTTCCTTTCTCTACTTAATTGGACAAATATAAAAACTAGAACTGTAAGGTAGCCAGTGAGTACTAAGCTCCGACCTTACCAAAAACACTGGCGAGCATGTATCCAGTTTTTCTTACAACATTACCTTTGCAATCCTTCCATACATGATTAGAAAAACAAGCTAACTCAAGCTTCTCTTCAGAGGAAGTCCATTCATATTTCTATTTCAACCCCATGATTGCATCCACATACTCACCCAGAGTGCCTTTTTTTTTTAATTTAACAGACACCTTTTTTTTGTTTTGTTTAAAAGAAATCTTCCTTGAAGTACACAATGGATGCTTTGCAACTTTAGAAGTAAGAGTAGCAGAGCTAAAGCTAAAAGGAGAGGCAGCAAGCTAGGGGAGCCAGCGAGGGACAAAGAACAGCCTGGAGGGAGCTTCCCAGGTTGGGAGCAGAGGGAGCCCCAGGTTGGGGACCACCAACCAACCCAGCCCTGCAGAACCAGCCAAGGACTGGGAGGCTGCACGGAATGACCCCGAACACCCAGGGTGCATGTGGGGTGTCTGTTTGTCAAGTAACGAAAGGGCAAGCACAATGCTTGAAGGGCGGATCTCCAAAAGGTGACAAGGCCCGAGACCCTCAGCTCTTTTTGGCCCTGGCAACCCAGGCCAGCTCCTCGCCATGCCCTCCCTTCTAAAACCATAACCTGAACCCTCTCCTAAAGCAGAGCTGCAAGACCAGCCCTGTTCTACAACAGAGGAAAATCTACTATACTGAATTCTATATATGTGACAGATTGGACAGATTCAATACACTTTGTGACACTGACATTGGTTAGGAAGGGTGGGAAAGCCAGCCTCTGGCCATCCTCTCTTCCCCAGAGCCCTGTATTCCCTGCCTCCCCGAGGCTGCATTCATAGTGAGCCTCTAGTACAAGTACACATCTACATGTATTACTTTGATGATTAATAATGATGTCCAAGTGTGTAAAAAACCAGACCAAACATTCTAAGAAAACTCCAAAGTTTTACTGAATCTGCATATAGGATAAATTCAACAGCTCAAGATGTAGCTTTATAATTCATCTACTGAAAATAACTTCAGTCTGCTGCATGTGTCAGATGCTTTTTCACTGTTGCTCTCTAGTTTTGCAATCCGAGATCCAAACTGTACAGCCCTTTTTGGCAAAATGGTCGAGGCTGTAAGGCCAAACTCCTTGGCTGCAAGGCGCAGAATCAATTTCTCACCAATTCCTCGGGGTAAAGTCAAGTCAGCTTTTTCTGAGATGGGCAGAGAATTGAGGAATGAAACAACATCTTCGTCAAGAAAAGGAAACCTAAAAGAAAGATATACATGGGGAAAGACCCTTTAAAAACTTTAAATACAAATAGTCTTGGTTTTGCCCTTTACCACATACAAAGACTTCAGAGTCTGGTGTCAGCTCCTAACTACAGATGTACCTTAAATGTTAGTGTCACAGTACTGAGGCAAGTCTCCAAAGCAGTTACACTGTCTTGGAGAAAGAAAACATAACATAATATGTTTAAACTCAGAAGCCTGGAAGTTTTCAAAACTCAAGCAAAGAAAAGAGTAAGAACAAGCATTAGAAATGTTGGGTTTATACAAAACAAAAATTATGAAGAAAATCAGAAAATACAATGGAAAAGCAAGACAAATTTTAAAGTAACACTTCTCAAGATAACTTCTAAGGATTTAAAAATACTGTATGAAGCTACACTGCAACTTTGAAACAAAAATATTTATACAACAAATTCCGACAATGTTCCCAGTTCCGGGCATTCATATCTCATCACAAGCACAATTAACAGCATTGCCTGCCCACCACTGCAACTGCTAAACTGAAAATGTGCAACTAAGAATAGATTTGGAAGAACACTGGCATGAAGAGGTCACATGAAAAGAGCTTTCATGCACCTGAGTGGCCTCTGCTACTGGACAACACATAAGGAATTTTTTGCAAGCTGGTGGTAGCATGGAGGAAGTAAACACAAATAAAATTATTCTTTAACTATTCTGACTTAACAACCAGCAAATGCAGTGGACATTGATCATGCCTTTATTGCATGGGCTTCTATGTTACATTGTCATTTGCCAAAGCCACCACTCCCCAAATGACCACACCAAAACACTTCAAAGTTGTGCAGAAAACTGTTCCACTTGAAATGATAAAACCAACTTGATTTTGGCTATTTCAACACCTGTTCTTAAAACTTCCAGATGGAAGTCCAATGTTCAAGTTGCTAAATTTCCTTAAGTAACTCTTCCACAGTACTACAGACCACTTTTTAAAAAACAAAAAACCCCCACAACACAGTACACACGAACAAAGCTGCAACAGAACTTGGAGACAATAAAATGCATAGAAGTTTCAATTAAGCTTTCTGTTGGAGTGTTAAAAGCATAATCTAACTGGAAAAAACAGTTTTACTTCATGTTAAAACAAAAATACCTGGCTTCTTTTCCATGATCACCAATAATCCTGTCATCTCTACCAAGATTTCTAGAAGAAATGCGATCTAACTCCATTTCAAGTTCTTTTTTCAGACCCTCTAAGCCGTATTTTTTGAAGCAAACACGATGTCGAGAATACCCAGCAAGCTGTTCATCTGCTCCAATTCCTGTAAGCACAACCTAAGAAAACAGAATAAAAGAAACCTTTCTTAATATCTGTGCAAGCTAATAATATGTAACAGATCTTAAATGTTTAACTACATCTTAAGGAGAATAACTTTAATACACATCTTCTAAATATATTACCTATCATGATGGGATGTGCCTTACATATTTACAGAGCCTGAAACAGTTCCCAATAAAGTCAATGGAAACTTGAAGTAAGTTCACAATCAGACCTAAAAGTACACACAAACATTTCTGCAGAGGCAAGGAAAAAACACCAAAATAACGTTGTGTGCATCACAAATACACCAGTATCTTTGAAGAATGTCTTCGTTAGTTTCTATTACAATAAATGTCATTTGTTAAGCACCAGCCTTTATAAAAAAAATCGTGGCCACAGATTACACAGTCTGTCGTAGCTTCTAAATAGTCATCTGAATGTACACCCAGATTATTATTAATTTACCAGCTACTGGGTTAATAACAACTGCATTACACAAAATAAAAATGTGTCATATTGTTCTGTCTACTCAATGATAAGCACACAAAATATTATCAAGAGAAAAACACTACTACATCTGGTCCATGACTGTGCCTTCAACAGCAATTCACTGTAAAAGTGGAAGTCTCTTAACGTAAACAGTCAAGTGTGTTTCACTAATCTGACACCAGCTAGTGGTCAACTACATTTTTACCTGTGCACAGTAGTAACTGATGGGAGAATAACAATTCTGCTTTATGTTTCATTAACTCATGACCCATTTCAACATATTCTGGACCTAAGATGAATTTGTATGTTTTGCAAATCTGAGATGCACGTCCTTAAGTAGATCAGTCAGCTAAATCAACTGTGTTCTACAGCGGTAGTTTTCATGCAAACTATTGCGTTTGTTGGGGTTTTTGGTGGTGGTGGTTTTTTGTGTTTTTAAGACCTAGCAATTAGTAGAAAAGTAACAGAAACCTCAAAAAGCAAAGGCAGCAGTGAACTGCAAACTCCTGAAATTAAACAGGTTATTCTTCCCTACACAAACATTCAGGAACTGGGAAGTGAGAAATAAGAATCAAATTCCCAAGCAAATCATCTAGTTACTAAAAAGATTTTACTTAAAACTACACACATGAAAATAAGTTACCAAAAAACCCCCCTACTTTTTGTAGTTCTGTCATTCAATCAGACTCTAATTACAAAAGATTCCAAGTAGTCATCTTTTCTGTCATTATTAATTGCAATTTTGTCACACAGTGTGCCTAAGTAACAAGCTAGTAATTTTTCAGCCATTGGAATGCTGGCAAAACCAATATCACTTCATACTTCATTAATGTTTATCTCCAAATTTGTTAACCTATTCAGTTTGGATTGAATAGCAGTTACCACTACTGGAGTTGAAACACTGAAAATGATAGATGATTGTTGTTATTTTTTTCCTAGTGACACCGTTGCTTATTCAAGCTTAATGAAAAGCCATACACATTACATAACAAAAGAAGTGAATGCAGTTTTGAACTCCAGAATTACACAAAGATTATCAGTACAGAACTATTCTATATTCTGCCACTGAATTTCAGAAGCCTTAAATACCCCTGCTGATTTCTGAAACAACAGAACTGTTTTTACATTCACAGGTCAAGCATAAGGCAGAAAACAATCAGTACCTTTGCAGGACTTTTGTATGGTTTCAGTTCTCCTTGGTTACTAATAAAACCCTCTCCTCTGGAAGCAAACCAAATTGCACAGCCAATGCTGTCATCCAAGACTGTATCCAGTGGATAAATTAAGTGATTAATGCATTGTTGTCTCATTTTTTTCAATTCCTCTAGCGTAACATTAATTTCCACAAAGTTCCAGGTTCTTGAAGGGTTAATGGCTTCTAATTCTTTCAGTCCTGCCCTACCAGTGATTCTGTCGGGAACATCAAAGCAAGATAAATGAGCACCAGTTTTAGCATCAAGATCTTTACAACTTCCTTGAGGACAAAGCAAATCAAGCTGTACTTCCCGGTTGGTATGTTTTTTAGTGGTACCCTTTTGCTTAGCTTGTTCTTTTATCATGAAAGCTACATTGAGAAGATCAATTGGTTCCCCTACAGGCACATGTTTATCAGCAAGGGCTGCAATAACCATAGAATCAATGCCACCGGAAAAGAGCACCGCAACGTGTGCTTTCCTATTAGACATGCTTGGAACTTCTCTTGTTTTCTGATCTTCATCTCTAAAGAGACATAAAACCCGTCTCTTTACCGCTTCATTTAAAACATCAATAAACTGATGGACTAATTTTCTCTTGTGTTCCTCTGCAAGAAATCCTTGAAGGGTTTCTACAGAAACCATATGGATAACGTTGCCAATATTAGTGCCTGGACATTCACCTGAAGCTTCAGAAATTGTTTTATTTAAGGGGATAACTGGTGCTCTGAGACATAGTTTTGACTCATTCATCACGAGAGCTATGTGGTGCGGTAAGTCTTTTGAAACTTGGTCCAGAACATTAATGAATATTTCTTCTATTGCCTTCTCTGTGCAGCTGTACTTCCATGGAAACAATGTTAAAGACAAAGATTTAGTTGTTGCACAAGCTTTGAGATCAATTTTGAAAATTCCAGATGCTGGGACTTCTCGCCATTGGTTACCTGATTCAG
Organism: Mycteria americana; assembly: GCF_035582795.1. Classification (NCBI taxonomy): domain Eukaryota; kingdom Metazoa; phylum Chordata; class Aves; order Ciconiiformes; family Ciconiidae; genus Mycteria; species Mycteria americana. The sequence continues at coordinate 8,924,012 of NC_134373.1, read as the reverse complement.
AATAAACACTTACAGATGTGAGACAGAAAGCCCTGTCAACCTCATTATTGAACTGCCAAAGCAAACTACGACGACCAAAATAATCTCTACCAAACCACAAACTGTGTCTAGATGCTTGATAATAAATAAAAGACCATGGACCCCGAAGTGATGAGAAGAGTGACAAAATGTCCGCTTCACTACTGCATAATGCCAGATGATGAAACACTACTTCAGTGTCATTCTCGAGATCTCCTACATGCACTCCACTGAAAATTTCTCCATTCCAAAGAAAAATATTGTTATTGGCATCTTCCAGAGGCTGAGGAGTCATCAGTCCCCTCAAGTGAAGTACATGGCCAGAAAACAGACACTCATAAGACAGATCAGACACAGTTTTTATCAACTGTTGGCTGCTGTCTGGTCCTCTTCTTCTAAGACGGCAGAGTATGTCTTCGTTAAAGAAATCATGAATAGCATGCTGGCTACACAAGGTAACAACGCAACAAATACCACACATTCTGACTTTGAATTCAGATGGACTATTTCTTGATTTTAGTCTTTTCTGAATTTTCCATCTCCTGATGTGCCTTCTTTAATTCATCTAATGTATCTGTGTAAGAGAAAAATACACCAATAATCAGTTTCATAAACTGATAAGTTTATGAGTAGATAAGTTTAAGACTATATCTAAGCAACGGGTAACTCCAGCCACTTGTTCAATTAGACAAACATGAAACGCTAAGTTACAAAAGTGCTATAATATTGACGTAGCACAAACATAGCTCACTGTAGCTTATTCCTCTTCAATTATACAAAGATCATGATTTTTTTTCTTCTCCCAAAGAAAGCCACACTACAAGTATAAGAATTAGGGGAATGGCCAACTATTGCCTATATAATCAGTACGATTTACACATTTCTAGTAAGAGAAGTGAACTGTCAATTAAAACGTCAACACTATTAACTCAAATCAAAGGAAAGAAAATGAAAGTAGCGATTGTTCATTCCTGAAAAAAATTTATACTTCTGAATTTATACATTTCTAACATTTGTTCAATCATCAACTCTCTCTATCATTCATTCTCCTACCTTCATAATTCCACAGATCCATTCTTTCAACTACCTAAAGATTTCCAGCTTAGCCTCCAGTTTCACTTGTCATTATTTTCTTCCTACTCATCCCATGCAACTTTTAGACTTTTGGGGGGTTGGTTTTTTATTTATTTATTTTTTTAATTTAAGGGACAAAGCGCTATACAGCTTCACAAAGGGCACTGAGAATAGTGACTCCTCGCTCCTCTGCGGGGCAGATGTTCTCGCTCTTCCTACCTTGTCACCACTTGCTCTTTTATCACATCCATATATCAAGTGGAAACACTTTCACATTCATCCAACCCAGAAAAACAAGTATGTTGTCTGAAGTCTACTTTGCATTTGATATACAGTTGCGAGTTTTTCATTGTAATATACCTTTGAAATCATTAACAGCTACAAACACAGCTTTTAAATAGTTAACTATTTGATCAACTTTTACACTGCAAACTTACTTTTGCATTGAGATAGCGTTTCTGTTCGGTCTGCAAGGAAGAATATGTTGCTATTGGGTTGCTGCCTATAAACTTTCTGTAAAACAAAAACAACGCTACATTAAGTCAAAGCGACAAACTCTGGCAACCACACTGGCAGAAGCTGGTGCAGGTCCACCGAGATATCCTTCTGGCATAAAAGTGAAGGGGGTAAGTTCTGCCCTGACAACACCAACATTCTAATGTTGTACCATCAAAAACATTTTGTGATCAACCCATGACTACTCTGCATTTCTCTTTTCCTCATACATGAGGGATCGCATTCTATTTTAAAACACATACACATGAAGAGTAAGAATACTGCACGAAGTCTTCTGATCAACTCAAACACCTTAATGAAATAATTCAGATAAAACATAAAAAGGCAAAAAAGCCCAACAATGTACTGTGTTACACTGCACAAGTGTACATAATCAAATCATTTGGTGGACAAATTATTCTGAGAACACCAGACCACATCTGTACTAAAATCTGTATTGAAACAAATTAAAGACAGCGTGCTCCGATTTTCTTTTCCCTCTTGTCTCTATGCTTATTTCTCTGATGCTAAAATGAAATAGTCAAAAGCAAATTTGTAAATACTTACCCGGTTCTTCTTCAAATTAGAAAGCTCATCAACTACAACCTTCTGCTCTTTAATCTGAAAGGCAAAAGATGCACTTCAATTTAATTATTAAAAATAAACCACTGTATTATAATCCTGGTGGTCAACATGCTTACTGATATTTTAAGACAGCTACATGCATGTATAGTTGCTGTTCTCTGAATGGACCATTGAAGACAAAGTGGAAGTAGATATAAAAATGAAATACTAAATAACCACTCTAGAAACACGTTATCTTGCATGGATTGATATTCCTCCTACCCTGGAAAGCAATCACTACTGGGAAGCCAGACTACCTCTAGCTACTTATAATCAGAGATCACATTTTTCCTCCAGAAGAAAAGAGAACATGCAAGGAACTAATAAAACATCAAATAACTTTAGAAAAAAAAATTTAGCATAGTGTCTACAACACACTTTATAATCACAGGTATTCTCCAGATGCCAAATGAAACCAATAAAACCCCCAAATCCCTAAAACTGTATTAAAAGCCACGGAAACCTTTCTATCGCTCTGGAGTTTTGCACAAACTCCCTTAGCAGGATTTACCACTCTGTTCAGCTGCACTGGCAGCAGTGGCAGGTCTTTTACAATAACAGCTGTCAATGCTAAAGAGCAATCAAGGAGGACCATCATAAAAGCCAACAAATAGAACAAAATCTGGTCAGCAGGCACTTAATGCTTTTTGTTAGAAACAAACAATATGGTTTTCTTTGTTCTTCCTTTGTGTCTCCTGGAATTGGTGCAACAGTTGAAAGCTGCCACAGAGCTAGGTTAGCCAAACTGAACGTGGCATACAGAAAAGACAACTTTTCCAGCAGCTACATCAATATATTTACAATTCCAACAGACAAAACAGCAACATCATCTTTTGCTATGGACTAAACCAGCCACTTAAGAAAATCCTAGCTTTACAGCTTCCTGGGCAATGAAAAATACTATGGACTTTATAAGATATGGCCATGTGGAAAGGAACCCATTTTTTGAGGGAAAGCAGTTCCACAGGACTTGACAGATTTCATACTAAACAAAGCTACTGGCACCACGGAAAACAGAGCAGATTTATGAGGCGTGCCAGCCTCTGTGACTGAAATCCCTTGGGACTTTTTGAGCAGATACAGCTGAAGTAGGTACGACAGAGAAAAATCTCACTGTGGCTCACCTGACATTTCAAGCTCAACTTGGAGCAGTAAGAAGCCAAAAAACCAATTTGACAAGAGAGCTAACAGCGACGCCGACAAGAACTCGCTAGACGACAGACGCTCTCCTCCGAGCCCCACAACGGAAACCCCGTATGACAGGAGCCCCAGCTTCCTGACAGGACTCGCCCTCCTCTTCTTCACGCTGGTCACAGCCGAAGTTACAGGCTTCGCGGGGCCGCCGGCCTCCCACCCCGCGGCAGCACGGCCCTGGACGTGCCTCAGCCCGCCCCACGCGGCCGAGAGCACCGCGGGGATAGGCGGGAGGGACGCGGGGAAGCGGCCTCAGGCGCCGTCGCTAGCCGCACCGCGGCCCCCTCTCTCTCTCCCTCCCTCCCTCCGTCCCTCCCGGCAGCAGGCCGCCTCAGCTCACCCTCCGGCTCAGCTCCTCCTTGTGGCGCAGCTTCGCGCTCTCGCTCTCCCTCTCCCCCTCCTCCTGCCGCGACGCGCGGCCCGACATCCCCCCGCGGAGCCGGCCGCGCCGGGCACCACGCACACAAACCCGGCCGCGCCGGGCACCACGCACACAAACCCGGCAGCGGCAGCAACGGCGGCAGCTCCGCGCGCACCACCTCCCACAGGCCACAGCCGCCCGCGCAGAGCATGCGCAAACAGCCCAGCGAGGGGTGCGGGGGGAGGCGTGCGCACATGCGTGCGGCAGGGCCACGCGGAGCACCAATCATCAGCGCTTCTTCCCCTGGAGGCGTGACTGAGCACGCGCGAGCCGTTGAGCGGGAGCGGGTGGGGCGGGGCCGTCGCCGTCGCACCTGCAGCGGCCGCCGTTGGCGGTAACGGCTGACAGGGGCCCGCGCCTCACAGTGCCGCCTTGGGCAGCGGGCGACGTCCTGGCCCAGTGGAAGAGTTCCTGGGAATCATATGCTGTTGGTGAGCTGTCGCCTTGTCCGGGAGGGCATCGGCAAAGCCAAGGTGAAAACACTGTTTGGAATGAGGGCGGGAAACTGGGCCCTGTAGAGTGTGAAGGAAAAAAAAAATTACAAAGAAGGGAAATGCTTTGCCTTAGAACTGTTTGGTGTGGCGGTGACCCTGGACTGGAGTCGGGCAGCTTGCTCTGAAACACCTTTAAGCAGTTTGCTTAAAGGTATTCCAGAGGAGATATGAATTATTTAATATTTACAGATATTAAGATTATATGTTTTCCTCTTTGGTAGGATGGTCTGGGTATTTCTCTTGTCTCTTCCATTCTACTGTAGATATATCACAGCGATGCAGCTGTCTTCCTTTCTTTATAAATACGTCAGGGAAGAAGTTGTTTAAGTGGCAGGATGATGATAGCACAAAGACAAATTATATTATCATGATTTGCTATCATAAATAAATTTAGGCTGAGGATAAATTTAGGCTTAGGTAAAAGGAGCCAATTACTGTGACTAGAAGGTTTTGAAAAAGTCTTCCAGTAGCACCAATGAGGAATAAAAAATTAATTTAAGATAGTGTATGATTTACTTATGAAAGGAATTACATGCTCTGATCACTGAGTTAATTGGTGAATGAACTGCATATGGCAGGAAATCAGAAGTCTGCTGATTTTCATGGAAAATAGATCATATATTTATTAATGAGTGTTAGTGGATATCAGTGGGGAGTTTGGGTAAGACTTTGTCAAGGTGGTTGATGAAGGAACATTACAGTTATTTTTTGGTCTCCTGTTGTCCCTTTTCAAGAGGAAAATACTGTGTAATTATTCTAAAGACTCAAGAGCCATTCCAAACTTATAGACCACTACTGATAGCTCAGTTGGGATAGAAATCTCATAAAATCCTACAAGCCCTTATGCTACTGACTGCACTGAAAATACTGTGCAGATCTTTGAATTATTTGAAATATTTGCTACTTTAATAAGTGAGGTAGGAGTGTAGACTTCTGCTGCTTTGTGATTTGTGGCTCACATAATCATATGTGTTATGTATTTTGATAACACTTAGAGCTTGTGAGCAAGATTACACCTTCTTTTCATGGCATCCATGAGCTTGGTTGGAATGTCCGTGATGTTGTTTGGAATTTTTGGCGGTGGTATAGGGAGAATAAGGATTTTGGCTCAAAAAAGACAACTTGGCTATAAGAATATTTAACAATACAGTAACTTGCAAATGTTATGCTTATTTGCCTTCAACAGAAAGAGAAACTGAGGTTACAGTTTCATAAAAGCTAAGTCTTGCTCTTCCTTCCACCTTCAACCACACGCTTGTGCCTCCACCCTTGCATCAACGTAGCTGCTTGTGGGATTGTGTGGCGAGACAGGTTAGGTAGCTGATGCGGCTTTCTCTGCAGCGTACCAGTGCTCATGGGATTCTGGCAGTCCCAAAGCAGGTTAACTGAAGCTGCTGGGGAACTGTTGCCTAGGGATTGGAGAGGTTCTGGGGCTTGTCCTTCAAATTCCAGAAGAAATATGCATACCAGGGTCACATACAATGGTTTTGATGCTATTGCTCGGTATGCTTTGTAGTTTGTCACTCTTGTTCTGTGGCGTAATTTGTTTAATCTGAGTACCTCCCAACCCGCTGCTGCCTGAGTATTTTATTTGCTGTTCATACGTTACAAAGGTTGATGATCAAGTAACCCAGTAGTCAAAGTATAATTTCTGTACTGATGATCCTTTTCATGTTCAGTAATAAATACAGTTAATGTTTTTTAATCAAAAATTCATCACTCTGTTCCTGAGATTGTTTCCTTGGTTGGCTCTTAAGAGTGATCATAATGGTCTTGAGACATAATAGTGAATGTGGAATGTTTTAAACTTCTGGTCTTACCACAAATTGCTGATTCTTCTACTGATATGGAATGTGCTTTTGCTAAGTCCTTTTTAAAATAAATGGATTCCTGCGACATGATTACTCCTGAAATTACCTACATTCATACTCACAGTAAGAGCAGCTGTGTTTAAAACTCAACAAAGGAAAAGGTTGCCACCTTTTATCTCCCCATGCAGAGCTCTGACATCTTAATTCAACCTTATTTCAGGGCTGCTGTAGTTCTATTGTTTGCTATGTGCTTCCCCTGCTCTTCATGAGAGGTGGTGAGGTGGCTCAGGAGCTGATCTGGCTGACACCTAAGTGGGCAATGTAGTTCAATAATAGATCTCTGGTCAATCTGCTTGTGTCTGTGCACTTCTCTTGTGCCAGCTCAGGTGCTCTGAACTATTTCTGGCATAAAACTATTTTTGGGAGGTAGGTTAATGCCTGACACAATGTTAATAAAGTATCAAGGAATATTTCAGAGTCTTTTAAAGTCCTCACCTTTTCAGCATCTGGGATCTTTAAAAATAACACAAATTACCCAACAAGCAATGTAAACAGTTACATTACACTGTATCTAGTAACATTACAGTAAACATTACAAAACAGGCAGTTGTTACTGATGCCAGAAAATATTTGAAGTAGCCATCATGTGTTAGCAAACACATGACCAAAACAGTATCCTCAAATAACCAAGCTCAAGCTCTGACAGACTGTTGTTAAAAGCCTGCTGAAAATGTTAGGCCATCCTTCTGAAAACCTCTATCAGTCTTGAAGACCTCTTTTCAAAGTGTTGGCAGTACATTTGTGTCCAATGATTTTACGGATGTGAGAGGTACAGGGTACCATTGATAATGCCTTTGGGGCTTAGCAGTGCCAAGTTCCCGGGCTTTGCTGTGGGCTAGAAATCTGCATGTACTCAGTTCTGTATCTAAGCTGATGCTTGGTAACATATTAAGCCATGATAACTTGGTTGTGGGTTCAAACTTGAGTCATTTACTAGGTTCAGCTGTAAGTGACAGTAACCTGAGGAAACTTGTCATTCTTTAGAATAACCACTCTTGAAGGTCCTTGGAACTGAACAGTACCAGGACAATTGTAGCTCTAATGTTGGCCACAAGAGAGCAAGCTGAAACTGTGCTGGCTGTTCGGTGAATCCAGAGATAGTCAAAGGAAGAAGGGAGCCTGGGTAGATGAGGTCTCTAGAAGGGGGAGAGCATGGTCAGAGGGTATTTGCGTTTATGTTTTTTGTCCTTTTTTTGAGTATTTTAAATTCTGATCCTGGGTTATTTTGTATTCAGACATGATAACTTCAGAATCCATGTGAGTAAATTCTGAGATGTAACATTGATCTCTACATTAACTTCTCAGTTGAACCTAAATTTGAATAACTTACTAACTCATACCAGTCTAAGAAAATTCAAATTGCTGAAATTAATTGGGTTTGCTTTATGGTAATCCTTCTGTTAATTTGATTGAGACATGAGGATTTGAAGGGAGTTAGGTTAGTTTACACAACCAGGGATCTGGATCTATGTACTGGCATCTGTGTAAAGTTGTGGTTTGTTTCCTTAGGTTAAGTATGTAGATTATCAATTGCACAAGAAGCCTTGCAAACCCTTTAATCATTCTGCTTTAAAAGTCCTATTACTGCAAACAAAACAAGAAGTCTGAGTGCTTTTATGAGCTTGAAGTACAGTCAGTTTTTTCAGTATTTACTTCTGATACACTGTTACAGCAATCTGAAAACTCCTTTGCACAAAACTTCTGCATAAGTCAGATGCATAAAATTCTTATTTTTCTAATTAAAAGTGGAATTTCATCACTTTCACATAGAAGATTTTAAGGCTGTTGTGAAAATAGCTGAGGACTTGCATAGCATCAGTCTATCATTAGTTTTTACAATCTGATTGCATTCCTTAAAGCTTCCAAAAGTGCTGGACCAAGCAGCTTCTTTGTAAAATACTCCCAGCGTAGTCTGTCATCTGATGATTTAAATAAAAGAGAATTTAAAAATAGATTTTTCCAAGTCTACTCTGTGTTCTTCAGTGTAAAACTGAAGTAACTCCAATGAATACAAGGGCCTTTCTCCAGGTCTTATGTTGTTATAGCTGAGAACACAGTTTGACCTTTAATTCTCATAAGCTTTCCTTCCTTAGTGCAGAACACCTTGTTGTGCACTTTGCTAGAGCTTAAAAGAGAATTGAGAAGTTCATGTGAGTGGTAGTTTGAATTAGAAAGGTGGAACTAAAAGGTTTGGTTTTGTCTCTTGTTTATGAACTCTCTTTTGTTATAGAGAGTTCATAACCTGGCATGGCAGTCCCTCACATTCTTTGAATAACCGACACACAGGTTTACTATAGTAACTGTCTAGTTTGAATATGGGATCAGATTTCCAGATATACATTTTGAACAGTGAATGTTCAGGGATCTTAAAAAATCAAGTGCTCTGTCTTACAACAACAAACATTTTGTTTGCAGTATGAAGCTGGAAGCCTCATGGCTGGAAGCTGGAAGCCCTTCTGTTGATGCTGCTAAGGAGCAGTGGTATGAGTGGCTTAGAACTGCACGTGAATGCCAGATGGACCTATGCCTTATTTGCGTTACCTTGGATTGGGGCATCTTGATGCAACATCAGATCAGTGCTAATATTTCTGCCTAATGAGAAAAGGAAAAGAGAACTGCACCAAATACACGCTGAGTGAAGAGTTGGCCTGCCCAGTAGTCTGCTTTTTGCAAGCTGAGCTAGGAAGCCTGGAGAAGACTAAAGGGATAATTATGTGCTTGCTTTTATTTCCTGTTGGGAGTGCCTCCCTGACAGTAAGTACTGTGTTTAATACTATGTACAACTGATATTTTCTTGAAGATAAAACACAGAGATTAGATTGCTTTGAAGGAGTAGGCAGGCCTGAGCAGGGTGAGCTGAAGGTACGAAAGTAGCAGGCTGCTTGTGTTACTCTAATATGGGTCTCCTAGAACCAGGGACTTGGTCATTTTGGCTGATATAGGTTACAGTCCCATAAAGCACGTTCCCATAGACGCAAAATGGACCTGCCTAACTGTGAGCTTGGGCAGACCAGAACGTGTCTGAGTAGGCTGGAGAGAGGTGGAAACATCCAATACCTTTGCAGGGCTCTGTGAGGCAAGAGTGAAAGTAAGGCTCTTTGTTCTAAGACGCCCAGTTGGATTAGGATCTTACCTAGATTGATTTATTAAATGTGTTGCTCTCAAGTGCTTTTTATCCCGTTCTTCTCATTGTTACAGACATTTCGACTTAGTGCTTGGTAGTGAGCAAATATAGCCACTTGGGACACCACGGAGAGAAAATGTAGTTTTTCCAGGTTTGGAGAGGGGAGTTATTTGAAAGGAACTCTTAGGTTTTCAAATTCTAATGTGCCAGAGGCCATGTTATCAGACAGCTTGTTGGGCTTCCCTTATTTTTATACTTCATTCTTCATTTCTGAGGCTATGCTGAGGGCTTCCCATTTACCCATTGTCCTTATTCCTCTCTAGCCATTTTTTCTTCCCCTCTACTTGAAGCTTTGGTACAAATCAGCCTGCACATATGGCAAAACAACCTGTGGCCCAAATAACTGAAATCTTATTAGAGCTTTCAGTCTTGAGGGTTATACTTGTTCACCATCATTTTATGATGAATATGATACTTAGTGCTCTGATGGCTTTCAGGGTCCATAGAACTCAAAATGCCTGACTGACATAGATAAATACAGAGAAGAAATCTAAGCCACAGTTGCGTGAGTTGGCAGAGTGAGGAACAGAACTTTGAGGTCCTGCCTTTTCTTCACGTGTTCTGCCTATGAGCATTACTATTTCCATGTTTAAATTACTATTTCCATATTTAAAATGAGGCTGGTTTTGCTTTATGAAGTCACAGTCAGAAAACTATTCAGTACAAAAAAAATTCACTGCACTGAATGGTGAATTTGTATGTATTTTGATTTTACTGCAGTTTTTATGTTAACTGTTTTAAACCGTCATGCTTGCTTGGCAGCCTAGACACTTCACCTCAGTAGCTGGAAGGAAAATATTCTGATCAAGTTCTCATGGGGCAGCAGACTAAGGATTCCACAGCTAGGTGAGCTCTGACAGAAGAGCTCACAGAACAGATATCATGAAATGCTTTTGTCCTGTAATATTCCAAAATAAACGTCTTCCATTTGTCATGTTGACATAAAACCTGAAGAAAGGCAAAATTCACTAGCTGCAAGTTGCTGTGTCCTATGCATTACTATGATTGTAATCTTATTTAAAGTCTAAACATTGCTGAGATTTAACTGTTCTCCCCAGTTATCCTCTTGTGAAACACCATCACTAATCCTATACTCTTTCCCACTTTTACCACAATTTTGGAGTAATTACAAGTGTTACAATTAAGGAAGAGGGACATGTAGTAGTACAAAAGGGCTATAACTACTGTGAGGTGCAAGAACCTCATCTTTTAGATAGTATAATAGCCCTCAAAAGCTTTCCTTCTCTTCCAAGAGAGAACCACTACAAGCTAAGAAACCAGCCATGTAAATGTTGGTAGGCTTTGAATGTTTATAGTTAGTATTATCTGTAGCTGATACAGTTACTTGAAATGCAGTAATGTTGACAGCAGAGCAGTACTCACAGTGCTGATTTTTGAATATGATAGTTCATAATTTGGAGCAAGAATAACCACAAGGGAGGGAGAGGCATCGTTACATAATTCCTAGCATGTATTTTAACTGGTGGGTATTTAGCAAAACATTGACTGTGGCTCAGAATCTGAACAGTAGTTTAGGTAATAGAAAGCTTAAAAAAGGTCTTTCTGCCAGTGACATACATTAGCATATGTGATAGAGGTAGCCTAGATAAATCATACAATTTTGCAACATTGAACATTCAAGTAACCTATCATTTTTATAAATATTCTAACATTTCTTTAATGAAAGATACTGGTATTTAGCACTTCTGAAATCAAGACAGTAAGGTAGCTGTCTGGAAAAAAAACAACCCAAAACTAACATTAGATACCTGTAAGTTAAAATGTCAGCCTACACACATTGTAAGTTCAGTTAATGCTGTTAGAGCAAACTTTTCAAACCTTTTAAAAATAATATGAGAGTAGTGGTGTAACTTGACAGACAGAAGTAGTGACCTTGGTTAGCAGTGGAAGTCAGAAATAAGAATACTGAATTTAGAACAAACAACCTTTTCCAAATTTTGCTTACAGTCTCAACAGGTTGAAAGTGACAGTAATGTCAGTATCAGTTTACACCGGCATAAAGGAGGAAAATTTAGAGTGGCCTGGCAGTAGTAGCATATGAAACTAAACTATGGAACTACCCTTTCTTGGTAGAATTGCAAGCAACAACATGAGCAAGATGTGACTACATTTGATTCTCTCCAGACCAGAACAAAAAAGAGGCATGACAATGAATAGTAATGAAGGAACGTAAATTTCTAGAATTATTCTGGTCCAAAACGATGGAAGTTCTCTCAAAAGAAGAGAAAACTGGCAACTGTTTTTCCCTCTCTTTGTATCTTAGCCTTTTCAGCTGGTTTCCATCCTCAATGAAATGTTGAAAAATGACTATCAGAGAGACAATGAATTTCAGTCCATGATATTGAAGCTGAACATAGGTACTTGAGAAATGTAGTCAATTTTTCTAGTGTGGACTATGTGTATGTTATATGGATACGGCTCTTCCTTGTAATGCACCAAAAATAGTCAATAATGTTACCTCAGTCATAAAACTATGTCAGTATACTTGTATCTGAATTACAGGACCAAATCAGTACGATGAAAATTCTGCTACTTCTGATACATGGCACTCTGGGGGGAAAAAAAAAAAGTAGGTTAGAATGTAAGATAACACACAAGTGGCTGCAATGAGTCAGATCAAAGGTCCATCATGCTCTATAGGCTGTCTCTGTCTGTATTTGATAAGTGTGGCCCGGGAAAGAACATGCAAAGAAGTACAAACAAGAAAAACCGATTTGTTTCAAATGCCGATTACACTAAAAGAGGTGATCTATGTGGCAAAGTTCTTTTGTTTTTTGAAATCATACTGCCTTCTTTAACAAGATGAGATGGATTTGTCTCTTCCTGTTTGCTGATCAAGGAGGAGTTGCAGTGCTTACTTTCTCAGAGAAGAGAAAGAAGGCGCAGTGTGTAACAAAATTGCATGGGAACTTGTTTCTCAGTTGTTACAGGTGGACAGCTAAGCATTTGGCAGGAATTTTTAAGGGATAAATGTGTCTGCTACTTTTAACTTATTAGACATGGAGAACTACAGTTCTCTAGCACAAGTGCATGGTAAAAAGGAAAAGTAAGCCACACTTTCTTTTGGTAATAATCTAGAAAAGAAGTTATATTGCAGTAATAATGTGTGTTTATAATATGGAGAAATTAATAAGTAGTAAGTAATTAATCCCCAAAATGGCTGTTGGAGACCATTTTAATTTGCGCGTAGCATAGGTTAAATAGGGGACTGTGGTAAATTGATCTGCCCTGTTCTCACTGTTCATGTCAACGTCAGGATTATAATTTACTCCTTGGTTTATTGCTATGTACAATGCACAAGTCTGTGCTACTCCCTTTTGAGGAAGTGTTCAGACTTCACATTTTGTAGTCTGTAAGTGTGGTCAAAATCCTCTTATTAACAGTGTTCAAAACTCAAAAGGCAATTCAAAATTTAAAGCAATCCTTAAGCATAAAGGGTATGGTTAAGATGTTGACAGTTGGACTGCAAGGATTCTTGAGGTATCTGTCCGGGCAAAAAAAACCCCACACCCAAGCCCCTGAACAGTAGTGTCACAGGCTGTGCCTGGCTCATTGGTGAGCAGAGTTTATGTGATGTTTGTCACAACTGTTAAAGAATTTATACTGTATTCAGCACAATTAAAGCAGGACAGACAGGTTTGGCAAATACCTGCTGAAAAGGCCTCATAGCCAGCCCTTGCAACTATCAGATTTACTCTATTAGTTAAACAGCTACTGCAGAAGTTACATTAAGAAATCTGATTAAAAATGATATTAACTAGGAGGTCATGATCATTTTAAAAATCAGAGGAAGATGATTATTACTCTTTCTTTTTTTGCATTTTACTTTTTATCTGACGTATTTGATTGACTTTTAATCCTCTGTTAAGTAAGTCCACTGAATACAGTCTTAGGTGGATTGTCTGCTACTGAAATGGGTGCAACAGCTCCTTAACAGTACGTAGAACCATTCAAAATATTTTTGGATAAGAAATGAAGGCTCTAGCATTCAGTTAGTGTGCATGTAACTTACACTTATTTTACTGCATCTTTACACAAAGTGTTGCCAGGAGACTTTGCCATGCTTATTTTCAATCATGCACTAGAACAGAATCCTGCAGACTGTATGCTTCCTCCTTTAGTGCTCTACCTTTATTTTTTCAACAAAAGAGCTAACACCTTGGAGAATAAAATACATATTTGTATGACTGAAAAACTGGAAAATTTTGTTCATACATGATATTGGGAAATAAAAAGCATTTCTTGTTCTGAGTAATAATTGGAAATGGATTTCTTTTTAGTTTGAAATCATATTTCATATTTTAACTAATAAAAGCCATTATCATTGTATTATATAAGAACTTGGACATGTGATCTGCATCTTACCTGTTTAAATGAATAGTAGTCTGCAAAGCCAGATTTTGCTGCCTTCCTCTTGTAGGTAATTTGAATTGAATGACTGTTGATTACAAAGCAAGGTGAGCAAGATTTAGCCGATAAAGAACTATATGGGTGATTCCATTCCTTCTGTATGGAATATAAGCAACACAGTCTTGAAAGTCTTGCTGCTGGAGGATTTCCATTAGCTTTAATGGAACTTCATGTCTCATTTGTATAAATTTAAGTGTGTGCAAGTTTGTGTGCGAGTACAGAAATACAAGTTCATATACATGCACATAAGCATACTGTATTAGATAACAACCATCCTAGATATTCTAATTATTGTTAGTAGCATTTCTTTATATTGTAGAATTCTATGTTTCATATGTATGTATCGTGTCAAATAAGGAGGTTGTAGTTAAACTCTAAAAAAAATAATTTCCAAGTTAGTGTCGTTCCTAGGAAACAGTGAAGCAGAGATAAAATATTGGAAGTGTAGACAGAAAAGCTTAAAAAATGGTTAGTGAAAATCAAACAAGAATAATGTGGAACAATTGGCAAGGGCTGAATCATCTTAGAGAAAACAGTTTGGAAGTTGAGAACTGTGTATAAAATTAAACACTAAGAAGAGATTAGGAGACTCTTTAGATAGCAAAGCAGAGATGATGCAATATAGATGCTGATTTGGTTTGTAAAACAGCTTCCCTACTTAAATAATTCTAGATTTTTGTGAATTTTTGGTTAGGTCCAGGTATAAATCACTAGGAATCTTTAGAAAAGTGCCCACAAGTTTCAGCAAGCTCTTGTGTTGAAATGCATACTAGTTTCAGAATAAAGTTTGATCAGATTCTGTTGGTACATTATGTATAAAAAGCAAAAGTACTGTAAACTGGTTGGAAAATATTGTGCGGGTCATGGAATATATGGGAATAATTGGTGCTCTGCATACGTGACAAGGTCAGACTTATCCTAGAGCATAAACTCATTTCAGGATGAAATCCTAAGTCACAAGAATAGCTGTTCCCAGGATGAAGAATCTAGAAGTTACTTATGAGAAGAGTCTGGATTTTTAGTGGACCAACATTATTTGAAATATTTAACAATTAATTAGAAGTTAAAGAAGGAAGTTAGGTGATACTAAACACTTTAAAAAAACCCCAAAACCCAACAAAAACAACAACAACAACAAAAAAAACCAAACCAAAAACACTTAAGGAGAATAGGAAGAATTTTAAATAGTTTTATACCTTAATAGATGCTGTTCTTACTCCACTTTTAATCTGCCTTGCCTACCAATAAAAAATTTTCTCTTAGGCTTGATGACCTCTGAGGATGCCAGATCCTGTTTTGAAAAGGATTTTTAAATCATCATGGATAACTCAACTAATATTTTTTTCAAGTTTACAGAAGTCATTAAAACCTAAACTCAGGTGAATTAAAACACTAGTAGAAATGGAACACCAAAGGGGGCAGTTTCCCCATTGCACGTAACGAATCAGACCTACATGTGCATCTAAGATTGCTGCAGTTCAGTTCTTTCAGGCACTACTCCATCCCAAAACCATGCAGAACGTCTTAGTATTTATCTTGATAAACATACTCAGTATTCAATATATACCTCAATGTATTATCTTGATAATATATTCCATCTTATGCAAGCTGCTTTTAGATTTTCAAAACTGAATGTATTTTTGTTTGACAAGGTAGAATGCATGGCTGCATCATGCATGTGGCTGATGAAGAAAGCTGAATATTTGACTCTAGTTACTGGACAATTCAGTTTCTAGCCATTGCAAAGTTGTGAGTGTGTCTTGTATTCTGATGCTGAAGACAAAGCTGAGGATATCAATCGTAAAGATTTTCTGTTCTAATATGTAGATAGGGAAGTGATTTGGGGGAGTGGGGAAGGAGAAGGCTTGTAGTGTTCAGCCTCTTCCCAGCAGACCTTCTAATGACAGGTTGTGCCATCTATTCTGCCTGCATGTCTGGCCCTACACAGAACAACAATGAGGAAATACTTGCTAGATGATTGGCAAGATGATTGCTAACAGTGTTGACATCAATTATCTTTCTGATCTAACACTTCACTGGGACCATATGGTTGACGTGGGAGAATTTATTTACAATTGTATTAGAATTGCAAAAATGGTTGAATGAGCCATCCAAATAGTAGGGATTGTTGCCTCTTTTTAATTTAATTTTATAACAGAAAAAGCACTGATGAGTGATGGGGTTGTAATATATTTAGAACTGAAAACACTTATGTTGCACACAGTTGGTGGGTGAAATGTAATGCCACAGAAATTCCTAGCTTAAAATGCTGATTTGTTTTTTTAATAGACTAATTTTATGAGCACTAATGATATTTTTGTCATAGGGTACAGTAGAACAAGGAGAACCAAATCTCATGCTTCAGTGTGTAAGTGGGTGTCGGAAGGGAATTGGTTTAAACCCTTAAGTCTCCTTCCGCACCAGGGTGCGCAAATGCAACAGTGAATTGCGCATCTACTGAAATCTACTCTGTAGTACTGGCTGTCGGTCAGAGCAAGGCCAGAATGTCAGGCACTTAGATGAATGCGATAGATCTTATGCTCCAGTGTCAAATGTTCCTTTTAAGAAGGCAACAACAACAACAAAATGGCACAGTATCTTGTGCTATACCTAACTACTGCTAGCTATTAAGTAATAGAACAATTTCACAAATGCCGGTGTAGTCTGAGTTGTCTTCTTGTATAGGAAGCCAGGCAGTTGGCAATGCTAGCCTTTGGTTATCATCTTCACTTTTGAGGTTTTTATATGCCAATTAGCATGATTAATTAAAAATAACTGGATTCACTGAAGTTCTTTGCATTTGCATTTTAGCGTTATAATGGTTTTCTTGTTTTCCCACTGAAGCATTTGCTATGGTTTTTACTCAGAGGTACAACAAAAGGGAATTCAGCTTAGGCATTAATATGATTAATTTTCAATAATTTTCTAATTAGTTCATCTTTAAAAGTAAGACTTTATAATATAGCTGAAGATAGTAAATAGATCTTTTTGCAAGGTCTTTATTATATGTCTGTCAATTTCTGGTTAGCAGAATAGATGGCAGTTGTTTTTAAATAGTACTGACCTAATGCATAGAAAAATGATTTAGCAGCATTTAATTATTTATTTCTTAATAGTTTGTTTCTCATCAGAGTGAAGTGCGTGCTTGGATCAAGTAGTTCTTACTGCCTATGGAGCAGCTTCTGTATGATCCAATAGCTGGCTAAATATTTTTGGTAAACCCAGCAGTTGAGGTGAATAGGCTGAGGATATTTTTATTTGTTCCATGTGTTAGAGTAATTTTATGTTGGACTGTACTTTTCGTCCTTCATATTTGAAAGTTATTGAGCAGGCTTCCTGCTTGACTTTGGTGCCATTACTTCATGTATTTATTTACTTGTTGTTTTATTGTGAAGTAAAACTTTACCTCTGAGAATTTTTAAAAATCATCACCAGCTCTGCATCAGTATGAAGTAATCTCCGTTTCCTGGCCTAAATTATTGCATAGTACCGATGTGCACAGCGGTGGAACAGCTGCAATGTCCTGACTGAAAATTTTGCATTTGGTCTGAGGAGGGAGTGTGGTGTAACTGCGCCAATATTCTGCCCTTGAGCACACTGTGGTCTCTACAGATTTATCCAAAAAAGCCATCTTCAAACAGGAAGGATTATTAATTGGAGAAAATTTCCTGGGTAACCCAGCCAGGTTTAGAGTGTGCATTATAGGCGCTTACTATGTAGTAGCTTTATCCAGCAAGCTATTTTCCTGCAAATAGAGGTTTGATGAAAGACCAGAGTGCTGCAACTCTGAGCATAGGTGTGGGAAGAACATTTAGCATTGCTTTGTCTGGGGCACAAATGACGTTGCTGATTTTTAATTCTCTGAGGTGATGAGCATCCTGGCCCCTGTATCAGAAGGCACATATGCATACCTCAGAATGAATAAAATCTGTATCATGGAGTATCTTGCTGTCCCTTTCTATTTCCCCAACTCTTCCACAGCTGTTGCTCTCACTTTTGACTCCCAGCAGTTCTCAGGGTGCAAAATATACAGCCACTTACTCCAGTTACTGTTAGTTACTGTTTTGTTGATTATTTTGGCAGGAATGCTTGCACAGCTGCTTCTCTTCTTTCATAAAACATCCCTGGGGACTGAAATCCTTGTTCTGATGACAGTGAGAATGTTTTCAGCTTGTACTGAAGTCAGGTGGGAGCTCCTAAAATCACTACGCTAGAGCCTTTTAGCCTGCAGAATTTAAATATACCAACTGTGAGGCTGTTCATAACATGGCAGTGCCATCTGCTAATGCTTTACAAACAAAGGGTTTTTTTAAGTTTATAGCGCAGCATCATCTCCCATGTATTTTATTCTTCTCGCGTTGCCACAGGTCATACTGTGTGAACTTTGTAAAAAAAAAAAAAAAAAAATTCAGCTAGTTATGCCTCCTTAGCAGAATAAAAGCAATTCCAGGGTGCCAATGTCAATGAGGATGAAGCAGGAACAGATACAGGAGATATCTGGCAACTGGAAGCATTAATTAATTTTTCAGATGAGATAAAAGAAGATGCAGATGAGGACAGTGAAGCAGTGGAACAGGTTGTCCAGGGAGGTTTTGCCGTCTCCAACCTTGGAGGTTTTCAAGACCAGACTGGCTAAAGCTTTGAGTAACGTGATCTCACAGCTGACCTTGCTTGGAGCAGAAGATTAGACAAGAGACCTTGTGAGGTCCTTTCCAACCTGAAGTGTCCTATTATTCAAATCTTTGGGATCAAGAAAAGCTTGAAGGTGTCTCGTATCTCACAAGGCCAATGAAACCTACCACAATCTGGCTGGATGTTTACCTGCAACATCTTCCTTTAATTGATTGCCCTTCTTTCCAGTGAGGCTGCTCACATCTTCTGCTTCTGTTAGATGACCTGCATCTGTGTGGAATGCTACCTAAAACCCATTTCCCATATCCACTGATCTGCCCCAGACTGCAGTACAACAATTGTACTGATCAGTTGTCCCCATGGCTGCAAAAGAATTTCTGTTTAACTTCTGTGAAGTTATACTGGAGAGAGGAGAGGACAAGGACAGTGTGTACCATATTAATTATATTTGCAGGAAGTCTTCCTTTATTTTCTTTTGTGGGCTCAACTACTGAAGTTAATTTCCTTACCTCTTTCATGCTGATAATAGTATTGTATGTGATCAATTAACCTGCTTTCTACCTTTCATGCTTTTATCACACTGTTTACAATAGAATAGACTTTTTGACCTGGCCAGTCAAGCCACTTTCATCCTTTTACTCCAGGCGTTCTTTAATTCCCACGTTTTTTCTAACACCTAAAATAAAGGAATCACATCTTGCATTTCAGATTTTACTTTTACTAATTCCGCTTCCCCTCTTGTCCCCTCCATTCAATAGATAAGCATTCTGTGCTCCTGCAGCTACATTCTTTGCTGTACTGCTGCACAGTCACTGCTGTAACGGCTGTACTTTATCCCACAATTCATGTGCAGATTGGTCACCAAAAAGCTGTTTCACATCAGAAAGCACATGGCAAACACATTGGGAAGGCATGCAGTGGTGAGAGGGCTCTGAAGACCTTCAAGGAAGCTGATGTCTGTCTGAACTTCAGCACCTATTTGGTGCCTATGTAAGGATCTTCTTTCCTTGGGAGAACTATAGTAAGGATAGATACACTGGGTATTAGCTGGTCAATAGTTTTCAGTGTGACAAGTCCAGTGCTGGTAGCTATATTTATATATATACATAGAATGGGGGTCAAATTACCCAAACATCTAGTATTCTCTCTCTCTCTCTCGTAACCAAGTAGGTGAGGAAAAATATAGTGGTAGCCCCAATACCTAGCTTTGTCTAACTGCTTTATTCCCTGAGGAGCACCCAGTACTGTGGACAGTGTGTAAACATACATTTTAGGTGTTAACAGTGTGACTTTTCCTCCCAAAGAACAAATCATGACACGTGAATCCTGCAAACTGCACACTTTCCACTGGGATTTTTAAAAGTGCTCAGTGTCCTGCCACAAAGGAACCTGACTGGTACCACTGGGGAAGGAGCTCAGCTGTGTTTTAGCCCTTTTGAATTTCTCATTTTTTAGTACAGTAGATCTGTAAACTGAACTACACCTTTTTTCCTATACAAACAATTCTCAACAAGTAGCCAAACACAATTAGCCCAGAGAACTGACCTCATTTTTATGATCTCTCTGTTTTATAATGTCACAACTAATAGAGTACTGGGTTCTAAGCCTCGGCCATTGTTCCGTTCAGTTGATAAAGTATCATTGGCTTATAATGGTCATTGTTCTAATATCACTCTGGGAACAATAACATCACTGTTCCCCGTCTCCTGTTCCCTGGCCTCTCTGTAGAGTTAAGCTTTATGTAATATGCATGTGGTGAAACTAATAATAATAATAATATTCTTTGAGTGCTGCCTCCATTTTCAGGTTTTGAGAATACTTGACCGACATTGATGAATTTAACCTCTTAGTGACCCGTTAATTATAACACATAAAATAATCGTCATTCTATAGATGAGGAAATTGGAGAATATAAAACTAGGCATGACTGCATATGACAGCACTCTGAATTTACTCTGCAGGGTGCTATTCATCCACAAATTTTAAAAGACTTTAGAAAATATCTCTTTATAGCACAGGAAAGTAAGACAAAATATGCACTTGTTTAGGAATACTTGAAAGACCTTTGATAGAACCAAAAATAGACTCTGGCCAGAAGATTGTCACTCTACAGCTATCAAGCTGCTGATAAAGCACAGAGGAAAATATGACACACTACTGATATGTTTTTCATGGAGTTAGTAGCATGTGCAGTACTCGTTCAGTATCAGCACCAACAGTAGGTATGCAGCATAAAGCTTGACATGGACGAGCTGAGCACATACCCCATTTCCTAGACAGACTGTGTAGCTTCTGCTCAATTCAGTGCTGCCGTAACTAGATTGGTGTTAGAGACTGCAGTATAGGTGCGTCCTGTATCAGTGACAAAGCCAGAGACAGGATGAATCCAAGATTACTGATTAGCAAGCTGCTATATAATTTCATTCTGGTATCAGAAGGGAGAAAGCAAGCAGTGAATTGTCAGTGGTTCCATCCAATTTTCAGTTAAGCCACTCAAGCCACAAAAATATTGTTGTTTTTCTTTCATATTTGGATGTGAATATTTAGATGTAATGTCACTTTTTGCAACTTCTCAAGTGATGTTATACGTGGTGTTCTTGAAAACTAGCAATTGTGTGCTATGGTTTGGAGATACAGCCTGTGTTTGTTTTTAAATTAGCTGTTATTTTGTTTGCTAAATAATTACAACTTGCTGTCTTTTTTTACAAAACCTATGTGTGTGCTTGGTTGTGTTCCCATTTGAAAATGGGCTGGACAACCCAGTTTTCTTTTTGTTTGACAAATAAAGCACACACCCCTGCTTCCTACCTTGCAGAGATGATAAATTGTTTTTCACTGGGTTGCCCAAAATTAAAAATGTATTGGGCCATAAAAGCAAATTTTGTCTCAGCATTTAATAATATTTTGGTCTTTCAGCAGATTTTCTTGTTCTCCTTAGACTGAAAAAATGGTTTACTCACTGATTAGGTACAGGAGAAGCAGAAGTGGACTAATCACTTGATTAGTATTGCATGCCTGGTATTTCATGTACTAATTCACACTGAATAGCAGTCTTTTCTATTGCTGTATTAAATCATGATAATTTACTTAAGTCAGCGGCAGTACCTGACCCAAACACAGCAAATCTTAATTGGTAACAAACTAAATATATAGTTCAAAAATATTTATTAAATAATTTGTTTGAAGAGTTTATGAACAAACTTTATTTAGGGGTGGCTAGTGAACTTTCTCAACTGAGCTTTCTTCTGTTATTCAACATTACCAAATTAGGCCAAGTTGTTGTGATTTCATAGATAGTTGCATATATGGAGCCTGACACACAAAGCTTTAAATAGACTCATAGACAGGACAGGCATATTAAGTTGTGTAAAATTACGGTTGAATTATGGCACCCATAAGACGCTAATGGCCTAATAGCTAAGCCTGCTTTGCCTTCCTGAAAGACCTCAGCCTTGAGTAGAGGAATCATTAGGGAAAGTAAGTAACCGGAATTTTACCAGCCCAGAATACCAATCTGCTTCTGGTGTGATTGTGACCAAATAAACACAAAGCTGCCTAAGATGTAGTAAGCTTTTGACATTAGATGAAATAATAATGTATCCTATAGTATGGGGTGATTTTTTAATATATATTTTAATAATATAAAATTCTAATGAGCACCCACCAACAACAGTGTACTTTGATGCTAAGGCACAAAAATAGACCTTAAAAAGGGTCCCAACTGCAGAGTGCTGATGACCAATGCTAAATGTATTTGTCACTTTTTTATAACCTACCAGCTATTATTATTTGTATTTGAAAAAGTGTTTATTGGATGTTTCTTTAGATATAGGATAAAAGACAGCCCTCTACACACCATTTAGTCTTGGAACCTGCTCTGACAATCAGTTGGGCGCATGATTAACTTTACCTGATAAATAGTTGTACACATATTATTTGCTTGAATCAAACATTAGCTAAATACAGAGTGTAATCATAGGTGAAAATAGGTAGAGGAGAGAATAGACAGCAGTAACAAATCTATGTTGGCATTTGTTTTGTGTGCTTTCTGTAAGTATAGACTGGTTTTGCTGAAAAGGAATGAGCAAGTCAGTTCGATGCCCTCCTAGGCATTACTGTGAATCTGGCCTTTCATCTTCAAAGTACTTTCCAAACTTTTATTAATTATCTTTACAACATTCTGGGAGACTTGTAGATAAATATCACCCTGCTTTATGAGCAACTTAAACGTAAAGGTGGAGTCATTTGTTTGCAGCCACATGGTGAGTCAGCAATGAACCTAAGATCAGAATCCAGAAGTGCCTGGCACCCAGCCTGTTGGTCAGTTGCTGGATTTAGTCTCTTTCTCAGTCCTGTCTTCCTGTGTGCCAAAGCCTCTTCCCCCCCCCCCCCCCCCAGCTTGCTTTCTTCCCATTTGCCTTGTACTTCCCACAGGCCCCACTGGAGATCAGATCATGTCCACACTGGCAGGTGCAGTCTTTAATTTTCTTTCTCCCCCCATCCCTTCCTGCTTAAGTAAATGTCCAGCCTTCTTGTTCTCTTAGGTTCTGTCTTTGGCCTGTGCATTTTAGAGAAAGTAATAAACGTTGAATTGAATGTATCTTGCATTTGTTAATTTGATATATCAGAGCATAATTATATAATTTTACTAATTAAATGGCTGTACGTAGCAAAGCTGAATCACAAGAATGAATCTCATGTCTTGAATTAGTTAATGAAATACTTCTTTTGATAGCTTCCTTTAGATCTCTAAGTCTAGGCACCTATACAAAATGTGAAGGAACTAAACCATTTTATTTCAAACAGTGATTCCCACAGCCAATTTCCATGTATTTAATTATCTAAGGAATAATAATTGTGAAGACAAGCATGTTCCCCTGGACAATTTGGAATGATTCTCACCTTCCTAGTGAGTAGCTCCTTCAGTTACTACTACAACCTGCTATTCACACAACAGCACAAGCTCATGTATTGCAGAGCCCTCATTTTCTCCTTTCAGGCTGCCTTCTAAAAATCAGTCAGGACAAGTTCCTCATTAGACTCCATCCAAAGGTTCTGATGGCTCCAAGCAATCATCCTGGAGGAAGTTATGTAAGGCCAAACTCACGCCATCCAAATTGCAACTAAGTGATAGTGTTTCGATTGGTTGGCTGTAGGCTTTTCCAGTGGAAAATGCTGGACACAAACACTTTGGGAAAGAATTTGGGAAAACTGTGGCTCTCAATCTCCCTGAACCTCAGTTCTTCCACAGTGTAGCTGTAATACCTAGTGCAGAAGTGCTGCTGAGTCTCAACGTAGAAATATTGGCAAAGTACTCTGAAGATAACATACAAACCGAAAACTTACCATATTAATAAACACGTGCTGTCCTAAAGATTTAGCATGTCTCCAACAGCCTCAGTAATGTTTTTAGAGAGTAAGAGTTTGATCTGTTTTTCTAAATTTAGACATCTATTATCATCTGAGATGACAGAGGGTATCCTGTCAGCTACCCAGTGAATACACCAGAAGAGCACAGGTCTCTTAGAGGACCTATGTTGTATTTGTTGTTTGGGTGTTTCACATACACAGGGGTCTCTCAAACTAGATGCCTATGTTTAGGCAGCTTATTTTGGCCCTACGTAGCATGTAGTCACTGTGCAGTTTTTTAGCTAAATTAATCACCATTTTGCAACTTGTTATGCACAACAGCATAAACAAAATACTTGTTTTGCAACAGGTGGTACGAAATCGATTGCTGACAATAAGAATGTGGTCAAAACAGAAAGACTACAGAAGAAAGGAATTCACAAATGAAAAACCTGTGCTCCTCAGGATGGATGTGAATATTGTGTAAATAGACATTAGTTAGAGGTTTAATTGTGTCAATGTTTTCTTTAATAATTATATGTTACAACAACTCTTCTGTTTGCTCGCAAGGTTAAATACATCACAACAATGCTTCTGACCATGTCTGACATCCAGAATTGCACCTTCACTTAAGAAACATCCTCTGCCTGTTTATCCTATATAATTTCCCAACCACTTTGGAGGCCTATACTTAATTGACTTTGGCATGGACTCTCATCCTGAAAACACTTGGAAGCACGTGCATAATAAATACTTGACTATTTCTACTGAATACAGTAATGGGCAATTATGTGTTTTTATAGGACTGAAGACATAATTAGTGAGCAGCCCATAGATTTAAAAGACTACTTACTTGAAATTTACCTTGAAAAGCAACTTAAGTCAATCTCTTTTGCAGTGAAGCAAGAGCTCTGCCTCACCCCCAATTGAGGTCAGAAAAAAAAAGGTCAATATACTGTATTGAGACAATTTGAAATCCATGTATCTTGCCATTGTTTTACTTTTTCCATGTGTAAACCCATGCAGTGTAGTTTAAGAATATAGCTAATATACAGCTGTTCTTTGCAGTACCAGTAATATACAGATTTTGTTAGATTTTTTTCTTCTCATAGTTATTTGAAGTTGTTTGAAAATATTTGCTCTTTTTTCTGACACTGATATGGCAGAAAGGATTCTTGCTAACTCACATATGACTCGTATGCCAGGCTTCATACGACCAGGACCCCCATGATGTTGCTAACTTTCCATATCAGTTCCCTTAATTTATTAATGTTTGATCTGCTGATGCGCAAAATCTTAAAGATCTGATTGTGTTTATTGTATCAATTTAACCTTGATTTAAATTTAATTAACTCCTGAGCACTGAATACAGACTTATTTTTCATGAGCAGTTCTGCAATACCTAGTTATTTACAACCCTTCCCCAAATTCAAATCAACATTGCCTTTTCAAACAAACAGGATCAGTTTTTGACCGTTTCTTCTTCACATACACTGACTCTCCTTGGTGGATCTGTAATGGGATTTATTTACAGTTCCCCCAAAAGAGAGGTCCACAGCCTGCAGTTTGAGAAATTGAGTGCTGAAGGTGATAAAGTTTCTATGATTGTAGAATAATTGAGGTTGGAAGAGACTTCTGGAGGTCATCTAGTTCAAAGTAGGTCCCAGAGCATGTTACTCAGAGACTTGTCCAGTTGTGTGTTGGACACCCCCAGGATGGGAATTCCCTAGTCTTTCTGGGTAATCTATTCCAGTATTTGACCATCTTTGTGGTAAAAAAAAAAAAAAAAATGATTGTAGCTATTGGAATTTCTCATGTTCCAACTTGTGTCTGTTGCCTCTCGTCCTATTACTGCGCACCTCTGAGAAGAGTCTGGCTCTATCTTCTCTGTATCTTCTGACAGTATTAAGATGTGCCCTGAGCCTTCTCTTCTCTAGCGTGAACAGGCCCTGCTTCCTCAGCCTCTCCTCCTATGTGGTGTGCTCCAGCCCCCTGACCATCTTGGTGGCCCTTTGCTGAACTCCAGTACGTCAATGTCTTTCTTGTCTAAAGGAATTAAAAACTGGTCACAGTAGTCTAGACACAGTCTCACAGGTGCCAAATGGGGGAAAGGATCAATTCCCTGGCCCTGCTGACTACACTCTTGTTAAAACAGCTCAGGATGCAGTTGGCCTTCTTTGCCACAAGGACACACTGCTTCGTGTTCAACTGCTTCATGTTCAACTTGTTGTCCACCAGGCCTCCCCGATCCATTTCTTCAAAGCTGCTTCTTACACAATTGTCCCCCAGCCTGTACTGTTGAATGGAGTTATTCCATCCCAGATATAAGACTTTGCATTTGCTTCTGATGAACTTTCTAGTGAAATGTTGAATACACTTTTTTTTCGAATTTTCAGTGGGCACTTATATTGCGACTTGATTTCCCTAATTATTTAAAGGTATCACAGTTTGGACCATTGATCATAATTGTTCCATGAAAAATTGTACTTTAGCCAGCTATCCGGGTTAGGGTAAGCAGTCATTCCATCCATTTGGGAGTGCTAGCCATAATAATAGGGTGGAGAAGTATTATAGCAAGGTAACAGCAAGCTATCAGTCATATTTGTGTTTTCTTGTTAGCTTGATTTAAGCTAATGAGTAGATTTGTGCTTAAGATACTGAAAAAAAGAGCTCTGCAAATAGTGTAAGCCACATTTTCAGCTCTGGTAAAGCAGTGCTTGCACAATGCTGAAACAGGGCTAAGACCACCCTTGTGGCCGAAGACTATCTCTTTGAAAAACATCCTGATGCAGAGGGGTTTGTATCTTGTCACTGAGCGCAGCTACATAAATATGCTGGTGCCAACAGATTCCACATACCATTTTGGATATTGGGGGGGTCTCCCTGGCAGTGTCTCTGTAATATGATTCAGGCCACGGGTGTCATTAATGGAACAGAGGGGGAGTGCTTCCCTTGGTATTACTTTAACATTCACTTGAGATAAATTAGAAAATTAACATAATATTAATATGAATGTTCTTGTTAGAGCCACTATAAAAGAAATTTTAGAGCAAACTTACATTTTCAGGTTTTCTTTTTAATTTTTCAATGACTTATTAATGCTAAACACCTTTTAAGAAAAAAGCCTGAAGATGGACAAAGCTTTCTATGGGAACAGCTTTACCTGACTGAAACAATAGTTAGTTGATGCTTACTAGTGTTAGTGAAGTCATATACTATCAGTGACAAGAAGGTATCAGATCGAGCCTGATGGGTAAACTACTGTTTGAAAGCTAAGACTAGAATTTATGTGAATTGAAAGCTAAGTAATTGTAGAATGATGGCTAATTACTAGATAGGTTATTATGAATAATCAATACAGTGCCAACACCAAAGGATTATATTAATGATATGGCAAAAGGGGAAAAGACTGGCTTATTAATTAATAAGATATGGCAACTTAGTTAATCACTGTCTAACATCAAGTACAGTCAGATGATAGTACGAAGTTTTTCTCATACCTATAAATGCATGCCAGAACCATCGATGCAGGTTTTGCTGAAGATTTATTTGGTTAAGTCTCATGTCCCAGTGCAGAGTCCTGTTCACGTAGGGTGCTGTATGTGGGCAAAGGGTTCCACCCATATTAATTCACCTGCAAAACTGATGCCTACAAAATCGATGGCTGTTAAGGTGGATGTTATTTGTATAACTGCGGAACAGTTCAAGTAATTATTTTATTTGCTGACTTATACTTATTTCATCATGTAATTCTAAGTACTTCTTGTACTTTATGCTTTGCCTTCCAAAAAATTAAAGTTGTGGCTAGTTTGACTGTAAGTGAATATTGGTCTCCAAAGACAAACATGTTTTTATAAAGACTGTTACAGGAGACACCCAGAAACAGACATTGATAGTGCAACTGAAGTTCTTCTAAGGGATCTCCCTTTTCCTGCTGTGGGATCACTGATACTACAGATTGTTCAGTTCAAACTAAAGGCAGGTCAAAAGAAGCTCTTATTCCCTGGTTCACTTCTATTCCAAAAAGTCTTTCAACATTGTCTTAAATCTAGGAATTCTTTTTTTTATGTCATTGAAATCAGTGGAAACTAAACATGTGCCTGAAGTTAAAAATGTATTTTCTTGGCATAGAATCAGAATAAAATATTGCAGAAAGGTGAACAGGGATGTCAAAGTCTGACTGTCTTAAAAGATGTCAACCATAATCTTCAACAGGAATTGTTCAAGAGAAGAACGCCTTCTACTTATAACAGGGTTTCTTTTTTAAGGGCCACAAATACTGTCTGACTTGCTTTCACATTTGATTTTATTGTAAGTATCAAAATTCCTGAACATTGAATTAAGAAATAAAGGCAGAATTCATAGGTGTTAGAAGGCTGTGTGGAAAATAACAAATCCCAATGTTTTCATAATGCATACTAAAATACAGACAGGAAACAAAATAGTGTTTATTAAGCATTGTTGTATTGTTTAGTAACAGAACAATGACACCCTGTAGGAGACAGACTGCAGCAAGTTCTAATGAAGAAAACTGAACAAAATGAGCTTAAATTGCAGATAGGCTGTTATCTTACCCTCCAGACTCATTTCAGTCTCTTCCTCAACACACAGTGTTCCAATTCAAGTAAATAATTCCCACTCTTGAGAATGAATGTTCAGTATGATATAGGGAGTTTGCAGAAATGCTACTGTTGACATTTGGGTGTCAAACACCCACTTGTTCCTACTAGATGTGGTGTTTTTCCTTTCTTTTAATTACTTTTTTTCTCATTTGCTACAAGATGCTTTCCATATTTGTGTTTTGGGTACAGTGTTTTCTTATGACTGAGAAAGATTGGACAAAAGGAGTCTCTTATTGAAACAAGTTGTCACACATAATGCAGGATTTTAAGCAAGTTGTTTTGCTCACTAGTTAGGCTGTCACTTTTCAGTTATAAACATCTTAGTTTGGGCATGTGGGCACAGAGCTGGTTCAGCCCCCTGAGCTGGAGTTTTGTATAAGCTAGATCATTCTATCCTCTCTAGATAAACCTCTGAATTCTGAATTTGCTAGACCTTCTGGGTGGTTTTCCTACAAGAGTTTGTCACAGGAGTCTAGCTCTGGTAAGGAAAATGATGATTATTTCAGGTTAAAATGACTGCAGTCTCATCTAGCCCTGAGAGACAGAAGCTGTCACTTTGAAGTCTGAGAGAAACAAATCCAACAGGAGTGTAACACTATGAATCTTAGAGAAAGTGGCAGGGAGTAGACGTTTAGTTAATGAGGATTAGTATGTATAGATAGTCAGATTACTTACATGTAAGTTAAGTGAACAGTTTTGGACTAAAAAGCATCTCTTTTGAAAGGAAGCAGGAATTCTAAAAAACCTGGGAGACCTTTCTCCACCCCATCTCTGCTTGTTTCCCTGTGCAAGTGCACTGCAAACTCTGAACTCTTTGAGTGTCAGC
The DNA here is from genome assembly GCF_035582795.1 of Mycteria americana. Classification (NCBI taxonomy): domain Eukaryota; kingdom Metazoa; phylum Chordata; class Aves; order Ciconiiformes; family Ciconiidae; genus Mycteria; species Mycteria americana. The sequence goes on along the minus strand of NC_134373.1, from coordinate 8,894,777 downwards.
TGATACGGAGATGGTAGTTCTGGTAGTTGAATGTGTGGGGTTATGAGCAGCAGAGCCACAGCTTTCCATGCCTAAGTCATAGGGGTCAGTTCAGTAGAGGCTTCTGTGCTTCACCATTCAAAAGACAGCAGATTAAATATATATTCTTTCCAGCTTTGCTAGGCCTTGTGTAAGCTAAATGAGTAAAATACTACTTCGCACACCAAGAGGGGCGTCTTAATGAAGAATGGTAACATCATGACAATTAAACTTCATGAAACCTCTCAGCTGAGTGTGAGATCTGAGCTTGCATGAGGTCTCTCACTATTACTCACACCTCTTTGGTTAAACCATGATGACATTTGTGAGTATTATTTTGTAAAATTGCTATTGCTCTAGATTCAGAAGCTCTATTACAAGCACAGTGCTTATAGAACCTGCACTGATGTGGGCAGTTGTTTAAAGCCAAAATATATCCTCTCTTATTTTTCAAGACATGTCTTTCCTGGAAGTGTATCTTTGAAAATTCTTGGCATCATAGTTATGCGCTTAGCAATAATGAAAACATTTTCAGTTGTTTACATCTTGTAGTTGAATTGCTGCCCTTGTTGCCAGACAAGTTAAATGTATTATAGCTTTTTTCATTTATAGACAGCTGTCTCATTAGAAACATTTTGAAGAATGTTTCTGTCTTTTGAATGAAATTAAAGTCTTACATTTAAAATTAACAAAATTAGATTTTAATAGGAAACTTAAAAATCCTAAAAACTAATCCAGTAGTTACATTTCTTCACTCAAATAATAACTAGAGAGATTACGTTAATTATATATTTTTAATAAAGCATAAGGAATTTATCCACTGAAAAACTTTAACTAGGAAGACTAGAACATAAATACGTATCTTGTTAATTCCTGTGCATCTCCAGTGATAGGCTGTAAAGAATTAAGAGATTTCTATTACGAATAAAATGCCTTTGTGACAGCTACAATAGCAGTAAATATAAATTCTGAAAGGGTTTTCCTCACATGAAAAAAGAAACAAAATGAAGATAAATTGTGCTATCTAATAATCTGGAAAAGTAGTAATAAAAGAAATGATTAAGCCTTCCCATAGGAAGAGCACAGATGCAGGTAAGAACAGGAAACACCAAGTTATTAAGTAGGAGGCTAGGGCTGGCCTTGCAATAGAAGAGGCTATAGGGTTGCCCACAAACATGTATATCCAGAGAGTGGTAAGAAACCAGGGTTATCTGCATAGCAATGTTGGTTTGCTGTTTTGGTCAACGCTTGCTAACATAACCCAGGGCTTCTGCACATACTGGTTGCCCTTGTTGTAAAGGAAGACGCAAATCCTATTGAAACTATTACCTCTGAAAACTCAGAAGCTAGTATTTGCAAATCTAAACATCGGTATGGAAGCAGACTTTCTGAATGTAAAGACATTTTTTGGCACCTGTGTTCAGACAAAAGAAGGATCGTGTGTCTCCAAAATCCCACTTTTTTGTCTCCACTTCCATGCTGCCAGTGACAATTAGTCAGACCTGGGCTCAAATCCACAGCTGGTATGCTGTCCCATTATGTAAATTATTGCTGTAAGACTGCTGAGTCGGGTCTATACCAAGTAAAACTGGTGACTCCTCTCATACAGCTTCCAGCTATTAAACACCTCCCTAAATGCATCTGAAATCTGTAAATATTGTGGTGAAAAGACTCTGGTGAGCCAGCCAACCTGAAACAAGAGCTGCCTCTTTAAAAATACTCACAAGGGCTTCACAAAGCAATCTAATAACATTTGGATTTAGTGGAGTATTAATAAGAATATTCGGGACTCTTTTAGCAGCATCTTAAATGTAAAAATCAAAGTGCTCAAGCTACTGTATTAGGTTTAACATCGGTCTTGTAAGGAATGTTCTGTTACTCCCTGTTTGACAGGGAAGGAAACCTGAGCACAGACTTATTTTAATAAGCATCTGGGGAAAGATCATGCAGCAAAGTGGTGGCAAATTCAGGAGAAAAACTGGATTTCCCCTACCTGCCATCTGCTTTGGGAAGTAGACAAATGCTTCATAAATCAGCTACGGCCTTCTAGCTATATGTCTAGGACCTCTGGATGTTCGGCAGGCAAATTGTTAGAAAAGGTGCTGTTACTGCCCTCAGATATAACAAATTGTGGATGGTACCTACTGTACCTGTTGGTGCAGGCTGACTCTACATCACATGGGCAGTGACTCTGGTATGTCTGGGATGTACATGACCTACAGTGTATGAACTGCACGGTTTATTGTTTGCATCATCCAGTGTGCACTCTGGACAGGCTGACTTGATTGTGTGCAGATCAACTCTATGTTGCATACAATACAATCTTTCACTGACATCCAATAAACTCAGTATTTCATGGAGCCACTGGATTCACTGTGTGTACACCGGACAGACTATACATACTTCTGTCTAAGGAATCTGAGAGAGATATGGGAACTATTGCTTTTTAAATTTCAAAGGATGGTAGGTACATTTTCTTGCTCTTTTCTCATGCCTTAAATATCAGAAAAAAGACTCTCATTGCCCAGTAGGAAAAAATAATGAGGATGATGATTTCAGCTATATAATGCAAGGCACATGTGTAAAGTACGGCAAGCATTCCATCAGAAATGGTTATTTAAACTATAATTCATCCAAGTTGTTGTCTAGTAACAAAATAAGGTCTAACCAGCAGTGCTCTTCTGGTAAGCATTCCTAGTGTCACTGTATAGAGAGTAAATCTCTTTCAGATGCAGTTCTGCTGCTGCTGTATTATGTGTGATACCTGACAGGCTCCATCGGACCCCAGATCCATCTAGTCCAGTAACCAAACTGTAACAGTGGCCAGAAGTGCCCCCAGGGACAGGGGTGGAAAAGATGCAGGTCAATGTGTTGGCCCGTATGGACCACTGCAGGCATCTCACAGCACTCCTCAAGACTGTGCGCCCCCTTACTGCCTAAGGTACGAGTCCCCAAGGCACTCATCAGAGCCTTACTTCAGAAGAAACCGAGTTAATTCAGTGCATCTCCTTGTGGAATACACTGAAATTGTCAGTAACTGACAGTTAATAGACCCAAAACCAACTAAGTATCAGTTGATTTTGATATACTGTAGCTTACTTATTTAATATGGGCTAATAATACTAAAAATATTAAGTTTTAGGAAAAATAATTCTCTTTTTATCTGTTAGTAAAGAAGAATAGAGTTTAAGCGGTAAGGCTTTATAAGACGAGCCATCAAGAAAATTTCTTCTACTTCTGATGCCAATCTGAGAAAAGAGTTTGTGCATTTTCTAAGGAGCATACCATAAGAAGAAACACATAACTCACCTAGGATAACCAGGCCCATTAAAATAGTAATTTTAGGCTTCCTATGTTTATATGAATTTTTATTTCTGTATTACTTTTCCCAAGGTATAGTTCCCTTTATGCAAAGGATAAACTGTGATTCATGCATAGAAAGTCATCTAATTAATACAAGAAATACTTTGAACAAGATCACAGGAGTGGCAAAACCAGAACAGATTATTGGTCTGTTACGTCAGGCATTTGCTTCTGGGATGGCCTATATACTTGGGGGGAAAAAAAAAAACCAACCCAAAAGCAATTTTACACATATAGGAGGGAACTTTGCAGTATTACACAATGAAAAATTATTTCAGCCTGGCAACCAAGAGCAATCATTATGCTTTCTGAAGCACAAAGACAGGTACTTTTTAATTATTTTCATGGTATTCTGAAAAAACTAGCCTAGTGTACATTTAGACTCTTAAGTTCTATAAAAATGTGGGTTTTGCTGGTGGTCAATACCAAAAATAGGTCACACGGTGCAAAAAAAAGTATTTACGGTAGGAACTGGGATACTTGATCTGAAGCAGCCAGCCTGAGCCAGCATTGAAGGAGTGAATTCTGCCCCACCTTCATTAGAACAGAAGGTTATTTCAGTTCGGTAGCTTAAATTTTGGTACCTTGTTTTGTTTTTTTGAAAGCTATGAATTGGGAGCACTGCCATTTGCAGGTATTTCAGCCACAGTCTTGTGGTATTTGGTGCTTATCATACAACCGCAGCTTCTTGATGTATTTGAATATCCACGAATTCCACACTTTTCAAAGGTCAGAAAATAAAAAGGCAACAAAAAAGAGCCAAACCAAAGGAAGAGCACTGACGGCCCACGCTCCAGCAGGCACGCTGTAACGCTTTTTAAGCGGGTCTCGGGGTGGCTGGGGGTCCAGTACAGGATTGCAGGGAGCCGAGGGAGCCGCCGGGCGGCCCTTCCCCTTCCCCGCCCCTGCCGTCCCCGCGGGCCCGGGGACTGCGCGGCCGCTGTGCCCAGCGGGGCGCTGCTCCCGGCTGTCCCGGGCGCGGGCGCTGCCGGGCCGGGGGCCGCCCCCGGGGCGGGCCGGGCGGGGGCGGTGCCCGCAGCCGCGTACAAAGGGCGGTGCGCGGCGCAGCGCCGAGCCCGAAGCCTCCGAGCTTACGGCTGCTGCGGCTCCGCAGACCGAGCCGGGCGTCGCACGGCGCTCGGCCCATCGGCGGCGGAGCGTCCCCGCCCGCCCGCGGCGCATAAGGCTAAGGCTTTCCGACTTCAGCTACAGTGCTAGCTAAGTCGGGGAAGGCAACACGGAGCGAAGCCGCGCGTCCCCCCGCCTCCTCTCGGCATCGGGCTCTGGCAGCGGCTGAGCGGGCCGGCATGGCGCGGGGAGCGGAGCCGGCGGGCGAGCGGCGGCGCTGCGGTCAGTGCGCGGCGGCGGGGGCGGCCGGGCCGCCTGTCGCTCGGTGGCCGGGCGCGGGCGAGCGGGGCGGGGGGCGAGAGGCCCCGCCGGGGCCGCTGCGCGGCGCTGCCCGCGGGTGGTGGGCTCGGCGCGGTAGCCGCCGCCCCGGAGCGCGGCGTGTCCCGGTGGCGGCTGCGCTCTGAAAGCGGTGGTGGGCTCCTCCACGGCAGCCAGCAGTAGCCGGTGTGTACCGAAATGCGGTGGATGTGCCTGAAGCTCCTTTAGCGTTTGTTTCTCGTTTCTCATTTAGGATCTGTGGTTGCCTATTTCACCTCTGCAAAGTTTCTTCTTTATCTTGGACATGCGCTGTCCACTTGGGTAAGTAATGTACTGGCCTGGTAGAAGTAGGATTTTATTAATCTAGCGATGACTTAAGCGAGTGTTACTGGTACTCTCCAAAAAACCTTCATGAAATAGGACACCACCGCAAAGACTGAGGTCTTGTTACAACACCTTGCCATTAAAAGTCTTCACAGTCTTGACATGGTATGTTGCAGTAGATTCAGTTTTCATTAGCACAGAGTAGTGCAGTACTCAATTTCCTGAGGGCCTGGTTCTGTACCTCTTTATGCTTTTAAGTAACTGCAGAACCAGTGAGACTCCTCATAGAGTAAGTTCTGAGTTAAAGAAGTGAAGCATAGTCCATGGCAGAATGAAAGTCCATTGCAACGTGTATTTGAAGGGCTTGTATACTTACTACACTTACTAATGAGAAATACTCAGTGTTCACAATGGACCCATTACTGTCACTCATTAGCAAACCTGTTGAGAGTGTCAGGAGATGTCTCTTTTTCTGTCAAGATGTTTGCCTTCTGAAATGCTTTCCTTCTGTACTAAAGTAACTTACTACACTAGTTTCTAATCACTTGAAAGATATTAAAAAAATCTTAAAATATGCACTAAAAATAGACTATCTGGTTCTATCACATATAATAAAATTAAGAATATATGTATCTTGCAATACAATCTTAAGTCTCCATTCAGTGGCTTGATTCACAAAGAAGTGGAAAGTTTCCTCCCTAATATTCCCTGGTTTGTCTTTAGTTCTGGATGTGGACTGGTTTAATGTGTGCTTTGTATAGCATTGAACAAATGGCTGATATACAGTTACAACATTGCATGCATAACTCTGGCAGCTCCTCGCTTTCACTAACCTGAAAGGTCATACTGATGTCTGTTAGTGGAAGAAGGCTTGGAGTGGTATCAAATGCTTGTTTAAACAAGTGCAATATTTTAGCAATTATTAATATTATTCAAGGAGCTGGGTGGTGATGTTTCTGTTTGGCTCACTGCTTTTCAGACGTCAGGGTTGTTACCTGCAACAGTTCTTGTCAGTAATGCCCACAAAGTGCCTAACTGGCAATTTGGCCAGCCCTGCTTACTCTCCCTGATGAGTGCTTCCAAGCTTGGCAGTGGGACTGCTCTCAGAGTACATGAGTAAAGGTGACAAAGCAGAGTTTGAAAACAATTTTGCACACTGTAACAAACATTAGACTGCAAGATGTCTATACAGGTGTTTCTCAATATTAATAGTTTACTCCTTGTTCCAGTGTGTTTTCTTTTGTGCTGGAAATCTTGACTCAAAAAAAAATGCAACCAAACTTGCTGAAACAACAGAAATATAGCTTATTTTAACAGAACTGGGTGCAGGACTGCACCTGTTGTACCTCCTGAGCTTTAGTGTTCCTCTAGTCTGAATGTTTTTGCTAACAGGAACAATAAACAAGCACTTTAGTCTTCAGAACTCAAAGTAATTTATCATCTTTGTTCTAAAATGGCTATGTCCACAATACAAAACCCGATAGAAATGTGGTTTTGCTGTAACTGAGAGAGCTAATTTGGTTTCTGTGTTACTAAGCATTCCCAAATACAGAGAGAAGCTGTAAATGATTAAACGTGTCAAATCTCCACAAATGTTCAGATTTGAACAAAGTCTAGACTATGTCTTAGGCTCTTGTTCAGTAAAGCATTTGAATGTGTGCTTGGCCTCAGTGATCTTAACAGGCTGGACTGCTGAACTGGAGTCTCAGACCTTATGCTCTTGCCTTTATGTTTTTAATTCATTGCTGTCTGTCACTCGGCAGTAAAGAAAGAACAGAATGAACTGGGTTCACCTCGTTGGTGCAAGGCCTAATGCTTGCCAGGAGGTCAGTTGCAACTTCCCAGCCTTATCTGTGCCCCTCAGACCTCAGGAGTCCTGTCAGTAGGTAGTAGCCTGGCTACTGCTTAACTTGTGGGCTTCAGTTCTGAGATGGGATTGTATGCATTCAGGCTGAGATGATTATAAGGATAATTATACTGACAGAAGAGCAAGAACCATCTTTAAAGGATGGTGAGGCTAAACAGCTGTAGTTATTTATTTAAGAGTTGAAATACATGCAGTTTGAGACATTTTAAAGTGAGATTAAGTATATATGATCAAGGATTTGCCCATTTCTGAAGGCAATATTTACTGTTCAAATTTCAGTACATCTTAGCTTGAAATTACATACCTGCTTCAAACCTCTGTAATTTGCTAATATTGTTGTTCTGTGATGTTAATTTATCTTTGCTTGCTCTTTATGGTTTTTAATTCTTGAAAGAAACTCATGCTTCCCGGTTGGAACAGCTTTAGTTACCACAAAAATTACCTGTGTGGATTGGCCTGATCAAACTACTCTGGATAAGGTTGAACAGAGTTCACAGGCTCCTTAGATGAATTGTATAGCAAAATCATGATCTCACTGGAGTCAAAGGAATCTTCCTGTGAGTTTCAAGTGAGATCAGGTTTTTCACTCTGACTGTAGTGGCTGCCACTGACTTTCATGTACGTACATTTTTTAAAAAAAAAATTCCTTTTTCATCTTGTCAGAATTCAATTACTGAAACATCTCTGCATAAAGACAAAAAACTCCAAACTTCTATTATGAAATTCTAATGTGAAAGTACTCTTTTGGCTTATTTTTCTAGCTTAATGATCAGTTACCCAGGCTAATCAAAACTTAGTTAATCCACCTGCATGTATTTTAAGTGAAATTCAGTAAAGAGGTACCTCAAGTCATATTAAGTTTAAGTGAATGCTAGACTTGGGAAATTATATCCCTGTGTTTTTATTGCTGGAATACTTTCTATATACTTCTACTAACTATGGAATAAAAAGTGGAACATTTTACAGAAGACTTTAGGTATCTCTGGAGAGTGAAAATTGGTTTATTATATACAAGAAGGCATGTCTAAGCTGTTCATGCTTATATTTGCATTTTTCATTGGTTTTAGTTCGAAAACATACCAAATACCCAGAGTTTTTCCTTGAACAGGTAAAACTTTGTTCCCATGTGACTGGTATGTAATTATTTTTCTGCCTATGGTTAGGGAAACAAATATGGATGTTTACACATTACAATGTTTGAAGAAACATCCTTCAGAAAACTTCAATAACATTAAAAGGCAAATTCTTTTTGTGTGTCTATGCTATATTGAAATCTTTAATCAAACTGCAGTTATTTTGACCCTCCAAATAGCATGCTTTTTATGTATCACTTAATTGCTGTGTTAAATGACATGCTAGATTTGGGAGACTTTGCTTTTTAAAAGTGCTTTTATGTTACACCCCCCCAGCCCTTTAGAATACTTGAGGTCCTTAGAAATTTGTACTATTTGCTGTATCACATAGCAATTGCTTATTTAAGATAAGGCAGCAGAATAAAACAGTTTCCTGTTTGGTTTATAAAAGACTGGTGTTAGGGAACCTTACTGAACAAACTGTATACTGTACAATAGTATGAATGATTTCTGTTCATCGGCTTTGTTATTGATTACGTAAAGCATTTTCTGTAGTGCCCTTCTTGTAATATGTTTAAAAATAAAGTGAGATATGACTCCTATCATGTGACAACATAAAAACCTCGATGTATTCATTAGCAAGCCACAGGTCTGTTTGGTAGCAAACCTAAAAATGTTTTGAATAGTATGAAAATTACTTCACTTGGACGTGTTTAACATTTTGGGCTCTTTTTTTTTAACCTGTAGTAAGTGGTATTAGAATGTGAAAGTTTTGTCTTCTAAGCGCTAGGTTAAACTAGCAATCGGTTAAATAGGTTGAACTAGCAATGTGTTTATAATAGATTAAAATAGCTATGATTCTACCTCTTAGTAATATGCTAATGCTTAACACTATTAAAAAGAGCTTAACCCCATTGACTTAAGAAACTTCAGTTAATATTTAGGACAACGCTTTGGTGATTTACCCATTTACCCAAATTGTATTATGACTTGCTATGACTTGACTGCCTCTTGTGTTCTACAGCAGCATTTAAGCTTTGATCATCTAAGAGCAAACTGTCATCTTGAAAAGTTATTTAAATAGTATCGGTAATCAATAAATCTGTTGCTAGTATTTGATCTGTGCTGGAGAATCTATTGTAAGCTTTCTGAGGCTTGTTGAATGTGGCTGGTGACAGACTTTGTCCTGTAATATTATAATAGGAAATATCTGGGACTTTTGATGTGGTATTACAAGCTGTAATGTTGCACTTGATTAGGACAGATTATCTTGGTGATACTGGGATAAAATCAATGGTGACAGGATGTAGTCATCAAAACCAACCCCTCAAAAAAAAAAAAAAACAAAACCAAAAAACCCACCAAAACAACAACCCCAAAATAAAAAACCACCCAAACCAATGAAACACCAAAAAAACCAAACAACCCCCACGCACCCCCACCCCCACCCCCTTTCATGTGTAACAAACCTTTATTTTAATACAGACTTTTGTCAGGGCATTAGTAAAATAGTCAACTTGTATGCTTGCGAAGTGCAAATAGTAATAACAGTAATGTTGTGTATGTACTCTTTTGTTACTCCTAAAGGGGGATCGTATGTGGCATTTTGCTGTGTCTGTATTCCTGGTTGAACTGTATGGAAACAGCTTACTCCTGACTGCAGTCTATGGACTGGTTGTGGCGGGATCAGTTCTTCTCCTGGGAGCCATTATTGGAGACTGGGTGGACAAGAACTCCAGGCTCAAAGGTTAGATGCCTAGAGCAGGTTATTTACTTAAGGATGGATCAAATTAATGTAAAAAGATAAAGCTGTTAGAGTTAACTCCTCAAGTCAAATATGAGAACAGGGCTTGCTCAGATTTTTTTTAAGAAGGATAGTGTTTCAGAGTGGTAATGATTATACAAAGATAGTGTCCAAGACAGGAGGAAAACAGTTTTATGTCACAATGTGGCCAATACTTGGGCTAAACCTGTACGATATGTAGAGATGCGCAGAAATGCAAAAGGTAAAAAGCACATAATTTTAAGGACTACAGACCAAGTTCTTTACAGTCTAATACTAACATACACTTGCGTTATTTGTTGTCTTCTGTCTGGATACAAACATCTTCCACTTAAGTGTAAACACACACTGCATTTGCATTATACATATTTTAAATACGTATGCTTTAGATTGTTTTATAAATAACATGGTGTCAGGTTCTTCATACACATTTTTACTTTCCAAGAGTTTACAAAATAGCATCTGTTCCATGGTATGCTGAAGATGAATTTTAGAGATGCAAGCTAAGTCTTGTTTTTAACCTTTTAAAAATAGTGTCAGCATTTAAACAGGTACAGTTTGGTTTTTCATTGAGAAAATACCTACTTGGGCTGTAAATTGTTAAGAGCTATGAATTGTTAAGAGCTACGAAGTTACATCAGACATTAATTTGTTTTTCTTAGACACTGGAAGATTCACAATCTAATACGAAGTATAGTTTTACCACTTATATTTTAGGGGGAGAATAGTAAAATAAAAATATTTAAAGAATCTGTGCATGTTCCTTAATATAACTTCCTTAAGCTTATAGTTAGCTCATTCTTATGTTCGTAACTGTTGCTCTCTGTTTTGATTTAAAACAGTGGCCCAGACATCCTTGGTTGTACAGAATGCATCTGTCATCCTGTGTGGTATTATCCTGATGATTGTCTTCTTGTTTAAGACACAGCTTTTGACCTTATACCATGGATGGCTTCTTGTGAGTGCTTGAACTTGTTAATAAGGAATTAACTTACAAAGAAACTTTGGGGAGCATGGGAGACAGATGAATTTTTATTTTTCTCTCTAGTCTGTTGAGACATTCCTGTGAGCTAAAACTGGCAAATGAAACTTTGAGCTAGTTGGGTAAACAGAGGTGATTGTTTTCTGTCAGGAATTGTAAAGTAGACTTGGTCTTGTTTTGTCTGAAGAATAACACTAAAAATGTATGGATTCAAATGTAAAAGTGTCTTTCCTGGTTGTACAGGGTAGGAGTGGAGATCTCCCTTTATCAATTTTCTCACCTTGTAACTTTTCCCCCCCATTTCTCTAGACGATGTGCTATATCCTGGTTATCACAATAGCAAATATTGCCAATTTGGCCAGCACTGCCACAGCGATCACAATTCAGAGGGACTGGATTGTTGTGGTTGCAGGGGAAGACAGAAGCAAACTGGCAGGTGAAATATGTTGCCTTTTTTAATACCTTAAATGTCTTACTTTCCAAGCTTGACTAGAGTTTTACAGAGGTCAGTGCATCTTTGAGTTCAGATACTATGAGAAAACAGTGGGTAAAAAGGGCAGCCTTTATTTTCCTCTTCCCTGCTCTGGACTACACTTACTGAGATTGGAAATTACTGTTGTGATTACAGTTCAGTTAGGCATCCCTAAATTTGTTTTGTCCTCCTTTTAATCCTACTGCAGCTTTGTCAGGAAAACTTTATTCTTGCTGAACAAATAAACATACACCACACTCTTAAATAACCAGTGTTTAATAGAAAAGCTATTTAACTTCCAGCCAAGTGTTGCAATCCTTTATTTTTAGGTCCCTGGAATGAAACAGAAAACTGTTGCATAACTGGGCTTCTCACATAGGGATCAAAGAAAGAGGTACATGAGAATGAAGTCCAGAACAGTGAAGTAGGTGGATCAGGAAATGCTGTGCATGCAGATACATTTGAAATCTTGCACTTCTCTAGCATTACGTCTAACTCAGAGCTGTGAACCCTTTTCCTCAGTTGGAACTGAAAGCTCTGTATTTCTTTGACATCTGATACCTTTGGTATTGGACTACAGACTTAATCTGCTTTTTTGCCTAGTAAATATTTTTCCGGTTTTTTTCCCCTTTCTTGCACAGTGGCATGGCGTTATTAGGAGAGAGAATGAGTTCCCACTCAAATTCTGCTGCAGCTTGGTGGTCATGACACTACTTGGATGTGAGATTGTTTGGGATCCTCCCCAAGGATGCATTGAATCTGACTCTCCTTTGCTGGGGGGTACTCCTAGCCGCAAGGCTATTCACACCAAGGGATGTATGATTGATCTTTGGCTATGCTGCTGCTCTGATTGTAACAGACAGCATGGGAAGCAGCATTTTTTGCAATGAACTTGGGCTGGCTATGTGGGCTCTGAATCAACCCTATAAGGGGACTTAAGCCTTCCCAGATAGAGGAACTGATACTGAAGTACAAACAAGGCACAGAGCAGCTTAACATTGCCAAGACATTTATAGCTCACTAAAGTGACTCTGGGACTAAAGTTTTAAGTCTGACACTTGGGGAGTTTAGATACCTCCAGGCCTAGACAGCGTTTCAGCGTCTGGACTCTAATTTTGTATGAAGCTGTCGAAATTGCCCATAAAGTTCAGTTTACATGCCAGAGTCCTTTTAGGGATGTGAATCCTATGTTGCGGATGTATTCTTGATGTTTATCTCCAATGAAGGAATCTTATTTCTCAGTCTCATCCAGGAGAGGCTATGTCTTAATTAGATGCATTTGAAGTGTCTTGCTTTCATTTCCCAGTGTACAAATTTTCTACCATAGTCTTTTATTTTGACCTTGCAGTGCCTTTCTAGGTTATGCCTTTTGTAAAGCAGCAGTACAGGTTAACTTTCTTTATGTGTGTGAATCACAAGTAGAAAAATATCATCTATCTGTACAAACCTTAAAGTTCTAATGGGTCTCATTAACCTTTCTTCTTGTGTCAGATCTTATTCAGCAAGTCATCTCCCCAATTCCTGTACTGCTTACTACACATGAGATAAGGTACAGACCACGCCTGCAGAGAACTGCTGCGTGGGAGGCAGTCCTGCCTCTGTGCTGCTTCATGATCTCAGACAGAATTATATGACCACTTATATTCGGTACTGAAAAATCAGGCAAGAGTTTACTCTCAATTCTCATGCAACTTAATTTAAAAAGAAAAAAACCCACTGAACTAAGCACCTTAGTTCAACAGATCTACCTAAAGGATTTCTTCCAGGCTTAACAGGGTTGTTACATGTTTAAGCATCATGTAATTTGGAGACTGTTGAAATTTCTTAACTTAAAAAATTAAACGTCAGCATTGACTTTGCAGCAAATACTGTTGTCCATCTCTGCACTGTTACCTTTCCTTAAAGAGGAGCCTTAGTTAAGTAAGTTAGTGGAACAGGGAAATAAAAAATTGCCTTGGCTTCCCCTTCTTCATTGTCCTTGATTAATTTTTCCATTCACTCTTACTTTGTACCTTTCCTGAGTGGAAATATTAGCCTTCCTCAAACAGATTAAAAAAAAAAAAAAAGCTTAGTTCTTGGAATTTTTAAAGCCAAATATCATGCAAGTATCTAACTTGCTCATCTTAGTTAACCTATCAGTCAAACAGTTAGAATTCAAAGTCAATATTAAGTGGAATAACCTAAACATTTCTTTGAAGGGCAAGGAGTAATTCTCTGCAGGTTCAGAAAAGCAGCTTCATACTGCATACAGTTTCACTTGCCCTTCAAAAGCTCTAATTTCATAATAGGACTCTAAAATGGGTTTGAGGAGTACTTCTAAGCACCTTGAAGCCCTGATGTGCAAAACCATTGAGTGTCTAGCAACTTTTAGGGGTGGAACAGGCGCCATTAATTGGAAACTTACAGGAGCTCAGAGGGTGCAATGATGCTAAAGCTGGTAAGATTGAGGAGGGTGAGACATCCCCTACCAGCAAATGGAAGATGCAGTCATGCTAAGAGTGGGCTGCTTGTTTTGACTATTAACATCAACGTGTGGAACAGAAAGGAGTGAGGACTTTGCTCATTAAGTTCTGAGAGTGCCTACAACTGCCATCAACCAGTGTGACTCAATAAGGAAATTTAAAGCTGTTTCAAAGGTCTGCTGCTATCATGGTGGGTACTGTGGTCACCAGTTATTAGAAGTACATGGAGGAGATTAAGAAATACAGGGTCCAGTATTGGGAGATAGTAGTTGCTAAAATTACCTTTACAGGAAAGAATTCCACTGTATGAGAGTCCTCTTAATGTCTGGAGTTGTGCATGCTGGGTTTGAATGTTACAGAGATAGGCTTAGGAGTCCATAATGTCACTAGGATGTAAGGGTAATCTGATGTCATGACTAACAGTTCTACCTGCAGGAGTACACTTCCACTGTAAACCTGGCATGCAAAACCTGAAAGACCTCATGCAGGCACAACTGGCAGGAGTAGGAATTTGGCTTACAAACACCTTGGTTGGTCCCAGTAAACTTAAATGTGGGAACACTCTGAAGGTGCCTCTGGTTAGCAGTCTAACTCCTGCTCCTGCTGGAACCACTTACAGTTGGAGCAAGACTTCTTAGCTTGATGTGTATACATGTCCAATCCCCAGTTATGGTAGTGAGTGTTTCACTGTAAGTGTTCAGCAATTACTTCATATCATCAAATAATTTCTGACAGATATGAATGCCACAATAAGAAGAATTGATCAGTTGACCAATATCTTGGCCCCAATGGCAGTTGGTCAGATAATGACATTTGGCTCCCCGATGATTGGCTGTGGATTCATTTCTGGCTGGAACCTGATGTCCATGTGTGTGGAATATCTGCTGCTCTGGAAGGTTTATCAGAAAACCCCTACTCTGGCTCTCAAGTCTGCAAAAGTTGAAGAATCGGAACTGAAACAGCTGAATGTAAAGAAAGGTACTGAAAACACAAAATAACTGTTCAAATCCACAGTATATTCACTGTATCAGTCAAACTGAAGTGTTGGCTTTTGTCATCCACAGACACTGCTTTTAGGCTATATAGCTTTCCACTTGTAGCTTGAAGGTTTCACGCTTTGGGTATAGATACCAGAGACTCTAAGTAACAATACTTTGTGCAGCTATTTGAGGAATCCCCTAAAATGCAGCCGAAGAATGAATTCTCTCCTCTTAATTAATCCTTTAGAGTAAGTCTGCCCTGTTATTTAGGGCCTATTGCGAGGAATGCTCCTATCCATCTATGCCATAGCTAATAAGCTGACAAAGCCCTTCGCTCTGTACTGTCTACAAGCAAAACAGCCTGTGTAGGACTCTTTCTTGCTAACTCATGTCTACTTACGCATAGTACTAACAGGCTTTCAGGAGGTTGTAGAATAGGTGGTAATATTTCTAGTCTGGCATGAGTTCTGCATGCTGCAGGAAATGGTAGAGGGGGAAAAAAAAAAATCTACTTTGACCTTCTTCTCTGCTTCCTTGGCCAAGCTGAACAACTGGGATTTGCAGTGTAGATGGCTATGACTATAAGCAACCTTAAAATTGATATTAACATTACTTTAGATTACATTATTTAGTCTTAATATCAGAAATTAAAATTATTTCAGAAGCAGACTCTTTGTTATGAAGTATTTGAAATGTCAGATGCTGGAATACGAAACTTAAGCATTTTCCCATTTTTAAGATAGCAGTATGTGAGTACTCCTGAAAGCTCAAGTTATGGGCTCCCAGCTACAACATATTGTACGTTTTTTAAAGAAAGACTATGAAGAATTCCTGGTTTTTTTCTTTAAAAGCTAGCTAGCAATCTGTTCTTTGCTCACTGTATAGTGAGATAGGAGGCTGCGGTTAAAAGTGCTGGAGAGACATAACTTCTTCCCAGCCAGCAGATCCGTTGTGGTAGTAACCGGCCCAGTAAACTGTTGGACTAGGCTGATGGCAGCCTAGGATAGCGGAGCATGATAAAGAGTGTAGAAGGCTTTTTAGCCTTGGAACTGGCTCTTGAATGCTCATGAAGAATGAAGCATTTCGCAAATGTCAATATGTAGGAAACATCTCTTAATCTTTGCTATTGCAGTATTCTGATTTCAGTAGAAGACTTGCATTTTTAAAAGCTGCAGAAATACTTCGTGTCTTACTTGCTGTATGTGGGGTTTGTTTCAAACTTGACAGTGTAAAAATACTGCTTAGGCATCCAAACATTTGTATAGTTTCTATCCACGTTACTAATCTAAATTAGCTGTGGGTTTTTTGATTTTTGTTTGTGACCAGTGGAAGTGCCTTTCTCCTATATTAGAGTGAAAATGGAATTGTAGAAAAGCATGGTCTAACATTTTAAGTCAAGTTTTGAAAGCTTTTGGCTTTGGTAGGCTTCAGCAAGCATCTCTGCCTTGGTTCTTCTACCATGACATGAGATATTGACAGATGTTTAAGTATTCCCTACTTTCTGTGGTTAGTGCATTTAAACATACAAAGCTATGTTAAAATGCCAACTAACATTGGCGTTCATTAAGCAGATAATTTCTTTATGGAAATGGAGCATTCAGTCACAAGTCTACTGAAAATAAGCAGGATATCCTTTCTCCTACCACAGTATAGCTAAATAAGCAGGAGTTTAAATTGATAGGGATAAACTTTACTTGATCTTACTACCCAGGTGGGATTTAAGGACACTTTAAAACATTTAAGTAATCAGAGGAAGGTTGGTTACAGAATTTAACTGATGCACTTCTGCAGCAGTGAACTTACTACCTGCAAGCAATTGTCTTGCAGTTTACACTCTGGGCTTTCCAGGCAGGAGTGTATCTAACAGTTACATTTCTGTTTACAGAGAGTGACATGAAACCTGCTGAAGGAGTGCAGTTAATTGTTGAGAAGGATGAAACTGGCTTTGAGCCCCAACAGGAGAAGGAAGTCAGCTGCGCTGCCCGGATTGCTGAACCTTTCATCACGTTTCGTGATGGATGGGTTGCATACTACAACCAGCCAGTGTTTCTTGCAGGCATGGGTCTTGCATTTCTGTATATGACTGTTCTGGGCTTTGATTGTATTACTACAGGCTATGCATACACTCAGGGTTTGAGTGGCTCTGTGCTAAGCCTCCTGATGGGTGCCTCAGCAGTCACTGGAATCATGGGAACAGTAGCTTTCACTTGGCTTCGTCGCAAATGTGGCCTGGTTCGCACAGGCCTTATTTCTGGAGTTGCTCAATTTGCTTGTCTGGTCTTGTGTGCCATCTCTGTGTTCATGCCTGGAAGTCCTCTGGATTTGACTGTTTCCCCATTTGCTGACATCAGTGCCAGGCTGTTTGAAAGTGAACCATTACCTACTATAGCATCTCCAGAAGATAAGCCTGAAATGGTTTTTGCAACTGGAATGCCCAACTTGTTAAACGGGTCTACTACTCCTGCTAACAGCGACCCAGAGATGAGTCCTGAGCCTGTGCCTTTAATCTCTGTTAGTCTCCTGTTTGCAGGAGTCATTGCTGCTAGAGTTGGTAAGTATTATGTCTCTATTAAAATCTGATCTGTTGACTGCTTTTAACTCTAGAAATTACAGTGCCTGTCAACTAAATACAAATTTGAGTTTAGAATTGTAGGCTACAGTTGAAGTGTTATATCACATTTCTAAGGCTAATTCATTACACTTCACATAAAAATGACATGATCTTGCAATAGTATTGCCAGTGCAGAGACTGCAGTGCTAGTTTCTTGCATATCATATATCACTAATAAGAGAAGAGTTACCACATTTGGAGATGAATACAACTTGTTTTTTGGAATGCTCATCTCTAAATAATCTTCCTTCACAACCAAATAAAACCATTTGTTAATAGGAAACAGAACTAAACACATCTGCTATGAAAACCTTCAAACTTAGCAGTTTACTAAATTAATCCATTCATTAAATAAATTGTCTAACCTTTAAACTTGTGACCAGCAAAGGAGTTTTGAACAGAAACTTTAATTTGGATGACAGCTTAATTTTTTGAGGAACTGCTGGTTAGTGTAGTATTAGTATCTGTCAACAGAAGAGGCAGTTAAATACATAAATGTCATGAACAGTAATTCTCATCTGTAGAATTTTTGTACTCTTAATTTCTGCAGCTTTTGCTGAATTTTGGAGGAAGAAAATACTTGATTCACATGTATTAAGTTTGTTTGCAAGATAAACTTTTAAAACTGAATTATTAATGGACTAAACCAGTATAGAAGCGAGTGTCAACTGAGACCGTTGTAAATTACTGCGTGTTCTGCATAGTTTAAAACATGTTTGGTTTTTTTGCAAACCTCTTATGCAAAACTTGGCAATTGTCGCTAGCGTGAATACACTGTAAATACCTGCAAACCAGCTATTTAAGTAACGAACAGATGAGCAAAACGCTGTTAACTTGATAGACATGTTGAAGCAAGATGTGACAGGCAAGTTAATGTGTCAAGCTATATATATTGTTTTAGGAAATATTAGTAAAGGGAAAGTAAATTGCTCATGACTGTCAGTGTGAAATCCATTCTAGTCTCACAAGAGGCTAGCTTGTCCTGCGCATTTTTGGTAGAAGTGAGTGTTCGCAAGTGTGAATTGAATTGTGCCAGTAATGAAAGCTTACCATGAGAAGCCCAGTTGTATGGATAACTGTGTTCTTTCTCTCCATAGGCCTTTGGTCCTTTGATTTGACTGTCACACAGTTGCTCCAAGAAAACGTGGTAGAATCTGAAAGAGGCATCATAAATGGTGTCCAAAACTCCATGAATTATCTTCTTGATTTGCTGCACTTCATCATGGTCATCTTGGCCCCAAACCCTGAAGCTTTTGGCTTATTGGTGCTTATTTCTGTGTCTTTTGTTGCAATGGGCCACATAATGTACTTCAGATTTGCCCAAAAAAGCTTGGGAAAACAACTTTTTGTTTGTTGCACTCCTGATCCCAAAGCAGTCTCTGACAGTTCACCACCTGGTAATACATCTACTGTCTGAAAGGATCCACGTCTCTTACTAACTTGCTACACAAATACCATGGTTAAACACATATATACTGCCTTTTGTAACCCTAAGGTGTTTCTCTAGAGTTGAAAACATAACTTAGCTGGGACAGCTGTTTGAGGAAGCTGTCCCAAGAGAGCTAAAATTCATCTTACAGTGATCCTGTAAAAATGTTTCATGTTTGGCAGAGGACAGCCTAGTTGGATCTTGACAGCTGGTGTTTCAAAGGATCCCCACAAGTCATACATCTAGTATTTGATCGCAAAAATAATGCTGGATTTCTGTCGCTGACCTCCACAGTGATACTGTTGATCAGTTCAGTGGTTATACATACTCGATTTGTTCATGAATTCTGAACAATTCTTGTGCTCATTGAGCAAAGTGAGGGGTTTTTTTTAGTTACTTCAGGATAACTTGATGTGCAGTATTTGGTTTTGTGGGGTTTTTCTCTGTTTTTCCCTTACCATGAACGGTTCTGCTCCCCTCTCTTCTGAAATTGATATAAACAATCCTTCTTGGATTCCTGAAGTGGATTCCTGAGTTCCAATGTTTTCCCAAAATACCTTTTTAGTATTTATCTGTTTTGGTTTAACTTTACAGAAACACCTTTATTTTTTTTGCATGTTTCCTTACAAATTAGAGGAGTGCTAGGTACAAGATATTGTATTACACTTTTATTGCACTTCATAAAGTAAAACATAGTCTCATTTTAGCAGAAGCTATTAATGTAACATTATAAAGCATGGCTTTTTAATTGCAAATGACGGGTCTGCTCAGGTTTGATGTAGCAGAAAGTGCTAAGGTCAGGAGTACTGGTACAGGAAGATAAAGTCTAGGGCTAACTTAGTTTTTGCCTCAGAGTACAAGCAGCTTTAGTTTATTTTCAAATGCTATTGTTTTCAGAAATCTTATTAAAGCCTGATGTATTGGAAAATTATTACTATTCCAGGCAAAAGAAGTCAAAAAGTGGATTACTTGTGTTAATCTGTTTCACGTGTATGTGAATTTTGACTTAATTTGTTCTAAAACACCGCTAAAACAATGAGACGTTGGACTGTGTGGCCCTCTAAAGCAACTTCAGAGCAATGAAGAATGATATATCCCTCTGATTTTCCAGAAGTTCTTGCGTTTTTTGTTTTTTTTTTTTTTTACCCTGCATGTGTACTAACACAGTACTTCCATAGTCATTAACCATATGGGCACTTTTGTTGAAACTACTCTATGCACTTTGCTTTCTCAGTAGAGTTGAACCTGGTAGTGTTCTGAGTTTTCCTGTGGCATGACAGTGTGACTTACAAACGTAAATCTTTGTAAAATGTTTGTTTGCAAAATAAGTAGTATGCAAAAACGTACGTCAGCAACTTGTGAAAAGTATCCTCTATAACTTTTAAGATTTTTTTATTTTAGGTACTGTCCTTCACACAGTCATCTATGTTGCCAGACTTCAACCCTGGAATGTAAGTGTGTGAACTCCATTGACATTACAGGCGTTACACCAGGGCTGAATCTAGGCCATTCATCTTAAAATTTGTAACAATTATATTGTATATCAAACTAAATAGAATGTAAAAAAAACCTCTAGTGGCTTTTGTCTCAGATACAATATTTTGTAAGAGGAGTGAGAGGAATGGGAATCCAACGTACAACCAATGTACTTGTGGCCCTCAGTATTCAATAACTGGATCTAACAATTTTTCTCCTCTAATGGACCAAAACTAATCATTACTGCTATGTTATTGAAAGTTTCTCAGGGATGTTTTCACTAGGTTTATAAGTGTTTATACTTTGACCAAGCTTTTGGGTTTTGTTTTGATATAATAAAGTAAAATATGTAAATTACGGTAGTTTTAAAATTTGTGACTCAATCCTGAGTTATGCTTAAGGAAAAGGGAATTTTGCCATCAGCAGAATTTAAGTCAGAAGACAATAAAACAAGCTTATCTAGGTTTGTAGAATAATTATGCCCAAAGGATAGCCTATACAGCATGTGATAAGTACACTAGTAAATAAAATACCTCTGATTTGCCAAATATGTTTTCTCTTGTGTATCTAATCTAAATTGGGACCAGATTTTAATATTGCTGAATATAAATAAAGGTAGCCCAAATGTTAGTGAATGCCTCTATACTGCACTTTGATAACATCTGAATGCCACTGTATATATTGAACTCAGTGGCCATCAGGGAAACAAAGGTGAAAATGCAGCTTCTTGTGGGCTGTCTATAGCCTACAGAACCCAGTGTGCCTAAAGCTTAATGCTGTAGCGCTATGCACCAGACATCCCGGAGAGGATGTACTCCTGAAGTCTAGAGCTCCAAAAACGTAACAAATGGAGCTGGGAGCATGCCATGTTCCTAATGTCTTCCACCCCCCCTACCCCCACCCCCCACCCCCACCCCCGAGCAATGTAGTCTTATTTGAGTTGAGTAGCAATTTGTTTCATAAATAGTTCCACTAGATAGTGCAGTCTGGATTTCAAGCCAAAAAAGTAGTATTGGGAGGGGGCTGGACCTTTGTATTTTGTACACATAATGTTGCTAGGGTTCATATGTGCAGATACAGAGCTGGAAGGCAAGAGAATCCTAAAAGAGAAAGAAGGAAGGTGGATGCTAGCTTTAAGAGGAATAAGGAGGTCTAAATTGGAAATCTAGTATGTATTGATCTGAGTCAGATGTCAAAAAATGTACGCTGCTTGAGCACAACCCATGTGTGTATAAGTCTAAGATGTACGCAGACACCTGTACTTATTAGTGCTTTGAAGCAATGTGGAGCCTGCAGTCTTACTTAGCAGGACTTTCATTAAGTAAGCATTTTTGGCCTTGTATTTATTTATTATTTTTAAATGTGTCCAATTTGGATGAAAACTGCCCTTAAAATGTACGCACTAGAAATCAATCTTACCAGAATAGCATATTTTATTATACAACTTTATGCTGGACATAGTATTGATTTATGTATTACTATTGTTAAAGCTAATGAATAAATTTGCATAAAAATTCATTTGTCCTGTATTATTTGGTTTGTGCGCATCTCTGTATGCTACATTTAACATGGCCTGTAGATGAAGGCTTTCCGTAGTGATGGGGTGGAAACTGCCATGAAACACAAACAAATAGCGTTGAGGAGGACGCAAACAACAAGTGTAGTAAAAGCCTTTCCATGACCCTATAGCTCTGTCTTTAGTGAACTGATTTTTATTTACCATCCACAGTGGTAACTTACGACACAGTAGCTGAAGTTGTGGTCTTACAACCTCAGCCCAGGACCAGCACTGGTGATACAGCAGTTTTGCATATTGGCTTGCTGAGCCACAGAAAGCAAATGATTTTACTTTCCCAGTCATCTCTTTCCCATATTGAATTTGAGATGACGGCCTTCTGTAGCAGCAATGTGTAGGTGAGAACACTAGGCACAAGTGGTCGCAAATAAATGCAATACTTTTTTAATATTCTGGTTGTAGTCCTGAAAAGTACTTCAACTGAGTATTTTATACAGGACTGCTTCTTGTTACATGTATTTAAGATATGCTGCTTGATGAATCGATCTTTGGAAGGATGCTGTGCTTATTCACTAGGATTTCCCTGAACTGATTCCTCTTTGAACTAGAGGTTTTCCTAGAGAGATACCTTTATGGGTTGTCCCAAGTTATGTTATTACCAAGTTATTCCCCTATGGGAATTAGAGTTAGTAGTAGTAATAATTAGTTATTCCCATGTGGGAATTAGAATGTGGTGAGTTAAAACTACAGGCTTTGTTGCATGTATCAGAATTGGTAGCATTAGGGTAAGTGATGTGCCTCTTTAATAGGAGCTACCAAAATCTCAGTGTTAAATTCAGATTACCAATTTTCATTTTTAGGAATGTTTACCTCCTTCACTGCTACTTACAAACTTAGAAAAGCGTTAGAATACTGACTTGAAAATGTAGTTACACTGATCCACCCCTGTAGGTACAAAGAAAAAGAATTGTGAATGGTATTGTGTAGTATACTTAATGGATAAAGAACACTCTTTTGACTGAAGAAGGCCCTTCACAATTTACCATTTGATGGTTTCACTGTTTTCCTTTACTCAGGTGTTCACATTTTGGAAAGTTTTGAGTTTTCTAAGACCCTGTGGAATTCAGTGCTCAGCAACCAAAGGTAGAATGATTGAAGATGCCTACCACTCTTTACTTGCTTGTTGCACTGCTTTGCTTACTAGGTAGTTGAGATACCAACCCTGCCTGTGGAAGGCAATGTATATTGCATATTACATATTTTATTATTTTTCTCTGGAATATTTAATTGCTTTTATTTTCAAAAGAGTTTTCTTAAACTGAGCACTGATGATACGGGGATTGCAAATTTAATCTTGATAAAGGAAAAAGGATAGAGTGAGCTCAGTCCCTTCAATTTAAACTATTTTCTGTTTCTTTCATGAGAAAACTCTCTCTTAAAAATTCCAAAAGAGTAAGTAGGTTCATATCTAGTAGTTTTAAAATACTACAGTTACTGCTGTCTTTGCTTCTACAAAGTACATGGTGTATACCTCCCAGGTTAACATAGTTTCCTTCCTCAGTTGCCTGAGTGTTCCCTCAGTGATCACTGTTAAAGATCACATCTTTTCACGTCATAGTGTTACACTCCGTTCCCACTGGACAGAGGCTTCTTTCAGAGCCTCCTACACAACTAGTTTTCAAAGCATATATGTAAACTCTTAATCTACAAAGGATCACAATTTGCAGGTAAAGCTTCATAAAGAAACCAAACATTCTGTAATAGAAATGAGCAGTCAATTCCAGACTAAAATAGTAAGTTCTACTGCTTTATAGTATTAAAAACTAGCAGATATTACTGAGTCAATGCCAAGTCATAGGCTCTTTGCAACTTTGAAACAATACGAGATTACAAGCAAACCTGAAATAACTTAAAGATTGTTTCTGCTAGAGAAGAGTGCAACTAATAGATCTAGCTTTTTGAAATTGAGCACTGTGGAGATGATAGTGCTTTTTTACCTGCCTCAAGATTGACCTGTTTTCAGGTCCTCCAGGAATATATTGTGCTGTACTCTGTGTTCATATCTTTCTCAAGTACTTAGTACTAGAGAAGCTAGTAAGTATTAGAGTAATAGTCCTTATTATCTTGCCCTCTGTATTCACACATTCTTTTTCCTGCTTGTGGGTGCTGTTAACTGCATGGTGTAATAATCACTGTAGGATTAAAAATATTTTATTCCTGGAGTAGGACTGTGCCTCTAGCTTCTGCTTTAAATAAGACAGACTATATTTTGCAACTCCGAAGGGCAGAAAAAACACAACAAGGATGTTTGCTTAAAGGCTTGCAAAGTGCATGGACAAAGTGCATGCTGTTCAATAATGCTTTTTCAAATACTTCAGCTTGTCCTTGTGCAGGTCAATATTTCTTTCTAGTTAAACTTTATTGCATTTGGTCACAAGCATGCAACCATGTGCTTTCCACTCTTATTCTAGGTATGGAGTGATGAAGCAATCTGTTTTTACACATGTGGAGTTAAGAGTTCTTAATCCTTTGTAAATGCACGGGAAGTTACTTGACTTCATGTTTAGAAAATCTGACTCTCCTTTGGCAGATAAGGGAAAGAGAATGTACAGTAGATGCTGCTATTAGAACTTCAATAGGTATCTAAGCATAACTCATTAAGACCAACCCCCCCCCCCCAAAGAGCAAAACACTTGTTAAAGCTGTACAGATTGGCTCAGAAAACACATCCACTTTGTTCATGTAAGCCATTGTCCACTTCAGTCAGGGGAAAGGCAATATACAGGATATCCGCATCCCAATGACACCATACCAGAGTCTGAAAATAAGTTTTTCACACACCCTACACACCCTACACACCCCCTACACACCCACAACTGCAATAACGGTAGCTCCTACGCCTGTCTTGTGTAATCCTGGCTCTTCCATGAGGTCTCCTTGCAGTGCTCCCCTCTTGCCTGTTTTATCCGCAGAGCAAAGAGGAGCACTTGCTCCGCCTGATCCTCCAGAGCGATGCATGTGCAACGGGCCCATGAGTCCCCCTCAGGGACTGATTAGCCCGCTGACAGGACAGGCAGCACACACAAGTCTTGCGCTCGTGCCAAAGGCTTTTCCCTCTGAGAAGGGAAACTGCTTCAAAGGCTTCTCCTCTACCCAGCTGCTGATTCTCACAAAACTGTTAAAGTCAATCTTTGAGACCTTTCTCTTTCATCATATTTAGATGGAATTAACCGAGTGGTTCGAAAGCTGTTTGCCAGGAAGGGATGGAGGCGACAGAGAACAGTGTGATTGCATAAGTCCTGTGTCCTTAGAAAAAATGGGTAAAAAGATGTTATGCCTATAATGCGATGTGTGATATGGCTGCATGTCTATTGCCAACACCACATCTTAACAACTGATCAAGTGGTCCAGGAAAAAATAAGATTAAATCCAATGCAGACAAGTGCAAGGCACTACATTTAGGTAGGACCAAATGGCTGCTCAAATACTGGATAGGGAACACCTATCTGTTTTTGTAGAAAAGAATTGTGAGGTTATAGCACAACAAAGGCCAAACATAAAAAAATAAATGGAAACAGGTTTATAGCATGTATGATTCATGAATTCAGTCATACAGGCTGCTGTTCTCTTTGGAATTGGGAAAAATGGGCTACTGCATCCCAGTTTTCCTTCACGTCTGTCTCGGACAGCAGTGCTAACTGGAGAGAAACCAGAAGAGTGCAACAGTTGTAATCAGAGCTCTAGGAAACGAGACGAGTGAAAGAATTAGGGTCATTTAGAGACTGAGGGGTGATGTGCTCACAATACCTGACTATGTAAAAGGGGATGGGAATAATGTGTAATCTTGCTTGAGAAGACAAGCATTAACAAAGTCAGATTACAGCATGCTTGAAACCCTGGAAGTTGTAGAGTTTTTAATCCTGAATATCTTCAAGGGCAGGTACCATTTCTCCAGCTCTGTTTTTCTCCACTTGTACGTAATGTATTTCTGCAGTTCTTCCAGTTCAGTATTTCCGCTAGAACCACTGCTGAGAGCATAGACTAGTTCACACTGACTTTTCACAGCAGCTAACCACCAGTTAATTGCCCTCCAGAGATCTGTCCAATGGATAGCTTTTCTATCAATAACTACAACTTTTCTCTTCATTTAATGTCTTAATGTTTGCTTTCAGTTTGTAAGCAATCTCTGAATCCACTATTACAAGCTGTTCTGCATGATTATTAAAGTGTTCAGGCATCTTTTATAAGAATGAAAGCTTTTTTCCTGAGTACTGTCAAAACTCCACAATTACCACAGTCAGATTTCATAGAGCAATGATACAGCAGATCTTCAAAGGGGCACTGCTGAAGATAGAAAGCTGAAATACATGGTTGAAATAACAAAACGGTTATTGTGAAAGTCCTCTTTATGCTTGGAAAGTACAAGTAAAGCAGCTTCAGCACCTTTTCATCTAAGGATCCTTTTTAAGTAGGACACCTGAAGTGAAGAAAACACACATTCCTCACATTAACATTTTCAATACAGTTTGAACCATTTCAGGTATTTTATCTTGAACGAAAGGACACAAACTGATGCCTCTTCATTAATGTTCATATAATTTCAGCAGAGAATCTTCTTTAACTGAACAAGGTCTCCTGAATTATTTAGCATGACAGTTAGGAATATTAGATTTTCCCTCAAGTTATTTTGGTACAACAGTACAAATATTCCTGTTTTCATTAAGCAGACTTGCCAAAACTGTTTTCCAAAATGCTCACATGTAATATTCCTGTGCAGAGCCTGTCTGCATTGTATGTATACATATCCTATACAGTCTGTTTCTTTGAGCTCTTTTAGCTGTCTGTAGCCTGCTGATTTAACTAAGAGCTGCAGACCTTAACTTGGAGAACTTGGACCGTTGTGTTTTCTGGGGCTGCTCCTAGAAAGGCACATTTTGGTTCTAAGACTGCTGAAAAGGTAAATGCAATGTTTGATTTCCTTTACTTCTGGGAGCTTCGTTGCCCTGGCTGACCACATTAGACATAAGAACTGACAGGGCGTTATAAAAATATGTGGTCTGTCCAGCTGGGAAAGAGGGAGGAGGAGTTGTCCATGTTAGAAATATTTGTTCAGCTGCTACTGGAGTAAGGCCAGGCAGTTACTGTTTACAGTATAAAGTGTGCTGCAGTCCATTTATCTTCTAAAGATAACAAAACAAGATAAAGAATCCGTTCTTTGGGACAGTTTTGACAAAAGTTTCAGAGGAATAAAAATTACTTACTTGAAACATTAGGAGCTTTTTTTGTTTTCATTGCTTGGCTGCAATATGCTATTCCATGTCATGCTGTACTGACCTTGGCATCATTCAGCCATGCCCAAAAGGAGCAAAGTGTGACACAGCCGGGAACCACATAAACGCTAAACAGCCCATCTGAGCTGCAGAGCTTCCTTGGTGGATGTCTGAGCACAGACAACTTCATCCATGCAACATTTTCTTTCAAGAGGTTTTGAATGAGCAGACAGAGCTGCTTTGCTGAAATCTGCTGCAAATTTCAGTAGCGTAATCTCAAGGTATTAGTGGACTGAGTGGATGGCATCAGGAACAAACTCCCCTGCAACCCCTGCACACTGTGCAGCATTTGGAATACAATCAATTCCGGGAGAGAAACACACAAAATAGCACTAGAAGTAGTATAGGCCCATGGAAGCAATGTAAAAAAAAAAAATTAAATGTTTCTCCCGGGAGAAAAGTTTTGCACAAGAAAGTCTCCTGAATGTCTTTTGAAAAGTTTCTTTCCCATCTGAAATACCAAGAAACTTTATATGTGTTGGGAAGCCTTTATTTACTTCTTTTTAAGACAGAATGTTTCTCTTTTATTATATGTCTTATTATAAAGCAACAGCCATTTTCGTCATGCACACTTCAAGGACCTTTAACTCTACTGCCTTTTTACTGCCTTTACTGTCCCAGGATAGCCTTTCCAGGGCTTTTCAGTTGTCAAAGAAGTAGAGTCATGCTTTGGCTCTTTTGTTTTCTACTGTCTTGCTTGCTCTAATGAGTGCCTGAAGCTAGCAGATACCACTAGCCTCAGTGCAAAATCCACAATATCTACAAAAGAATAAAATATGTCTCATCACCTTTAATTCCTTCCCCTGAATCTGTGTCATTAGGCTCATACTTAGACCAAAGAGGGAAGAGAAACTGTTCTCCCACTGTTTGTTTCCTCTATTTCTTGAATTTTATGTGACTATGTTGACACAAGGAGGAATAGATTTTCTGAATAGAGGAACAGTGAATAGAGGAATCAGACCTGAGGATATCTAATCTTTGGATTCACAGCAAAAGCAGCCTGATTAGACCATAACAGAGAATTTATTTTCTTAAGATGAATGCTTACGTATGTCCTCCCTCCACAAATAATGAATTCTTATCCAGTTCTGCTTTGCTGAGACTAGATTTTCAGTAACAAAATGGAAACTTGACTTATTTACTGGGGTTATTAACATAGGTTACCAGTTCAAGTTCAGGGCTATAGAGGAGCGTACGGTTTCATTTTATCTGCTTAGCTGTTGTAAAATCTAAATGTTGTCTTATCTAAATGGAACAGCACAAACAGAAGAGACCAAGGCTGATAGCTGGATGTTCAGCAGAAAGCTGTAACTTCAGACTGATTTTGTTCTTCTTTCCCATGTTGCATCTGCTGTCTACTTGGCATTCCTCACTTGGCCATAGAGGATGTAGGTTGGATCAGAGCATGGAAACAGAAGTGCTAGAAGATCATATTAATAACCTCAGTGCTTTCTGGCAATTGTAAGTCCTCTTAAATGTGATAAAGGAATTGAAGTACAGAGCAGCATTGTCCTCAACCCTAGCCACGTACCTCCACATCCACAGAGCTCCAAGCCATAGAAGTTGCACCTGTGTGTCCAGGATAGGTGCTGATTTCTGGGTCTGTACATTTCCCATGCATCACCTATTTGCTGAAGATAATTTTGTATTCATTGACAAATTTGACACCAGAAAAAAGGGATCTAGAGGAGCTACCTGATCAGTGGCACTTCAGCAGGGTTGTCAGTGGTTTTCATGGACTAAGCTTCAGGGTACAGGCCTTACTTGTAGCCTAGTGCCAAACAAGATGACCAAGGCAGCAGCAACTTTCATTTTTGTAGTTTACTGAATGTGTGCAGCATTACTTGGGATCATATTAAGCATTACTTGAGGTCAGTCTGTGCAGGCCTCCGTGCACTGCTATTATAAATTCCAAGAACCTTCACCTTTGGAAAGGACAACAAGCAAATATTGTACCAAATTAATAAAGATATACAGAGAATGATTTCTTGATGACCATTTTGGTCTTCTAATTCTCTTCATTACAATCCAGAATCATTAACAAAAAATTGCAGTTCTAATCCTCCTTTTTAACACTTCAAAATAAAAGGCTATCAGTATGTTATCCTGCTTCTTATTAGATAAATTAAAAACAATTTAATTATTATGTATTGTTGCATGTGAAAACTGTTACTGAGTAAAAGCTTAAGCAATAAAATAGGTAGGAATAGCTCACCTCAGTAGTATTGACTGCAATTCCGACAATGCATTTCTATTCTGCTAACTGCTTACATCTACGAATAACACTGTTCAAAAAAAGGGAAAGACCAGTTTCGCAAGCCCATCCTGAGGAAGTGATGCAAGGCATTATTAGATGTGCTTGAGGATGAGTCAGCAATTCTTATCTTACATCATGCTAAATAAATTATACCAGAAGTTTGGCTACGATCACAAAACAATAGGATGGGGAGAGTAAACCAATTCTGGAAGCCTTAAGTACAAATGTTGGTTAGAAATGGAAAAGAGTTCTGACTGGGTTTCACAGAGCAGCAAAGTATGGCTGATAGCAAGAGAGGCATGGGAGAAAGCAGTTTCTTGTAAGGGAATATTTGTCCAGCGCAGGTAGAAGAGCGTATTGGAGAGCTCAGACTGGGATGATAAAAGTGTCTAGCATGTTAAGGAAGCGGGAAGTATGGCAGCCCACCAGGAGCGTGTGACAGGGGACACGCAGATACTGCAGAATGAAATTAATTGGTTTCACGTGATTACTTCACTTCTAGTAATTATTTAAATCCCTGCACCCTTCAGACCTTTAATTTATTCAGTGGACGTTCCCATCTTTGACTGCTCCCTTACCCCGAAGCATCGCTTGTCACACTACAGTAAACTGCCCCTAGATCTTACTCCTGCCTCTCAAGTCATCTGGAGTGAGATGGTTCTGTGCCATCCTAATGATACTGACTGAAGGTTAATTAATACAGGTCGTTTGTGTCTTGGGCTTGATGAATGCAGGGGACTGCCATTTCTGGACTCTGATAGTCTCAGTCATTTGCTGTTGAAATCTAAAAAAGTAGGACCAAGAAGCAAAACATGTTTGTAGATTTCAGGAAAGAGAGTAACCTGTCAGGCAGAGACCAAGAGGAATTACCTAATTACAGTGGTGCTGAAGGGTTCAATGAATTACTCATGAACTTGTGAGAAATACATACCACAAAGGTAACTGTAATTATCATGTGTTGAGGGTTCATTCTGTATAGCAGAAATACATAGCACAAAGTACCTATAAACCCCTATGCAGTGTGGATATGGCAGATGGCCTGTGCCAGGCACCTTTGCTAAAGCAGCAAATTAACTCAGCATGTCTCTTCAACAGACCTCATGTGTCCAACCTACCACCATTTAAAGTTCCATAAAGGAAACTCTGGAAATACCATCCTCTGCTTTCTGAGTAAACTGCCCTCCACAGAGACTGGAGAGACGGGCTGCCCGCGCTTCCTGCCTAGAGATTATTTTGCTCTTCAAAGATGGATTTTATTTGCAAGAAAAATTACATGATTGTATGTAAGTTACAGACAAAATGCAAGAGCTGCAACTTCAAGTGGCTGGTCACCGCAGACGTTTTTCTTACCCATCCTGTAATAAAAAGTGCATGAGAATGTTTCATTATGTGATACCCAAACTCTTGTATAAAGGTTACAGGGTAGATGGTTAAAGGGTAATATACTTTCTGTTCTTTTAAGAAACACCAACGTGTTTTAAATGGTCAGATATTACATGGATGGCAGTCAGCCACTGCGGAGAGGTCAAGTCAACCACAGGGTTGAGAAGTAACACTCCCAGACTGAGCAGAGAAAACTGCAATACTATTTCTTCCCTTCTTAGGCTTCTCTCTACAATTTCTCAGTGCCTGTCCCCTGGCAGCTCTGATGAAGGGGCTGCTCTGCATGGCCTATCCCTCCAGCAGGGCTAACGCTCCTGGGGTGAGGCCAGCAGCAGCCGTGCTGCATCAGCGCCAAAGCAAGAGGCCCTGCACACTGGCACAGGGGCCGGCAAGAGGATGAAACTTGTGCGGCTGAAAGAGGGTTGCCCAGCCACCTTAGACGGACTTTGCCAAGTTCGTACCAGCAGCCTGCGCTGCACCCTTTCTGCTGATAAACCCAGGACTTCAGTCTAGGGCTCCGTCACACTGGGGCAGAAGGAATAAAGGAGGAGGTAACAAAGCACCCAGAGAAACTCAGAGGGCAACTCTTGTCTCTCCTTCCGCCTATGGGATGCCGAAGGCTGGGAAACACAGTCATTACAAAGCCTGTTAGAGAACATAATTAACTCCAGCTGGAGCTTTTGAACTCAACTTTTTAAAACCTCGCCCTCCTTGTTAAGGGCATCAAGCAGTCACCTTTTCCAAGACCTCAGAGAGAACCACTTTTGTCATATTAATTCAATCTTCTTTAAGTGATCAAGAAAGGCTCTTTTCTCCCCTTAGGTCTAACAAATAACTTACAGACCATGTACTGAGACCATCACAGTCTCAGTAGAGAGGATTACAACTGAGAGATGAGTGATATCTACTACCCATCAATGCTATGTGTGTAAAAAGGCAAGTAAAGTTTCTTCTAAGGTGTCTCCAACTCAGAAAGCTCACGGAATGCTGTGAAAATGTTTTGGGGACTTTCTTGTTCTGTTAAAAGCTAATGTGTGGAAGGGAGAACTACTGTAGGAAAAAACATACTTGCTTTTCTCTTTCTCTCAAGGAGGCAGAAAAGTTAGGAGAATGCTGCTTCATCCTTTGCGATCAGCAGCTATTCAGCAGGCTTTCAACAACAGGAAACATTAATAGCCTGTATGTGCTTTGCCAAATGAAACACTTATTTTCGGTATGAGCCCAAGGGCATGATTCAGCAGTTTCCTAGCCAGCAAGTAGTTCAAACCTGTCCCAGGGTATTTTAAGACTCACTATCATGTGTTCCTTAGTAACAATTTTCCTCTCTTACTTTATCTGTGATTATGGTAAATCTATTAATGTATCACTCATTAATAAGTATGGGAGCACATTAGGTTATACGATATAGTGAGAGGACTCAGTCAAATGGATACAGTGATCGTTAAAGGTATTTCCATTGAATATAATTATCTATGGCACTCTTTAAGGTACTTTAATTCTTGTGACAAAATGAATTTTGAACTAAAGAGACCTGAAGCCCGTGAGATATAACCACAGCAGGGTCAACTCGTTTGTATTGTACCATACTACTTTTATGTCACTTTGCACGCAGGTAGGAGGATTGGTAGTCTTCTCAAGGCTACTAATACAGAGGAAGCAACTTGTATGTGTTTCCTGGATTGGGGTTCTGGTTGCAGTTACTCAT
Source organism: Mycteria americana (assembly GCF_035582795.1). Taxonomy (NCBI): domain Eukaryota; kingdom Metazoa; phylum Chordata; class Aves; order Ciconiiformes; family Ciconiidae; genus Mycteria; species Mycteria americana. Next base: position 8,862,360 of record NC_134373.1, on the reverse strand, counting down.
TTGACATTGACAACAAATATATACAATGATCCACGGTCAGCTGTAGGGCTGGAGATTTGAACTGACAGTGTACATGTGAACGTAAGCATAATGAAAAAGGTAGGATTCAACTATCTTAAAATACGGGAAGTGTGTGTGAGATGCTTTTGTTTAATCTGCAGTCAGGTGTGCGTTACTGTAACTGGCATGTGCTGAGGGTTCATTCTGTGTAGCAGAAATATAGCATTGTGAGCAGCAAGCAATGTTCTTGCTGCCTTTGCCATAAAAATCTTGATTAGAACTAAAAAGGAAACAAAACTCATGTGATGGATGCTTCAGCAGTTTATAAATCCCCTTTCTTTATTCACACAGGAACGCTTTGCACAGATCCCCTCTCCCCACTGCCCTACCGTCTTGCTGGGTAGCTGGCTAATAGCATGTGCAGGAGCACCTCCTGCTTCAGCTTCCCAGGGAAGAATCCTAATACGGTGCTTTACTGTGGGAAAAGCACTTCGGCCTCCTTGCTACAGTAGCCCACTTGTCCCATAAACTCAGCTTTCACGGCTCCCCCTCAATTTTCAGTCAGAAAATAGGATGCGGCACATCTGATGCCCCTTGACACCTCCGCCCCATTCCTTGCATAGAGGGGAAAAGCCTGTGTCTAAGATGCTGCCCCTGGGAGCCGCTATGACCTACGGAGTTGCGAGGTGGCCTGGGCCCAACAAGTGGCCTTCCAGCTCCCCGCAGCAGCGACCCAGCCAGGGACTGCCCGGCCCATTTGTCTTCTGTGGGGCATCAAGGTTAGTGGGATTGTAGAGGGCAACTTGAGTATCTGCAAAACCATGTTCCTCCAGAGAAAAATTTCATGGTATTTCCTTTGCAGGGAGGGGCAGGGAATGAGAGTTGGAAAGAATCCGACCTGATAGCACAGTGCCCACTGAGAAACCGAAGAACAATCAGCACAGTTCTCAGTGGAATTTAGTGATTCCTGTTGTTCCTATGGGAGTTAGGCACCTAAATGCCTTTGCAGATTCAGTCCGTGATCTAGAACGAAAGTAAAGTTTGCATCTAGGCAAGAAAACTAGATACTGGTTCAGTGACTGAACTGGGGAGAAAGAGATTTCTTGAGAAGGGGAAAAAAAAACCCCCAACATGGGTCTCACTGAACCTCAAACACTTGAATGTTCTTGGCAAAAACAACAAAAAATTAGCAACAAAAGAACACGCATTCCAAAATATATTTTGGGAAAGCCAAAATATTGAGCTTTATCCAAAGCATGACTTAAAAAGCAACATTCTCTAAATAAAAGTAACTCAGCAAAGTAGAACATTAAAATGTTTTTAAATGTCAAACCTCAAACAACTTATTTGTTTGTGTGTTGTTACTCAAGTGAAGAGGAAAAATCTATTTATTTTAGTTGAGTCTGTTCTGTGATTTAAACCAAATTCACAACAAAACTTCCTTAATGCTATAGACCCAGCCTGCTGATTTGTGTTTTGGGGGGTACGAGATATATGAAAATGAAATGGTACGAATGAATGTTATGTCACATTAAGGCACCAGAATAGCAACAAACCAAAGAACTAAGAAGATAAAAACCCCTCCAAGAATAAATCAGTTGTCCTTGGGCAAAGGTAACTTAAGAAAATGGCCGTTGAAGGTTTTGGGGCTCCCTACGTTCACTCAGCTGTTCACGGGCAAGATTAAACACTTTGGCAGTGAAATGCAAAGGTGAGGCATGTCACATCAGGTTTTTTTCTTGGCTATTTCTGGCAAAGCAAGGCCCTTTAGGTCAAGATGTAAATTAAGCCACCCTATCAGTCAATATAGGGGGGGAAAAGTGTTTATGAGTAGGTATGTTAAAAGAAATCCATAGTAGCTGGCTACCATAGTGAAAGCTGACCTGTAACTTCTGGCTTAACACAGTATTAATTAGTAACTTACAGTGAAGGCTTTTTTTTTTTTTCTGGATTCCCACAGAGTTTACATTTTTGTAAGCAAGTAAAGCCAAATGAAAATATGAAAGCCTTACAGACCTCTGGGCTTGTCAGCCTCTATGTAAGGCAAAGTTCAGCTCTCTGCTCTCTGTTGCTGAGATTCTTGGCAGACGTGACAAAGCTTTCCTCCTACCACTGCTGGAGCCTTGCCACGGCTGTTTTGAATGTCTCCCTATTTCAGTCTCTGAGAAGCTGACAGAGGACATTTGACATTATACCTGTAGATCTTTTGTGGGGAAAAACCTAAAATTAACTCTTGAAACTGCTGTGCTCATTCCTTGAGAAATTCTTAAAGTATTGAAACTTGACTGGAAGTTCCAAACACTTCAAACAGATGCTTCTATTAAACAGAAATTGGTGGCAAACCAGAGCACTAGTAAAGGTAACGATTTTACAATATCTTGCACTTATTTTAGATTCTTTTAGCAAAGGTGCTTGTGAAATTCCCAGGTGGTGACAGCCTTTTCTTTCTGTTTTTTGTTTTGTTTTGTTTTCTTTCATGTAAGAAGGTTCCTTACCAACATACATTGTGCTTCTGGATGAAGATATGACTTGCTTTTACTCGCTTTAGCTTTATCCTTCTATGTAAAGCATCATGCTACTCAAACTGTACATGCAGTTTTTCAAAACAGCCTATGTTCTGTTGACTGGCTGAGATGTAGGAGTGGACAGAAGAAAAAAGTTTTCTGCAATAATCAACAGATTGCTGTTCATCACCCATTGCAGAAAAGCAATAAACATTTGTCAGATTGTGGAAAACTTCTGTTTAATAACTACCAACAAAGTGGAAATTTCAGCTGTCCTGCTCTCCACCAGAGTGAATACAAAGGTTCTCTATAAACTAGCAGCCAGCCAACTTTAAAGTTTACTCTAACGTTCAGACCTGCTGATCATCTTACCATCTAGATATCCTAGCTTGAACTTGTTCCTCCCCTGAGCTTCCACCTGAGTCTCTTGTCAGCATCTAGATCAGAGGCTAAAGCCACGCTGTTCCTGCTGACTGGCCCTTTGTGCAGCAGACTGGGGCTTGCCTGCATCCACAGGGAGCTTGCCGGAGCAACCTCAGCTTCTCTCCTCACTGGTGGCTTTTGGCCCACCTGGGAGGGCTCCTGGCAGGTAGGAAGCCAGCATGGCTGCTTGGTGAAATACAGGCAGAGAAGAGCAGCTTGGGATGAGAAAACATTTCTAGAGGGTGACCCTCAGTATCACTGTAAGGAGGTGTGATATCTCTTGAGGTGTCTACAGTGTCATTCTCTAATTGCTGAATGTATTGTAGAGTTATTCAGGCTGAGAGTTTGTAGATTATGGACCAACTATGTGCCTATAACACTCTGCATAGTTGCTAGCAGGATGATTTGAAAACACCAGCGTCCCTAGTAATACCTCCAAGTTACAGTGCCAAATGCAAGCGGTAGGAGTGAGGGCATAGGATCCCCCTTCATCGTTGCATTCTTGGCAAGAGCCTACTTGCAACCTTAGTTGTTGAATTTCTTGTGTGCGTGGACCATGCTTCACAGGCTGGATCCAAAGCCCGCAGAAATCAATGGAAAAAATACTTCCACAGGTTTCAATGGGCTTTGGATCAGGGTTATGGCCCAAAATCATTACAGCAATTGTTTTCAGTACATGGGCACTTTAAAAGGATTCATTAAGAAATGATTCAGAGCTCCTGTCCACACCTTCACCATTTTCACCTCCATCCTCCCTGGAGAACTGCATCTCTAAACAGTGCGACACAGGGCTCAGTTCTCATGCCACAGTCCTGTCATAGTGTATCTATTAGAAACTTTTAAGCTACTTTTGATGGAAAATCAGTAGTCTTCATTATGTTTTGTTGGGCTTCATATACTAATTTATTGACAAAATAGTGGAAATACTTCCTTAGAGAGATGCAGGGTACAGTAAAACATTTCGATGCATGTTAAAAAGATGTGGATATGAGGTCAGCAGCATATAAAACACCATCTGTGGTGTACCAATTATATGCTTAATTTAATGCAATGAACTTCACCTCAGCCATGAAATATATGTCTTCCACGCAGCCACTGATACAGAGGAAATGTTGTGCTGGAGAGCAGATTCATCTGCTCGTTCAGAGGCTGTGAATAGAAAGGATGCATTAGCCATTGAAGGGCCTGCTCCAGTGCCTGTTCAACATCAGGAGGGCTTACTATGACTTGATACAAGGATCTGTCAACTCCAAAACGTTATGTCTATGTGAATCAGAAAATTCACATGGTACCCCTTACTTCAGGATCACTTGTTAGGATATTTGCTGCTATTTCTGTACTTAGAAAAAGTCATGTTTCTCAGCACAGATATAGCAAATGTAATCATGCTGATACTTGACATTGGGGAGTTTCATTTCCTTGAAGCTCTTCTCTTTCCTCTGTCCTTGGAAAAACAGAAATGCAATTAGGAAGTCAAATTTCTGGCTATTGGTTATCTATGGAAAGTTGGCACATTCCTCACATGATCTTTATTTTTGCCTTGAAAAGAGCTAATGTGCTCTTTTGCCTTGCATATGGTCTGCAATGAACCTCTAGCTCCTGTTTACACTCTTTCAGAGAAGTTAATTTTTTTTTCTAACACAGGCTAGAAATTAAAGAAAAAGCTTAAAATTGAAGATAAATATTTTATAAGTTATAAATATATGTCTAATAGTAGTTTAAAGTCATTTCAGATGCTAGGATAAGAAGGGATTTTCAAATGACATTTTAATTAGACAGTGGTTTTGCAGAATTGGTATTATGGGCCAAAAGGTATTTGTCACGTCCTGGAGACACTTGCCAGAAATGCAGGGATGACGGGCAGCAGCTGCAAAATGGCTGCGTCTTGCTAAGAGGCACTGAGCAGGAAGACGTTGCAAAGATATTCAGCTACTTTGAGAGGTGCTTGAGGAAAACTTAACTAGCACAGGATAAAATCCAGTACGGTATGTACAAGCATATAGTCTGCCTATAAAGCTGTAAGAATGCATTTTCTTACATGTCATCTGCTAAAGTTAGTCAGTCAGGTGTTGTTTCTGCCTTTTGGTGAATGAAAGTTATTTTTCATTCAATTTATTTACTACAGCATCAGAAATGCAATTTTTTTTATAAGTCCTGAAAATACTCAGGCCTCTACAAACAGGGAAAGTGGGTTTCTCAGCTAAGTTTTGGTGATTCGTTCTGCTGGAGAACTACATGTTCAAGGGAAAACAGGTTATGCTATATCAGCTTTTGCTATTTAGTACCAAAACCATAATACGTGCACCATGCATAATAACGCATCCTCACAGAAGCATACATCTACTATCAAACTCCAAATGTGCAAAAAAATTGAGATTTCAGAAGGGGAAGTTTCTTCAAAAAGGAAACCTTAGCAGTAAATAGTCTATTTTAATAGATCAAAACCTGAGTCTAGTGCATTCTGATTCTAGCAGTAAGCATGCTCTCTGATTTGCCCCTGGGAGCAATCACATTCATTGTGCTCATGACATGTAAAAATATACAAGAAATAATACTTCTGAGGTTTCACATCCTTTCACAACGTAATCAGAAGACCCAGGAGTAGATATCTGAGCAATGATAGGAGTACCGTGGAGTCATTTGTTTCCCATGGAAATCATTTGTGACTTCCCGCTCTTTACTGCCACACATCTTCAAAGCACAAAAACAGCTTGTGTTTTGAGCAGAACAATGATTTGCTTTACATCAAAGTTTTATGTAGCTCTTAATTCAAGCTAGGTTTCAAAGGAGTAAAATTAATGCAGGTCTGTATACCGCGTGGGTGGTGATGTGTTTTCCACTCCTAGTACACTTTCTATTGATAGATCTCAGTATACTTTACAAACATTAATAGTTCAGCTGCTTGCCAGAAAGAAAATAAGGTTTGTCATTTCAGAATAAGGACCACTGTTAATTACTGCTAATTCCTCCTACTTTTGCAAAGAATTATGAAAGCAATCCTCTCCACACCTTACCTACTGTGTGATTGTAGTGTGATTATAGCGTGATAGATCTCCAAGTATTCCAGTTTTAAGTATCTGGGTGGTCTGGTCCTATACAGTATAATTTTGCCTCTCGGGATCATACCCTTGTTCCTGCTTGCATTGTTCCTGCGGATAAGAGTTTAAAAAAACCCAGGCCTGTTGTCTTATGCATGATGGATTAAACTGCTGTCTGAACAGGTTGTTTAACATCATGCTTATGATGCAACTAAAATACTTGGAAAAAATGAATTAAAAACAGAAATGGGATTACTCATATTATAAAAATCTACATGTTCTGCGTGTTGTACTGTAAGAGTCTATCAATAGAGACAATCATTGAACATAGACAACGTTCCATGCTAATCCTGATTTTTTTGATCCAAGTATTAGTCAATTATTTCATCCTCAAAATAAGAGTTCAGTGTTAACTAGTAAAAAATGTGAACAGTAATATTACTACCTTCATGCTGATTGAATCATAGAATAGCTCAAAGCCTTGTCTGTGATCACTTGGTGTAACCGTGTGCAGCCTTTGCCACGGCGGTAATGTGACCGTCCTGTACCGTGGGACTCTCAATTCTGTCAGTGAAAATTGCTGGTGCTGCAGATTATTTGCAGAAAGGCAGTGGTGAACATTTTGCTTTTGAAATTCACACTCAGTCCAAAACCTCTGTGAACTGAATGTTGTTTCTCTTTCCTGAAAAGGTTAAAATGGCTTCAATTTTGTAATGCATTCACACTAAACTATCCGTTCGAGCCATTATGTTTGTAGTTCTTTCCCTATGGAGGCATACAGCTTCTTGAAAAACATGAGTGTAATTGCTTTTCAGTATTATATTGACCTCTACTATAACCCTTTATTAAAATGTTCTTTAGACTTGATGTTTTTTAAATGGGGTTAGGTCCTGGTTAGGTTCAAGAACAAAGCTAAGGCAAAAATCGTTTTCTTTCATACTCTAGTTCCTTGTGGCCAGGAGCTGAGGTAGCAAAAGTATTTTGCTTTCCAGGCTGCTGTTAGACCGGTAACAGCAAGAGCAGAGATGTACGGTCTTGCAGATAAATAACTTTATCTTCCTGGCTGTGTGACTTAGATGGGCAAAGGCTCCCCTCAGAACCAGGAAACCTCAGCCCCAAACCTCCATCTCAGGCAGAATCCCAGTCAGGTGTAACAACCAAATGTCTCTTCTTGGTGGCTAACTACTTGTTACACAGTACTGTTAACACTTCTATTTTATATTTTTACTTTAAACCTCCATGTTTTCTTTTTCTACTTACAGACCCTCAATTCTTCAGCAAGATGCATTTCTTTCCAGGCCAGCCTGAGAGGGGAGTCTTAAAGAGAAATAAAAATGAAGTGTCTAAGGAGTCCAATTTAGACATTGTGCTTTCTTCTTATCTCTTCAGTTGCTCTTAGACATCTCTGTCTGCCGTCAGCCTGACTTATATGTTCAGACTGCCAGAGTTGCTGGAGTCAAAGCCAAGGGGAGTAACATGAACTCCATTAACCCCAATGCATAGTCCGATTCTCCCACGTGTCAAGCTCCTTAGTGGCTCTATCTGTCTGAGGGCTAATTTGCATAGTAAGGGGCAGAAAAACTTGGAAGTTAAAATGGTCTCAGGCAAGCAGAGCCTAATGGAAGTCATCACTCCCTTGTTCTCCTCCAGCAGGACAGGGTGAATTTGCATGTTCTACTTTTTTTTTTTTTTTTTCCTCCTTTTCTCCTCCACAATGTATTTTCTGTCGGGATGGCTACGTGGTGTGGCCGAGAGCAGGAGAGCTGCTTCCACACCCAGCCATGTGAAATATAGCTCATCTCATGAAGGAAGTCAGCTCTCAGGAATTAGAGGAAGGAAATACTTTTCCTGTTTCATATTGGCTCCAAAGACTCTAAAGCTACTTTTGTGACTAATCTAACCAAGTTGCAGTTTGTCAGTATGAAAAGAGATGTGCATGTTGCTAATCTCCGAATGTCTTCGCTCTTTGGAATTCAAACGTGGTATAAAATCCTTGGTATAGGCATATTTTTTTAATAGGAAAAATGTATATTTTTTTCTTCAGTGATATAGTTGGCCATAGATCACAAATGGAAAATAAAAGCACTCAGTGAGAGGCATACTTCATGCTTTCTTCATCTCAGATATTTTATAGTTCTTTTTATAGAAATAGATTTTATCTAGAACACAGGTTGCACTTTGAGACAGTCTAAAAGATGCTTCAGCAGAATGAGGCCACAGAGCGCAAGGTATGCTTTGTGGTAAGTAAATGATTACAGATTGCTTTTGTTTCTTGGTTTGGTCCTTTCTGCAGCCCTGGAGGTCTTTGTGGGAATATATTCCAGTGAAAGTACAAAAACAGTTCCCTTATTTTATCTACTGGGTGGTTCATTCTTTGGCAGAATACTTAAAGAAACGGTGTATGAAAACTTAAAGGAAAAGCTGAAAAACACATTAAAAACTGGACGTGAGAGCACTAAAATGAAGACAGTGCGTTACTCAATAGTTGTTTTGTTTTTTGTGGTTAGTCAAACTGTCCTTTCTCTGCACAACTGTGAAGATTGCTAAGCATGAAAGATCCCCTTTTGTAAACGATCCAAGCCGCAGTATATTTGCTGTGTCAGCTTTCTCATCGGGTTAGGTACTGGTAGCAGGAGAGAAGTGCCATGACTTGTGACTGGTTCAATGACCAGATGTTTCTGAAGTAACATTTAAGGAATAAAAATGACCCTGAAATCATACGATTTTGATCTGGAGAATATATTCTTGGGATTAAGGCAAAGTTTGGCGTGGTTTTCAGCTTTGATTTACTAAAAGAAAAATTATTTCATATGGAAAAATATAAATTTAAAAACCATGTGTGAGAAATTAAAAACTACAAAATATTAAAGTAGACTCTAAATGCTTTGGTGTACTGTCCACAGTAATATTATTTTTCCCATGTGAGATGAGCATTCTCGGTAGCATAAATAGTTGTGGAATCATGCTTTTAGCTTTAATCTTCGGGATCTATCAGGCCTTGAAACTGTCTAATTTTACATGATAATTTGATTCTGGCACTATTTTTATATTTTCTGAGTCTGTGATCATAAACTGGGATTGCTTTAGTTTTTCCAGAAGTGAAAGTGAAAAACGTATATATTGAAACATCACCAGTGTACTTGGAGGTATTATTGCTTTTTTGAATATAGGTACCTCCAACTGGATATGCAGTAAGAGGCCTTTGTCACCCAGTACAAGATGCCTCTCTCATTGCACATATCCCTAATCCTTTACCTAAATACAGAATATTTTTTTCCCCATCTTTCTTAAAAGGCTGTAGGTTTAAAAGCTTTTCAACAGTATGATACCTGAAAAAAGTTTCTCAGCAGGATCCTTAACTTTTCTAGCAGAGAAGCCTCAAATTGTGCAGTAATGCTGATGGTTTCCCAAATGATCCCAAGAAACAAGTCTTCAGTAAGTCCCTGGCACAAACCGAGATTTTTCAGAGAGGGGGTTTTTTGGTGTTGTGGTTTTTTTTTTTTTTTTTAATCGTTCATAACTGCTGATGTTTCACAAATTCCTTGACTGCTGAAATACTGTCTAGTGACATTTTGTGCTAGCTTCCCAAAGGATGCAAGGATGCAGAAAGCTAATACCAAATTACACATGATTTCAGTGCCATGGAGCAAGAGTCCTTATCCTTTTGGTGGCAACCTCACTTTTGGGTTTGTGGACGCATGATATCATTTCTGGGTATGAGCCCTCTCTTAGAATTAAATGGTTTGGGTTTCCCACTGCATTTACAGGTCTTAGCTCCTTGTTTAGGAGGTACTGCAGTAGATAACCACTGGTGCTGAGTCAGTGTGTTAGATAATGTGCGTCTTATTTGGAGACAGTGCAGCCCAGGGACATGAGGTAATCTATATCTTTCATGACTCTCAGAACTGGCTCTAGATGTTACCACACCAGGATACATTCCATGTGCATAGAGATAGAGAGGTATATTTATAATGGAAAATGTGAAAAAGCATCTATAGATACGCACCGTTATTTCAAAGCTGTAAATTCTTTTAAGCCACCCAACCTTAAGAAATAGAAAGATACAAAGTACAAATATAATTACATGCCTGATTACCTTGAATTGTTACTATAAGCTACAAGCATGAACCCAGAAAGATCATGTATATGTTTGTTCAGTTGAGACTTTTGCTTAGCAAAAGGGTACTGTCTGCCCAACTTCTCCATCTGAGGGATTTCATGGGCTTCAGTGGGTTTGTCTGTAATCTTAAACATGGATGTATGCACAAGTAGCTGAATTGGTGTCGGAGTAACCTTTTTTTTTTGGTAGATCTAGGAACTCAAGTCTTTGGGGAGGTAAAGAATGTCATTAAACTTAATAGACTGGTAGCACATGCTTAATCTTTTGGAACCTCTTCAACTTATGGGGTGCTGGAAAACCAGAAGCTCATTAAGAACATGTGGTGCCTACCTCCTTTACATGAAGTTTCTGCCTCCTCTCCTACCTCCATTTCCTACTCTCCAAAGGGCTCTAGAAGTCTTTGATTTTTTGCGAACATGCATGTAAGTAATTTCTAATACATGTGAATTGTCCCAAAAAATTAAATTAGTCTAACTTTGTGCTTTAACTCATGTGGAAGGACTGGGTCTTTTAGTTTGTAACTTTAATGATATTAAAGTTCTGAACAGAGAAAGTCTGAGAAAGATTTATATCTTATTTGGATTGGTAAAAATCAATACACTAGAACAACATCTAGTATTGTAGGAACAACTTTAAATGTCTGGCAAAGCGAAGAGTTTCTCTGACTAGATTTAGTTAATTAGCAGTGTCCCTCGGTCTACTGCTGTGCGTTCCCTGCACGTACAGCTTTGTGTCTACAGTCAAGGCTTAATTTGGGGGGAATTACTTATACAGTGTACTAAACTACCATCATTGCAAGCTAAATTTGATTAGAATTGCTTCCTTTTTATCCTTTTAAATAACAGCATCTGCTCCAGAGTTTTAGAAAAATTAAACCAAACAAATCATAAATGTCCTGTGTATATCATCTGGTTCTGATTACCTACTTTATTTTCTAAATAGCAGTGGAAGTTATTCAGCAAATAAGTGTACAGTCCAGAAACATGGTATTGATTAATGAGATACATGTTTTGGACTTGCCTGCCATATAGCTCAGTGGATTCTGGGCATATTGGTGCATTGCAGACAGTTCCCCGATTTCTCTTGTTAGCACACAGCTGGGAGTTGATATTGCTTAAAATACAGACAAGGCAAAATACTGAAAGAAAATAGATTCTTTGCTGTGGAACAGTGCCCTGTCTTGTATTTATGGAGTGCTTAAAGAATCCCTTTACGTTAATTATGATTTCCATAGAAGAAAGTCAGAAATAAGTGGCTCAAGTATTGTAGGATTATAAATTAATTATAGGGATGAAATTTAAGGTAAATAAATAGAAGACAGTTTCCTAGTAACTTCTTTTGGCTAAGATGTTCAGAAAAGTAGATGAATTAAAAAAACAATAGTCCTAAAAGTTGCCTCTTTCAAAATGACCAGTTGTTTTCAGAGTGCAACAATATACGCTATTGAAAGAGTTTAACGGAAAGTTAAACTTTAGTGGTTAGCAAAATCTGTCTAAGCAGTGATATCTGACGTCCCAGGAATGACACTTGTTAAAGGATATGGTAAGAAATCCTTGTCTTGTTCTATGGAATATACCATTGATATGTCAAATTCCTTTAAAGATGTACTATGCATGTCTAAAATGTGTTCTTCCTTTCTTTTCCTCTTTTCATTTTCTCCAGTTGAGCACAGCCATGAGATAGTGTTATATTAGTAATGGGTGCTGTGTTTCCTTCCAACCATTCTTGGGGCTCCAGACAGTGTCTGCATACCTTCTCTAAGCTATTGGATAGGACTTGTCATGTTTCTCTAAAGAGAATATGCTGTAAATACTAACATCTGCTCATCTATCTATTGGATGTATCGGTAGATTTGCAGGAGGTGGAGTAATGGAGTAAGCCAGACACACAGCTGTCAGGTTACTTCTACAATATTTTTCCTCTCTTTTCTCTTGAAGGAGCAGAAGTGTAACTGAACGGTGTCCTCTGGAAACTTGAGGCTGAAGGTAGATTTACCATCAAGAAAACTTTTCAAAGTATTTAACTTGCATTTCGTCTTTTATTTCTGTCCATTATACTTAGATGTACAAATGTGGTGTGCCTTCCTCTCCTTGTTTCCAGATACTGTTGTAATAAAAGGTTACATACATAATTAAATTAGTTAAATTCTAATAGTCTACAAATATTTGAAGGATGCTATGAACTTTCTCAACTATTTTTGAGGTTACTCATTACTCCAATCAATTAATGTTTGTTTAAATGCAAACACAGCTGTTTCATATGTTTGTTTGGTTTTTACTCCTTTCATGAGGGACTCATGGAGTGAGCAAACGAAACACATTGGGTTGACAAACTTATTTCTTCAAAGCCCATAATCTCAAATGACAAATATTCTTGCTCTCCAAACTGGGGGCAGGGACTGGGGGGGACAACATGTGGATGGGAAATTGGCTTGGGTTTTGTTTGGGTGTTTTTTTCTGAAGTTGTTGCCTTCTGGTTTGTAACTTACTCTTGAAGCTGTAAAATGAATAAAACTGAGCTTCCAATAATAGCTTGTAAGACGGATCTTGTATCTGTGAGTGTAACAGCAAAACGCACAGACAAATATGTTCACAGGGTCCCCTCTGTGCCGTATCTGGAATATGTATTGGGCCTGCAAGACCCTGAGTATAAAAACCCAACAAATTTGCTTTTGACTCTCATCTCTGCTTGTGTCAGCGACCATGCCCAAACCCCCCTTTGCCCCGGGTGACAGCTGGGCTGTATTTAAGCAGCAGCCACCCCTCATAGCACGAGGCAGGCGTCACCTAGTCAGAAGAAGCAATGGTAACCTTTTTCCCTCGACAGACTTGGACCAACATCATATTTGCCTGTGCCTTTCAACCCTTCTGATCTGAAATATGCACAATGTAGCCCTATTTCACTATTGGTTTACGGAAAATAGCACCAGAAATACCCAATTCCTTCGAATCTCTCTCAATAACACCTTCCTACAGGGCACTTCAGCATTTCCCAATTGTTCAAGTTTTTCCAAAGCTTTCTAATATTCTAGTTTTTCTTTCTTTAAATATATATTTCCTTCATTTTATGCTAATTTTTCTTTTATGAACATGAAATGCCTAACCTTTTTGGTAGTTTGAGCAAGTAGTAAATACAGGATTAGCAAACCTGCACAATGGGTTGCTTCACATCTCTTTCTCTGCAGTGTGATCTCATTAACGAATAGTCAAATTGAATTTGGAAAATGAACTCAGGATAAAAATAAAGCTGCTTTGTACCTCTCAGATTCTACTTAAGAAATAATTAATGTTGACTGGATCTAATAAAAAGGTAGACTTTTCAATTTATCATTTTAAATGGAATGTTTACTATGAAATTCCTTATTCTTCTAATTTCTTGAGAAATAACAACACCTCAAGATTCTGAGATCATTTCTGTGGAACCCTGCTGATTTCATTCTTACTACATTCTATAGATCTGAGCCTACAGCTATTATGAAACTTAAAAGAAAATTACAATCAAAGTGATTATTTCAGTAAAATGTTAAGAAAATTAACCTAATCCTTATTGTTAAGTGGACAGATTTTTTGCCTATGGAGAAAAAATTATAACAAATTGCTCATAAAAAGATTTAGTTTTCCTGAGGTCTGTCAAGCTGTTCATATTTTATACTTTATTTAGATCAGAGCTGTGTTTGCATTAGTCTAGATGTGGTTTCTTAGTAACTCTTGAATCTTTTTTAAAAAGTCTAAAACAACCATATGGTTCAGATTTCTTAATGAAAGTAGCCTACTTCTATGACTCAATTCTGTTTTCTTGTTAGTGAATATTTAGCACATTAAACATAGCACAATGGCTTGTTCCACATCATGACAGATACCAAGTAGCTGTGAATGCTTCATGTCTATAGTATTTTGTCTGATCAGCAAGTACTTGTGAATGGGAAAAGCGTGCATGCTTTGAAAACAACAGCAGTTCACGATTCCTGCCAGGGCTTTGCTTGTGCAAAAGCAAACTGCACTTCAATTACGAGTGCCACAGACATGATGGCCAGAGCTTGATTATATGTGGAAATTAAAACAGAAACAAAAAACAACAGTTCCTAGATGCTATCTATATCTTCCTTTGGAAACCCTTTACTCCTCTGTAAGGCTCTTCCTTTTTCTTTTTTTTTTTAAGACCCTTGTTTGTTTTGATTTTTATTCCTGTGATTATCAATTGGAGGATTATAGACCTGATAGTTATTTCTTGCAGATTTACTGAAGTCTCAAAGTTCTGCTGTAAGAGTGCTCTTTAGCATCTGCTGTCCAGTTACTTTCATCTGTTTTGATCTCTGTTGTTGTTGTTTTAATTATCTTCTTAATAGCTTGCTCCAAATTCACAGAACCTAGAGCCTTACACCAATAGAAATTTTCCTTTAAGAAAAAAAAAAAAAGCAATTGTTGCCCACAGTCAAACCTGATCTGTTATATAGTGTTGTTTTCTATGGCATGATCTGCTGTGTTGTACTTGTAAAGTTTTTGCGTTGTCTCTGGTTGAACATCTTTATAGTAATCTGAATGTCTGCAATAAAATGATTACAAAATTTTAGTAAGTTTTCAAGTCCATTTCACATGGCTGCAGGAAGCCTCTTTTCTACTTTTCCTAATCATTGTTACTTAGAAACTATGATCTAGACTGAATTTGTTGGGTTTCTTTTTGTTGAATATATTTTAAAGTCCATAGGTCAGCGGGGTCTTGATGTGGGCTTCTGGTCCCTGTGCATTAGTGCATGATCATCCGGATCACTTTCCATCGCCCAGTACGGCAGGTGGCCAAGTGCGCGAGTCCAGGGGAAAGGCACAGCAGCCGCCTCTCCGACTTGGCATGATTGACTAGTAGAGAGTTACACAAAAGGAGAGAATTGATTTCTAGGTTGGTTCCATTAGAAAAATGAAACTTCCTGCAATTTCTCTGTGTGTGTCTCCCCTCCCCTCCCCTTCCAAATAACTTTTGAACCCTTTGGTCAGTTTTAACCCTGTTGGGATGAGAGGTTACACTACAGAAAGTTAATTGAGATGAGCGGTTGATAAGAGGAGAGTCACCATGAGTGTCCCGCTGAAGAGGAGTCTGTGGCTCAGCACCAGAGAATTCATATGGAAGAGAGACATGGATGCTCCAGGTAGATGAAAAGTAGCCTTTGGAGATCAAGTGAAGCCCAAAGCCACAAAATAATGGGAAAACTAGCAACACTGTGCTGTGCATAGAACCTTTTTCTTTTCTGTTTCCTAAAGCTTTTAGGCATGTTTCTCTTTTTTGTGTGTGTCAGTTCGCCTTTGCTGTTCCTTCTGTTGGTGATACTACTTTTGCAGGTGCCTGTGCAGGTGCCTGTCAGTCTCTACAGATTCATTCTTGCTTGACGAACAGAGTTAAGCATATAAACTGCTTAAAATATATTTCTCTGAATGTAGGATTTCTGTACTCTGCATCATGGAGTTGTATGTGGTACAAAAAAATGCTTGAGAACTTCTGAATATTTTTTTCTTGTACATAGGCAGCTCTCTCTTCAAATGTCCATATTTGAACTGGTAGCCATCTTTAAGTTGAGATCTTGAGCACGGTTCTATTATATAGATAGATATAATATATGTCTTTGCAGCATTGCTGCGGGGTCTATTGGATTGTTTTGCCTCAACTATGTAAATGGCTTGTTTTATTACTGAGCTGAGAAGGGCAGCAGGAAACCTTCACTATTTGTATATCCCAGCCCATCTTTAACTGTTTTGTAAGTAGTTCTACTTACAATGCATTATTCAAAGTTGAAATGTTTTTGGAACATTCTTTGCTGGTTAACTGGAAATAATATTTATTGCTTCCAGGTGATTTGCACTGATGTGCGCTCAGGGTGGTTTTCTGGCTTCATCTAAACCAGCTGATTTAGAAGTGGTTTTTTATTTTGCAAGTGATGTGAGTTTTTCTTTCCATTTAATCTTTGAGATCAGCTAGTGGATTTCACATAGAAAAGGAAAGATAAACTGTCACTGTATCCCGAGTCCACTTGCGGAACATGCAGTCCAGAAATAACATACTGTACTGACCAATGGAGCAAGCACTATGAAAATTTTCCTTTCCTAGCATATGCGATAGTTCTCAGAAATCCAGCTTTAGTTTGCACTATGCCAAGCAAAAAAGGGCTCTTTTCAGTATGGGATATTTCAGGGTTTAAATAGTTTCTTTGTACTAAGAGTATATGCATTCCTTCTTACTTTTGTTTATACTTTAAATATTTGACCTTCTTTGATTTTGAACTGACATGGGAAATAGAGCAATCTGCAGCCTCTGTCAGTTCATGTGAAAAATAAGGAGACTAAAGTGATGCACTTTGCGACTTCCACTTCATTGACTTTGCAGTCGTGATCGCAACAGAGCGCATGCTCTTGATCGGTCGCAATACATGTAGCAGAAGGTGACAAACCCACTCTGATTCTTCTTCCAAGTCAGGTCTTTGATCTTTTAGTTGTCTTTCATACTGGGAAGTGATATTTAACATAATTATAATGAATCCCCTGAACTTCTTGTTACATTAAGCTTAATTTTCAAAGTGGGAAAGTAAGAGGACTGTGAAAGATCTCTCTGCTTTCCCCCTTATTTCTTCCTTAGAAGAACTAGAACCAAATGCAAGAGACAAGCAGGGCCGCAGGGAAGCTCAAAGCACAGAGGAAACTTAACCTGAACAAAACCTTTCATTGCAGAAGCATTTGACTTTGTTGGTGAAAATTGCATGTTGCCTTTGAGTAACAAACTTTACAGGAGTGCCAAGTTACTTTTTCTTTATTATTTGTAAAGTAGGTGGCTAAAAATGAAAGAGATGACATCTCAGATAATGTTAGGGAGTTTGTTTGTTGGCTTGTTTTACCGGTTTGAGGAAGAAATGAAAACTCCTTTGGTCACTAAAGGAAATAAAATAGCCAAGATCTCTGAAGCTTTGATCACAGTCTCAAATCTAAAAACATAATAAACTAAGTAGCACTGCAAACAAACAGAAGTTGAGGCATCAATAACAGAAACAGCTAACCAGCTTTATGGCTGAGATAATTTAAATTCTGTGCTATTTTAACATAAAGGAGTTAGCAGTATAAGAAAGCCATTTTGAAAAATCGGGGAAAAAAAAAATCTTGCTTTTCTGGGTAGTACCTTCTATCTCAAAACCTATTCTTTTGTTCCTGCTCTTGTGAAGAAATTAGATGAGTTTATGGCTGCAGTGTCTGTTCTTGGAAGATAAGCCTAATTCTTAGCAACACAGCTGTATCTGTGAAGGTCAATAGAGGACGAAGGTCATGGCTCCAGTAATGATACTTCATTACATGTTAAAAAAACTCGTAATTCTTTAACTGATTTTGTTTTAGAAGCTAAGAAAAGATTCCCCCTCAACAGTTTAATGCCATGCTAGTATCAAGCTAGAAGTATTTTCTTTGAACTGCAGGCCACTGCTTTATTTGAAGTTTGTTTGTTTATTTAGCCCATTAGTTTGGGAGAGGAGGAAGAGGGTGTAAGGGGAAACCGAGAGCTGCTGCATCGGAGCTGCAGTGTCTCGTGTATCACATCAAACAAACGCCTCTCGGGAATGCTCTAGGTGTGGCTGTGGCTCTCCTAGCACAAGGACAGGCTCTGTGAGAAGAGAGTGGGATTTGGAGTGTATAACATTAAAACCTCATCTGAGCATACAAAAACTGCTTGAAGATAAGTCCTTCCCTGTTCTCAGTGGAACTTGGCTGTAGTTCTGTGAACATCCTAAACTATTTATTTGTGTATTATCTGGTTTTGTTGTAAGCCAGATTTTTTTTTCCTCCAGCCTAGTTCCCCACAAAGGCTGTGACAGCTTGTGTTGGTACAGGTGATGTAGAAGCAAGCAGCAGATGTTAGCTGGAAGGTGGGAATGCTTCTTTCCATGGTGGCCGCTTACGCATTCAAAGTGTTTGAGAAACCTGCAACCTCAGAAACTGCTGATGCGCACATTCCCAGAGCTGTGTGGTAACTCTTCCTTATGGCCACATTATGTTATTTGCCTAAAGGGCTTCATTTGGTGCATTATGAACAATATTAAGAAGTTCTTTATAAGTAGCTTGGACTACATTCACTTCCAAACCAAACATACCACTCAGAGCACTGTTTGTAGCAGTATTTTAAGATTTAGTACTTTACTGTGTTGTTGGTTATATGTCTTTGTGACCCTAGACTATAAAGTCAAGGGGTGCTTTGTCAATGATTTCTGAAGAGTCAGGATTTCCTGCTGAGTTGCTTTACAGTAACACAAATTTCATTCATGATTTCTGCCATCTGATAATGATTTCTTGTGAAGATACTCTGTTGTGACAAGTTCTCCCCTTTATGTGCTAAGTTAGTAAAGTAGTTAAAATCCTGAGCTGTTCAAGGTATTCTTTAAATGTCTTTTGCAACCTTAGAGGTGAGTGACCCTGCTGCCCTGGCTAAATTCCAGTTTACATGATTATAATCTACTACTTAACTCCCCAAAGAAATGCTGTGCAGAGGCCAAAACTAATGCCTGCGCTGTTTGATCCAAACTGGGTATCCACAGAGAATGCTGCCCTGCAGAGATTCTGCACCTGAAGCGGTGTTTGCTGTGTAACGCTGCGGTGTTAGCTGAGGTATAAATTGCCACCTTTGCCTCTGCCATCCCCAGAAAAGACTGCGGCAGATAATAAAGCTGATCAACATGGAATACAAGCTGGAACAGAGAAAGAACAGGCTTTAGGACTATCCAGAAACATTTATCAGTATTAAATGACCCTGACAAAATTTGCCCTTGAAATTATAATAAATTAGTCAGAACAATACTTGATGTGTAAGCAATTAGCCCAAAGAAGGTATTGAGGATCATTCTGATGCTTCTAAGGGCCTAGAGAAAAGCAAAAATGAAAGGTTAAAGGAGGTGATTTTTTGTTTAAAGGAAACAGAGTAGCATGCTTTCATTTTCTTCTAAAGATTGTTATCAAAGAAGTTTACAACAAATGTGGAAGAATAGAACAGAAATTTTGCTGGAAAGAAAGATTACTTTTATTAGGAAAAACTGTGACTGTCAGGATAGGTAAGCATTGAACAGATTACATACATAGATCATAGCATGAATTTTGTCAAGAGGTTTACATATCTGTCAGGAATAAGTATACCTCAGTTACTCTGCTTCAGGGCAGGAGGGTGGACTAGAAGATCTGTTGAAGTTCCCTAAGTTATATTTCAAATTGTTGTTGTTTTCCTCTGTCCTGTTCTCTGCTGATTCTAATTCTGGCTGTTACCGCATGTTTTAAAAGGCTCATTGCATACTGGGATTTGGCAGACAGATATCTGAAAGAGGCTCCCCCAAGGTCAGACAGCCAAATGATTGTTAGGCAGAAACACACGTGAAATACAAAGATCCAGGTGATGCTAAAACACACTGCACAATTTGCAGTTCTTACTTTTTCCCTGTTCTTGAACAACTGAAAAAAATATAGCCACCACTGTTTAGTAATACCAGCCTTTAACGTAGCTTTCCTGCCAAGTCTGCCCACCGAAGACCGGGGCATGTTTTGGAGCTGCTGTTTACTAGTGACCAGGCTGGGGCCATGAAATACCAGTGCATAGCAGGGATTTTCAGTCTCTGTGGAACTAAGCTTGACTGGAACCAGTGGGTTAAAATTACTGGTCACCTCTCCTCTGCATTTAGAGCAACATCTGAGTCGTGTCATAGGGAAGCAGCATATCATTCAAATCCTGCTGCCTTGCCTTTCTATTTGTTTTTATAATGCTTTCCAGAGCTGCTGAAGTTTCAGGTCCTCATTTATCTGACTGCTTGTCTGAGTGGAAAATTTTGGAAGTAAGCAATTCCCCCCTTGCATGGTCTGTCCCTCAGCCCAAATAAAGCTGTGACCCCTTCCCTGAGAAGCGCTGTCCTGTCATGATGCATGAGGCACCCCAGAGTTATTGAACACTAACCTCTACATGTTGCAGAGGTATTTTATTACCTGTTGTATTTATCATGTAACTGAAATAATGACATCAAGTTCAATCGCTTTCTCTGTTCTTTTTGTCAAATCTTTCTGATAAAGAATAAAAAAATCCTTATAAAGAAGCCTTTAGAAGGAAGAAGCAGAAGACAAAAAAAATCAGATTTGACTTAGGGCATTACAGTAAATATGGAGAACTTTCATGGCCACTGAGATACACAAGGTTAAAAAAAAAAATAAAGGAACAGCAGAAAACAACCGTTTTAAAAATAAAGCATTCCAAAGCAGGCACAGACAGATGAGTTGCAGCTTTCCCTTTGAATTCTTCATTGTTGTAACTGCAGTATCTTTCAGAAGACATTTTGAAAAAGGCTGTTCAGAATGTGCCTACTAGTTGTAGTAAAACTTAGCCAGAAATGTATTTCCTACTTGAGTAGAAAAAACATACACACAAAACTACAAAGTGAGGACTCTTTGTTATCCCAGTACATTCAATCTCGTGTGTAAAGCAAAACAAATATAGTAAAGACAAAGGTTAGGAAACATATCTCTAACAACTATATCTTTTCTTGACAAAGATTCCTAACACGCTGCTCTACTGCCTGAACACAAAACTAAAGTGCAGCTTTATATGCTGAGTTGCATCTAAATTGTCTCTTGTTCATACCTGGTTATTTTCCAGTAAAGCACTTTACTTTCACAAGAAGTGTGAAGTTTAAAAACCCACACTAACAAATATTGGGATTTCTTTCTTACCTTTAAAGCCACACTTAAGTGTTGCTGACACCATAACACAATACCAGGCTTGGATGCAGCCAGTGCTTTTGAAACAACATGCATATATATCTCTCTACTCAACTTGCACTTGTTTTTCCACAGAGCTGAAGTCTGATGTTGTTTAAGAAAAAAGACAAAAACCTTTCAGTGTGTCTTTCCCAGTATAGTGCTTTTTTTTTTTGGGGGGGGGGAATATCTGTGTACTAATCTCCCTGCCCCCCCCCCCCCCCCCCCAGTACTTTCTATTTTATAAAACCTCTGAGTTTTCAAAACCTGTCATTTCTCAGTTAGTCTTAACACATTTTCTCTATTTGGTCTGTTGAAACTTTTCTTTTAGGGAAAAATACATTGGGTCCAAGGTTCTGAAAAGGCTGTATCAGTTCTAGAGCTGTAGATAAGAGGGATGGAAATAAAAATTGCGTAATATTTGGGGAGCTGTCATTTTTCTTTTCAGCTACGTATACCAGGTTATCTAAACAGCTGTTATAAAAAGGGAGAAAAATACAAAAGCAGAAAACTGGCTGTAGTTATGACAGTGTTACTGTGTTTTCCTCCTTCCCCTGTAAATTTGAGAGATAGAAATAAAAAAATAGATGAACATTCAGGCAAATAAATTTTGAAAAACATTTACAGGTTTTAAAATATTATTTTTCTGTCAGACCAATACCTATAAACAACAAACCAAAATGCTAAAATATGAAAAGCTTTCCTTAAAATTCATAGTAGTATTACTCCTAAGTAATCTAGGACAGAAGAAAATGTTGTCCCCCTGACAGTCATAAGGAATAAATAGTCTGGAGAGCTACAGTATGTAACTTTATTATATGAGAAGCTGCAGCAGCCCTTTACTGCCGAGTAACAAAGTTATCCCTAGCTGGTTTAGGCTGAAACTGTAACAATTATGTATTTTTCACATTAATGTCTGATTAGAAGGAAATATAAAGAGTGTGCAATGCACTATCATTGGACAGTTCACTCCAAGTTGCGTGAAACAAATTCTAAGTAAGGCTCTTTATGCAAAGCTATGTCTATTGAAGTGTGTTTATATTCCCCACATTCATGCTTTGACATCCATACGAGTGTAAATTTACAGAACAAAAAAAAGTTCACTAGTTTTTCCACTTTCCTATAATAATGAGTTTTAAACTAATTTTTGACCTAGATTCAGCCAGCACTCAGTAGACTTATTTTTAATAGTTCTTTTCAGCGCAGTGGCTGTTTACAAACGATTGCATTCTAGAGTCTTTGTCTCCATCTGCTTTGAAATGAACACCCTGTCCCTATTCAATTCTGTATTTTCATTTGGTAGGTGTCACTTCATTTACTGCACGTAGATAGGCATATAAGGTTTTTTTTATTCCTGCAAGCATCTTGCCTGTGACCATTAAACAAAGATCACGTGGTCTTGCTAATAGCACCATCTTTGGCTGTCACAAAGACAAGCTTGGTAGATCAAAATAGGCAAGCAAGGCTTGCCAAGGTTCAGGGAACAGCTGTACCTGAATGCCATAGCTGACAGCGAGGCATTACAGCGTTGTTCCTGACCTGGCAGGGCAGGAGCTGGGTAGACCATGATGCACCAGCTTTCTTTTGGCCCTTACAGAACCTGTGTCCTTTCAGGGGGAAGGAGCCTGCCTGGCTAAAAGGCAAGTTTTCAATTTCTTGGGGATTAAGACCTCCATGGATGGGGGTCTGACTGACTTCACCTGGGGTCAGTCTGCTTGTGAGCTACCCTCCAGCTGTAGCTCTACCCTCCCATCCTCTGTGAGGGGCTGCATTATAGCCACGCTAAAAAGTGGCTTTTAAAGTTTATTATTTTTCCTCTTAATAAAACTGAGTTCAGAGCAGAGTACTCACCCAACAGCCTCACCATGGCAGCCCCAACAAACAAAGTACCTCATTGCTAAACTTGCAGGTAAAGTCATTGCTGTGTCACATTCGAGGTAATGCTACAACATTCATCTCCAGCTTTCAGTCTGTGAACTGCTTAACAGAGGTGAATGACGGTTGACTTCCCAGTATGTCAAGTGTCAGCACTGCTTACTACAAACAAACATTTACATTCATCATAACATGTGAGGAGTAAACCTTCCAGCAAAATTATTGAGTTGCTTTCCTTGATGCCTAAGGATGAATTGCAATGTTTTCTGTACGTGGATGGAAGGCATAGATTTTGCCTGTTGCATGATACGCCCCTGAAAAACAGTAAAAAAACCCAGACACCCCCCCCAAAAAAACCCCCAAGCAAACAAACAAACAAAAAACCTCAAGTGTTGCCACTAATTGCCTTCCAATATATGGTGTTAGGAGAGGGAGGAAAGGGTCCTCCACTTTGTTTTCAAGGCAGTAGTGAAGCAGGGAGAGCATGATTTTCACTGACAAGAGCTAAAGTACCATTCCTGTTTCCAACATTTCTAGTCTGAGTATTTTTAGCAAAATATTGTTTCCTCAGAGCTTTTAGTGACCTGTGCAATTTCCATCAGCTCGCCTTCATACTGCAACACCACAGGAGACCATATTCACTTTTAGGCCTTCAAATTTACTACTTCAAACTAACCATACAGTATCAGAGTGTACAGTTAAGTGATATATAGAAACTATAGCTGATGTGCGAGAGGCCCAAGATGGCTGTCAGGAAAACAGACACATCTTCTACATGGTGCCGTTTTGATATTTGGAAAGGTTTCATCATGCTCTGATAGATGTAAGTACCCTATGCCTAAGAATCTCCTAACTCTATGAACACCAGCAAACATTCTAGAATCAGGCATATTAAACCATTTGTCATCCGTCTCAACAGCTAGAGAGGAACTTCTGAGGAGGAGACTTGTTACTTACCTGTATACAGCACTAAGAACTATCCTGATTTCTCCTACCAGATCTTAGAATTAAGCAGTCTTATTAACTGAAGCTGGCTGCTGCTGTTGCTTTGGCATCAGTAGCCCAGCCTCGGTGGGGGGAGATTTTCAGCAGCTTAGCTGTCACTTTGCTAACTGATCACAAGGCAGATAACGAACTCAATTTTGCTATTAGCCTTTTAAATACATTTGCAAGGGGAAAAAAACCCCACAGGTTAATCATTTTCTAATATCACAGAGAATCAGTAACAAAATAGGAACAGAACCAGCTTTTCAAAACTTTAATCTGTCCCCCACAGTTCACCTTTTTTATGGAAATAGAGGCTGCTAAAATTTACAGCCAAAGGACTTGAAAGATTTTTTTGAAGAATATTTAATCCACAAAGCTTCAGCTTACAGTATAAAAACCACAAGATGTCTGTTTAGAAAGCTGATATCCAACTGTAGTCCATTTTTCTTATTTTTCGTAGCTCTCTTTCCTGGGATTTAGACAGTTTACATGTGATCTCTCCTAGTAATTCCATAGGACTTGTATCTTCTTGTTCCATTTCAGTGACATCTCTTTCCTCATCTGAATCATCCTCTGTTTTTTCACTTTCCATTTCTACCTCATCAGCAACTTCTTCAGCACTGTAAGAGGAAAATGATTGGAAACAATCCAAGTAATGAAATCAGTGGGTACTTTCACATACTATAGTATCACATACTATAGGAGAGAGGTAAATTATACAAATAACTAAGTAAAGATTAGATTTTATTTATTTTTTTAATCTCAGGCTACTTATGAACTACTATACTTCTCTTGCCATCTCAATTACTAGCCATTTTTCAAATAGCTGTCCTCTGTTTTAAGTAAACTTAAACAAAATATTGTTTTTCTCCAAATATAATACATAATGTCAGAACAAGCAGATCAGCATTATGTAAAAATTTATAATCTCACACTCCTACAGGATTAGAAACATCAGATACACTGGTAGATGAGACAATATTCAAGAAGGCCATTCTTCTCTTTCAAATCTGAAAAGGTCACTTAGTCTTAAAAATTGCTACAATACCTAGAGTGTTACTAGAAAAGAAAAAAGGTTTGGGTTTTTGTTTTTTTTTTTGTTTGTTTGTTTTTTTTTAAACATAGGGAGATGCTTAAAGTGGCTGCTCCTTTCTGACTTAAAGAGTTAAACTTGTGCTGAAGTAGAAAGCATACTTCCAAAGAATTATGTAGACCACTTACCATTTACAATGTGGTAATTAATAGTATTAATTCAAATGTCTGTTGTATAAATATTTTGTATCTCATTAGGAAATGACCTGCATGGCAGAACAGTACTGGTCTCCTGAAAATAATCCGTTTGAATAAAAACTATGTATCACTCGTAAAATGTAAATGGTGAAACATGTATAATAAATTAATATTATACTGCCAAGGAAAAAAAAAAGAATTAATCTATACATTGATATATTCTTGTCATTCTTCAAGAGCCCAGTCCTACAGCCCTTACATATACCTTTAAATGCACAGTCATACTAATTACCAATGTCAAAGTACAAGCTCTACATGTGCAAATATTTACACAGGCCGCTGAACTCCCCAATTCTTCAGTACTGAAACTACATGCAAGTTTCTATATATGCCTTGTATTAGATTTTTGCCACTGTTTTGTTGATGTGGCAAAAAAAGACTTTTACTTGTGTCATCCAGTAAGAAAGCCAGCAATACTGGCCAACACAACGTAGCAGAACTGCTGTTACGGCACAATACAATGCACATGCAAAAACTACTCAAACTGGTGGGTTTTTTCTGGGTAAACCCTGGCAGTGTAAACCATCCTCTTGCTGGTCATTGCAAATTCAAAATGGCAGCTGATATAACACTTTAAAGACTAGATTGCAGAAAAAATGTAAGCATTTAATTGGCTGCAGTGTAAGTGACAAGATATTAATCCTAATACAAGACTACAGTCATAACCCCTGTGCCTGCATTCATTTTCTAGAAGCATACATCAATCTCAGAGGAGCAAGCTACAATACATTTTAAGTACCTACCAAACTACTCTATTGAATTGGGATTAATACATTGTAAGACTATTTGTAGCTAACTGTGTTCACAGTATACGCTCATATTTTGTAGCTTAATTAGGAATGAAATTTGAGTTCCAAGGAAACTGTTAAGATTAAACCTAAAGACTAAGTTCTTGGTGTATCTAGAAACCTAAACCAAGAATTATGCAGGAAGTCCTCATAATATCAAATAAAGTTGAGAATCTGACATTTATCCAAAAATACCACTAAAAACACTAGATCCCTGGAATAAAGTTAAATTCATAAAGAACTTTTGAGTACCAAAGGCAATGTTTTGCGTACGAGCACATTATGCCAAACAGCAGCAAAACCAGGAGCAACAAAAGAGTCAATAGACTAAACAGCCAGTCTGCATATCTCCCAGAAACTGAGTTTTACAAAAATCTTGCCACAATAAAGTGTTCTACTAACTTATGCCAACAGAGAATGAAAAGTGTTGGAAAACTGCTTTTACACTTTAAACAGAGTTGTACATAATTTAAAATAACTTCAATAACTAAAGAGAGTTCTTCAATTTTTCTTACCTTTTGTTCTCTTTGGAGATGAGCAATGAATTAATAAATATAGGACAGAGGAAGGAAGCAGATGGCAAAACATGTGCTGGAGTGTGCAAAAGCTGAAAAGATAAAACAGAAGCTTTATGAAAGCTTTTGTTTGTCATGATTTTGTTTGTACGCTTACTGTAATTACTCCTACCTCTTTGACAGCAGGTGAGTCTTGCTCATGCTTATTACGAACAACTAGTTTTCCAAGGTCTATATCCTCCTGTGATTGCTGACGTCTGTGCTTTCCCAATAGCAAGCTAAATGGGGTCACAGGAAGACTTTCTTCTACTGCCAGCTTGAAAAAGGTGAAAGTTTTAAGTAGAATTTTAGTGTCACAAATCTAAGTTCTCTCTCATTTTCAGTTACCAAAATTCAGAATCAACCTAGGTGACAAACCTCTACAGTTAAATTTAACTCAACTGAGCCATATGGCTCTTTGTACTCATTCTCTGTCAGGCATCCCAAGAGAGCCCTACACCGAGGTAATAAAACTCTCCAGGATCTGGATCTGGATTCAAGGACACCAGATTTTAGTTGGCTGATGTACCAATTAATTTCCAAATACAGAAGTTGGTGCGTATGCCAGAAAAACTTAGTATGGCTTTCAGATTCCACTTATACCGCAGCATCATCTGCTGAGTGATTTAATTATGTAGCTGGAAGCAAACCATGGCAACTTCCCTTCTGGGATTTTCCTAGATCAATATACCTTAATCTGAGTACCGAATTATTCCCCCACCCTCCAAAGAAACTGATTGCTTATAACCACATTCCCATTGGATTTTGTATTAGAAGGATACTAACTTCTACTTTGATCTATTTTATCTAACCAGCCAAATCAATCAAGTGCTACTGTTTTATTCTGTTCAGTGGGTATGAAATGCTTCTTCAACATAAAATTTAAAAGATCGAATTTCCTAGACTACTTCTCCACAGAAGTACATACTAGAATGTAATTTTGAAATGGGTTCTCACTGATAAGTCACAATTGACTGACAACTGTTCATCCTCACCAGAAAGCACAGTTCAGGCCACACCCAACGTTCCAAGTGTTAAAGAAACCAAGATAAGGAAAAAGCTTATTCAAACATCAAGTGTTTTTGCTTCACTTGTGTAACCTAAATCCTTTTAGAAAAGTATCATTTTTTTTGTTCAGGGGAAATTAGAAAAGGAGGGAGTAGCTTACTAATACTTCTTTTTTTAGAAGTTTTTACAAACAGCAATTCTGTCAATAAACAAAAGACAGATTACTGCCTCTTCAGCTAAGTGCCTATGACTCCATCTAAGGATCTGGTGTGCATTTTTATGACAGAAGGAAATTTGAATCTGACGAACTGAACACCACCACCGGAATTTTTAACTGCTCCGTACATCTCTGTCAGAACTTCTATGAGAGGTACCTGTTTACTTGACGGTGTCAGCCTTTCTTCTAGAGACTTTGTGCTAAGCGTCATTAGCTCCTAAAATACAGAATGATGTAGCAGAGTTATACTATGTGAAACTTGCTTTCCATATTTCTATACCTTGCCTACAGAAGCTTCCAACTGGCCCAAAAGCTTTTGTCAGTCAAGTGGAAGAGGCAAACACATCTCTTCCCCTTTATTTCATAAAGAAACTGAAAGGAAGCAGGAATGGACCTAGAGCCTCTATATAGACTTTTTTGGAAAACCAAAAAAAACCTCCACCCACCCACATATTACAGGGAAAACAGTATCATATGAAACATTTGCATAATCAGCAATAAACAACCACCTAGAAGCTGTATTAAGTTAAACAGCGTAGGCAATGTTCCCAAATTATCTAGTTTCTTGTATGAATGAGGCAGCAGAAACTATCAGCAGTAGAAAACCAGTAAACAATCAGTTTTGAACTTAAGCTGTTTTGGCAGTTGAAAGCTTTTAATAAAGAACAAAGCATGGCTTACACTGCCTTGAAGTCACAAAAAGAAACTCGTACACTCAGCAGCAGAACTCTGAATTTGTATCAATCCACATTCAGGAAAATACTTTTTCCCCAGGAACCACCTGCCAATCACTATTTCTTACTTGCGTATCCGTAAGAAAAAATAGTTGGGATCTTCTTAGCCAAAGGTATTTTTCCGAGCCAATCATTTCAGGTTCGTCTCTTGGAACGAAGGCAGCAAGCTGGATCTTTTCTTTACAAAGGTTTCTCTGGATATAGATTGGCCGTGGCTCATTTGGTTTAAACACAAACACTGCAAAACCAAGCATGTCTTCTCTTTAAATCATGAAATTCTTACCTCCCTGGATAGCTGTCAAAGCAGCCCTGTGTATCATAGCCAGTAAGGGCTGGACAGGATTGCCTTTAAGCACTAGTTTCAGGAATTATAATTGGATAACCTTACTGCATAATAGAAGGTACCTTTCACAGTATTCCAATCCAGAGAACATACTTGGAAATTAACTTTTCTGTAGAACAGTAGCTCTAGGAAGAGCAATCATAATTTATAGTCAATGCTCCAAAACATAGCTGTACAGTTCAACCACTGTTTTGCATTTACAGGAGAGGGTCACGAACATTCAAGACCCTCACCCAGAGAACATGGTTAATCCTGTGCTACATCCTGTACCGCAAACTAACTGTTGGAAGAAAAGACAGGGAACCAACATGCTTTACTTGACTGCTGCTGTCAGCTATTGCTCAGCTTTCCACAGGTGCAAACAGACTCAAGTCTGTCTTATGGCTTTCATGGGACTGAATTCTAAGAAAACCTTTTCTAGAAATTATGCTTTCACAGTTTTAAATTCCACTGACTATTACTTGTCAAAGAAGCCTTTGTACTTACAGCTGGACTCTTTTGAGAGCCATGAGACAGCAGCAATATATTCTGAAAGGGGATCAGGTTGCAGAACTAAGATGTTGAGGTGGGCACTCCATTCCACTGAAAAGCAAACACAGCAACAGCCAGACATGAAAAGAAGGCATTCAGTTCTATCCCACTACTTTGCCAAACAAAAGGTCAAATGGGAATCACTTGCAGGGCCTTAACCTCTGGAAGAGGCATGCAACTTCACTTATTCCCAGATGGAAAAAAAAAAAAAAATTACACAAATGTTATCAACAACTTCTACAAATGCAGGAAACGCTAGCTGTTACTGTGTTATCAATCATCTAACTTAGAATTTACTATGCACATAAAGCACATGCATGCTGGACAGGATACTATCTTGACTGAAGTATGAAAATCATTACATTTCCACAGGACATTTTGTAGTAGATCAATCTCAAATCAAACTAGAATTATTTTAAGGTTTCATAGTAAATTCAAGTGCTAAATGTTAACCCCTCTAGCATACATTTAAGCTGATCTTACATGCACAACTGAGTAGGTTCCAGCAACACAGAAAGCCATAATCAGTGGCACCAATAAGGTACTTGGAACATGTTAGTCTCCCAAAGCAGATGTTCCTACAGAAGTAAAAAGTCAAAACAAGTTAGCGACCTTCAGATTTCATCTTTGTTTCTCTATGTAGTAATGATTCACAAGTCACAAAAGCATTCAGTTACGATTTAGTTCTGATATTTAAATCAGAAGTTTGCTTTTTGCTTTCACCTCTAGTGGCATGAAACTTCACACACAGCAACCAGCTAGGTCTGGGAGATTTGAAAGTATGGATAAATCTGTAAGGATTACATGTTCCTACAACAGTCTGATTTCAAGGAGTGATTTTAAGCTCTTAAGTTACAAACCCATTAGTACTAGTAAGTGTTCACATTGGGATTGGAAAATAAATTCCATATTTAAAGAATTCCCACTATTGCTTTAAGCACTAGAAAGAGGAGTAGTAAAAAAAAAATTATTCTTATAGGCTGATCCAATTGAAGGAAGTGTGCAATTTGTTTTCACTTCCTTTAATTTCTCATTCTGTTGTTTGAGAATAATAGAACAGCCTTTTGATTTCTAATGCTATAGAACATTTTCAAAAAAAGCTAGTAAGGGATGGAATTTCTATATTAAAACATAGCCCTTTGAGGTTATGCAATTAATACAGTCATTTAATATAGACCTAGAGTAATTTATTTCCTTTTAATATAGCATATAGTAAGGATTACAAAAGGAGCAGCTGCCTGGGAAAAGCTTGCCACTGTGCCAAGCTGTCAAGAGAAGTCTCCATACAGTAAAGATGTGGCTGACATGCCTCCCGCGATTTTCCTGCAGACTAGTTTTAGAATTTCCAAGTTTCTCAATGTCTAATCTTAGAGGACCAATATAAATAAAACAGACTTGATCACACAAAAGAAAAGCTTACAAACATACACACAAAAACACGGAAGCAAGAAGTCTCCGTATCTTTCTATGATTCTTTATGTCAGAGTCTTTAAAACATTGTGACCATGCAATGTTTTGCTTTCCATTTTAGGTGTTTCCCCTATCCGCTGGAAGCAGGTGTATGAAGTACCTCTAACATTACTGCAGTAATGACTTTGAGAAGCAAGTTTGAGAAGCAGTTAGAAAAACTTTTGCACTGAAAGAGTGTGCTACAGTAGATTTGTAG
This sequence comes from Mycteria americana, assembly GCF_035582795.1. Taxonomy (NCBI): domain Eukaryota; kingdom Metazoa; phylum Chordata; class Aves; order Ciconiiformes; family Ciconiidae; genus Mycteria; species Mycteria americana. The sequence continues at coordinate 8,831,537 of NC_134373.1, read as the reverse complement.
CATCTTCCTGTTTCAGAAATTGTTCAGATACAGAGATCTGGCACAGAGATTAAGTAGATGAACCCCTGAGGTGACCTGTTGCCCTATTTTTCCAAGATTATCATGAGAAAAATGATACTTTACCTGGATCAGAAACTGCTGTGTATTTGCACAGTCCAGGAAGCTCAATATTAAGGCTGTCCTATTCTTAGAGTCTCTATCTTTTATCTCTACCATCGACCTATGCCATTCCTCATTATCCTTACACAACAGAATGGTATCTAGACCTTTAGGATGTCTTTTATCATGACAGCACACCATGAAGCGTGCTGGGACAGTCTGCCAGGCAAATACGGATTTTCCAACAGAGGTTAGCAAGGATCAGGATATATATTTTATAATGCAGATAAGGTCAATATGGCTTTATTTGGTTTATTGATATAATTTCTATTTGTATGCATGCAATACATGGATAAAGCACAAGCTTCTTATATTTATACTTCTTCAGTACTTTGATTCATCCGATTAATGGGGAAAGAGAGAAGGGCTATTAACACACTACTGTGTGCCCAATGATACATACTTGATTATGGCAGGTACAGGAGTCATAAGCAAGGAAGAAGATGAAACTGCAAAGCTTGATCTTACTATTTTTAACAGTAAGTTACCAGCCCCCTAAAAGCCATTTTAGAGTCTTTTCTATATGTGAACTTAAGACCGTTAAATTCAATGTTTACATAAACATATACGAGGTCTTGGACTACTATGAATTGATTCTTTCTGTTCCAAGAGTTCAAGTAAGACATAAAAAGCCAGATGAAAAACATACCTTATTTTTCCAGGTGGATGGCAAAACGTACACTTAAGATCCCAAGTAACTGAATCCCATACAGTGACAGTTTCTTCAAAGCTAACAGCAAGCAAAGACCCATCTTCTGAGAAACAGCAGTTAGTAGCTTGGTAGTTGTGGTAGCTGCCTACAAAGTCACAGCTCCAGCTCACGCTTTGCTGTGCTGCATTGAATAAACAAACTAGTTAATTCAAGTCTATACATGAAGAAAGAAGAATTCAAGTATTAGGGCTGCAAAACAGGCTCAAGAGCAAGAGAGTTTTGCTTCAGAAGGCTTACATTTGTAAGGGTTACATAGAATCTGTCCTATTCTAGTAGAAGAAAAATCTAGTAGGTTTTCTATTTGTCCTCAGTTTTGCCTCTGAACAGCAAATCCCGAGACTGACATGGTACAAAATTCATGTTTACTTTGCCAGCTACCTTAACTGTGCTCTCAAATAGGCAGATGTTACATAAAAGAGAAAAAGATATTGAAGTAGGTTTAACGTTTAGTGTTCTGGAACATACCATTCTTTTAAAACTGCAGCAAGAACATAAGCATTACTAAAAATTTGAACGCAGGTTGCATTTGAGTCCAACAAAGCTCATGGTTCATTTACATAAAGTTTGAGGATCACAAAGCAACCCATCAGCATGCTTCCTTGTCTTGGTTAACCTGCCAGTGCATTCCGTTGGGATACCTTTCCCATTGTTGAGAATTACCATAAAATAAACAGAAGCAAAGTGATGTACTTACCACATAACATACATTTCCCAGTATAAACAAATTCATACAGCATGCTTTTGAAACATACGAGTAGAGTGAGGAAAGAAAGGAAAATAAGTTCACCCTATGCTAAGATATCCTTTATACAATGGCTACGAGTTGATGATTAAAAAGAACAGCCTGTAAAAAGAGCCAGAAACAAGTCACTACTTTAAACTGCATGGCACCATCTAGAGGCAGAGCGAGAGAGCTGCTGCAAATAGAAACATGCCAGAGTGTCTTTACATACGAACTAATTAGTTTCTTAATATTTGCTGCACAGTAGCCTGCAGCACGTTGAGTCTTTCTACCTGAGCATTCCTACCCTGCCACCCCTAGGCAAATACACCACAGAAGTCAGCACTAATTTGTACTTTTACACATGCCACGAAACAGAACTCTGTATAGTCACTTGGAAAACAAAGACACACAAAAAAAACCCTGAAGAGGCCAGTCAGCAGATACAAAACTACATTGTTGAAGGAGACAGACCCCATGAGGTTTCATCCCCAGCCCCTACTGTTAACTCAAGATCAAAGTATCTGCTAATTCAGTTAAGATATAATCTAGGCTTAGAATAATTTACAATCAAAAAAGGAAAAAGAAAAAAACCCCACCTCTTTCAGATACCACTGAGGGAGCTGCTATTAAGTAAATATATGCATAAATCCTAGTAAATGAACACAAGCTTTTGCTTTTCTTATGAGCTGCAGCTGTTGAGGAGCAAACAGCTTGGAAAGAGAAAGTCAATTTGGCAAAGTAAGTTTGCCAAATGCAAACCTTAGTAGTTGAAAAGTACTTTTGAACATGTTCTCACCTGCCCATGAAAACACAAACATGTTACTAAATTGCCAGCAGTTCAGCAAGACCACTACCACATCTATTTGGGAACATGAAAAGACAAGACACTCAAGTGGCAGGAAAGTTCCAGCTCACTTAAGTGTGCCCAGCACCGTAATAACATTGAAGTAAAAGGAAATTAAGAAGCGGGAAGTCTTTTGTATTTCACATCCAAAGGCATAAGGGTAATACGCATCCCTCAGATGTTCTGTTTGAAACAACTGAACATCAGCATGCATTTTGAGAGGTGAAATTTGCTTACTTAAGTATCTTGGAATTGGATCCTAAATATCCATTCTAGGACATTCAAATATCTAACAGGAAGGAAGGATGTTCAAAAAATGAACTCTGAAGCGGAGGAGCTGCAGAATGGCAAAGTGTTATTATTTTACACTAAGTCAACTAAAACAGAATAACACATTTCTGCATTCTGCTCCCTTGAGCAGGAGTCTCAAATAAAAAGATTACCCAGAGGAATGACAAAAATCCATTTTCCCAGCACAGAAAAATCATTACCACAAACAATCCTTTAAACAAATCAACACAGGCTGCCATTCCCTTCTGCAGCAGGCTCAGCAAACTCTTTGCTATTTCAGGAACCTCCGTATCAATCCATAATACTGCAAAACTATGAGACAACTCCATCACAGAGGGTGCTCAGGAGAACACAATACTCCATGCACCAGCAGAAATAAATAAATACATGGGACTCAAGGGCCTGGTTCTGAAAGGAAGAAGTTAGGGTCAGAATTTCTATAGCATGTTACAAGGTAGCAAGTAAGAGTAAGTTACATTTTGACCATACTTACCCTCCGGATCAGTGTCTTCTACCATCACCCAGACTTTAAACACACAATCTCTGCCAGCTGTTACCAGTATCAGAGAGTCATCTTCCAATTCATCCATGTCACGAAAGCACATGTCTGTTATGTGGTCCTCATGGGGCATATTTATTCTAGTATTCAGCTTAAAGCTACAGGAAAAGAAAACAGAAGCTTGCCATTTTATTTCATTTTGAACTTGTGGAAGATTTCAGTTTAAGATGATACTGCAAGGGGCAGGGAGAAGAGGAATCAAAGAAACTTCTGTCTAATTATGTAGCTAAATGGTATCATGTTTACAGATAGGATTTCCCTAATCACTTCCATACAGCAAGAGAGATTGTAGCTCAACACTGAGAAAGGATTATCACTAAGCAAGCATCACTCAAATACTCAGCCTGAACTCTGGGCAGTCTTTCCAGTACTTAGACAAACAGTCACATAGCTACTACACAGATCAGCTTTATTTTGCTTTGTTTCTTCTTTAAGAAAATAACAATTTATAGTAAATTTTTTTTTTATTTTTGGTAAATGAGAAAACCAAGGAAAGTGTATGAACCAGATGCATATGTTAGCTAAAGAAAAAAAAAAAAAAACCAAAAAACCAATAAAGTCATCATCTTCTGTACCCCAGAAGGGCTAATCAATTAATGATGGATTAGACAGAGGTGGGAAAACGGAACAAGTTATAGAACCATTCCGTCAAGTCCATGATTTTTAATACCAAGTAATTTAATACCACGTGAATTAAAGTCCCATGGTTAAAACAGCCTGTCTGATTAGTATAAGTAAATTAGACTCAGAGCAACTATTTCCAATCTGTATTTACTTCAACTCTACGCATTGTTTCAGATGCGTGTAGCACGCACAGTAAACTCTCCCTAGGGTCTTCCCTCAAATTTTATTAGTTGATCTGGAAAAACTCTGCCTTTGCAAGACAATGCCTGTGTAGGTATTTCTGGAATACTTTAGTTTTTGACACGTAGAAGGCCAGCTCTATTATCATTACCTTTGTGTTTCTTCATCATAGAACCACAGCTTCAACTGTAACTCAGGGTCAGTTACTTCTTCTCTCTCTTCTACTGTTGCTAACCACTTGCCTTGTGCACTAAATGCAACTTTTACCAAGTCAGCTTGGTTTAAACCTGCCTGATGAATGTATTGTCGTTGCACAATATCCAACTGCAAAACAACAAGACCAAAATTAAATTTCAAAATTCAAGTGTAGATTTAGAGATATCATTCATAAAACCATGGAGAAAGGATGTTCTGAAAGCACCTATTAGAACTGACTAGGCTGTGGCATCAAAAAAAGAAAAAAGATGTGGGGAAAGCATAATTGGGGCATGTACATTCCACAATAATGCTAAGCATAGGAAAGAATAAAAAAAAATTAGAGGCATTTTACCTAGAAATTTTTTTACATTTAACAGCAACAGCACACTGTTTTGACATATTTACTCAACTGTCAACATTTCACTATGCTTAACAAGTAAAAGAAGTTTGCGACAAAGCTGACAACCTCTCAGCTTAGAATCCAGTCTCATGGTATAGCTGCTGGCTTTTTTCCCCGTTTGCCATACTAAGTCTTCAAATAAATTCTGATGCATAACTTAATCAATTAAGTTAAAAGTTTTAGTACAAGCCCATCCAACTTACGCTGAACAGCTGTTGGTCACTTTGGAGACAATAGAACTGCAAGTGGCCAGGCTCTCCATTCAGGACCAAAGCTTTGGTTCTAGGATCAACCACTAGACCAGTCTTGACATCCGTACCTGGAAACAAAAATAAGATGACAAATGACCTAAGAAGGGAAGTGACACATTCTGCCCTCTAAGTAGAAGATAAAATTTATTGCACTTACTTTTGATTAGTCCTTGAATACTTTTGGAAAATCTTAGGTTGCTGTTGATGATTGTAATTCCTGAAAGGAAAAGCAGATAAAGTCTTGCAAAAGGCTTCTGCAACATAACCACATCTCATGGTGGGGAAGGGACCTTAACCAACTGTACTTAATCCTATAAATGTATCTTTTCTCAGTTTACGACACCCCTATATCAAGGTGGAAAGCCAAGCTACAGCAGTCACCAGGCAAATTCACAGAACTGATGAAAGAGCAAAAGATCACTTCAAGCATCTGTTCTTTCAGATCAATATTGAACTTTTGTGTAGTATCTAGTTAATTCATCTGAAATTAACAAGATAAAGCTCGTACAGATTTGCATTCCATTTTGCATTAAGTGATACTTAAAATATGTTTTGGCTTACTGTTGTCTGTATGCAAGGTGCAACACAGTGTGCCATCCGATGACATGGAGATGTATTCAATAGCAGATCCCAAACGAGGAAGGAAATCCCTCTCACAGTCTGATTCGTTGTGCCACAGAACTAGAACAGATTCAACTCCGCCACTCAGCAAGTTGGTTCCTTTTTTGGTAATAAAAATGCAGTTATAGGTTTTGCTTAAAAAAAAATATCATCAGCATACGTGTTTACAATGACAGACAAATGTAGGTTTCTCAAAAACCTTTCTTAAACTGCCACATACAAAGCAATTATTCCTCATATCTAGCCTGGGCAACACATGTAGATATGTTTCTCATTATCCCATGTTAAATTGCTAGAGAAACTTGGATTAAGTAACAAGAGTTTGTGCCCGCAGTAAAATTTAAACAATGCTTTGGGAGTAGTAGATCCCATTACTTTCTGATTCAGCTGAGTATTGGTGTTAGAATATAGCCAAGTTGTTCTCCTTCTATCAGAAGTACTTTGCACTAAGAAATATCCTAAGGAGAAAAATTCAGATCACACAATTCAGATAAAAGTTAATTGTATTTTTGCCACTAGGTTTGAGCTTGGACAAGACTGGCTTGTTTTATTTGGACACAAATAAGACTCTGGCAAGAACTCATCACTATTACTGATGAAAAGCAGGTGGGGGGGAGAGTGGGAGGTGGGTGAAAGAGGGAAGAGGAGAGGTTAGATTTTACATTCTACCACAGAAGGTAGATATTGGACATTACGAATGCCAATCAAAATACATCAAAAAATAACAACTGCTTCCATTTTTATTTTGTATCCTTCCTGGACATATTTAAAATTCTAGAAGTTAATTTGCCAGTAAGTGGACAAACTCGAAATTCTATTGATTTTTTCCCTCCCCGCTGCAACTCTTCAACTTTGAAAGGTTTTTGTTTGTTTGGGGTTTTTGTTGTTGTTGTTGTTTTTGGGTTTGGTTTTTTTTTTTCTTTTTACTCACCCTCCATAGAAAAAGCTAGATCCATGACAGTATCATGATGCCAGTGCAGTGTGGAAAACGTGTACTCTTTCTTGTGGTGGAAATTCCTCCTATGTGGGAAGGAATAGAACAATTCTTTAAGCACAACATCAACAACAGAGCAAACAAAAGGAAATAGTGAATTGAATCAAGTATACCATCCTCTCCTCTAACTTCTAGACTACAGTTTCTTGTATGCTTAAGTGATGCAAAGGGAGGGGAAGGAACCATGCTAGCCTTTTTTCAGCACCTTCCTGGTGCACACATCTTAGACACACTGAGCAACTCAGCACTGCAGAGCAACTTAGCAAGCATATTGTTCTTAACCACACAATTCCACTAGGACTCTACTTGCCCATAAGGAGTTATTTCAGCTGCTCCTGCATTACCTTTTTCAAATAGAGTTTAGATTCATGGAACATAGCTTAACAGGAATATTTTCCCATTTGACATTAAACCGAAGCTGTACCCTGACATCAGTGTCCGTACTGCAGGTTCACATGGCTTGCCATTCCTTCCTCCTTATGACTTCTGAAAATGGCAATGCTAAGGACAAATTAGACTGCTTTGCTCTAGTTTCACTTAATGCCTATGGTCACATCAGTTTATGGGGGACCCAGTTGAATCAAAATGTGCATACCAGAGGCGAATCTTTCCGTCAGCATGGCCGGTTGCAATACAATCCTCCGTAGGATGGCATGCTATGCAAGTGAAGCGATTGTTTCCACTTTTTGTCTTCACTGCACTTACAGAAAACCTTCAAGAGTTAAGAAAGTAACTTTAATTATAGGAAGATATGAGATTTTTTTTTTTAAACAAAGCTTCAAAAGGATCACCTAATGCACATAAAAATAATTCTGACTAGCAAAATTAAACATCTCCAAGTTGTTATAGTTACATGCACTCTCCAAAGAATAGTGACAGACTTATTTTTCTCTTTATTTCATTAGTTCTTTGCCTTCAGTCAAGCTGAAAGATTTTTCCTCCTTTCTCTCTCTTCTTCCACCCCCTACCCCTGTTTTGGCCCTGACCAAACTATGTCCCTTGTTTCAGTCCAGCATCAGACTAAGCATTTACCTGAAAAAAATACATGCCTGAGCTGAAAAGATAAGCTACCAACAAGCAGCCACTGCAGCACCTCACTGCCTGCCTCTACAGTAAGCTTCTTATCTAGTGACTACATCCCCTCCAGCATAAAACCATTTGGTCGCTGACAAATATAAAACAATGTGTGCACACATCACCAGTTAACAAACATCTATGATATATCGGACTGAATCAATACCTGACATTTTCATTCTTACCTGTTCAACTGTTTCTGTTTAAAAAAATAAACTTGCAGATTAACCTCCTTCACTGATGCCACATATTCACCCTGTTATAGTAAAACACAACTTAGGACATACAGATTATGTTCTTGCACATGAAAGAAAAAAAAGTTTCACTACAAAGTACTTAAAATTGGAGATAACATATAAGCTGATGTTAAGTAAATATTTTCCTATTATAAGTGGTGGTGGTTTTTTTTTTTTTAATATAAAAAAGAAAGCATAGGTCTTAGCGAGATTCATTTAACTTCAGTTTTGTTTCAGTACTGCTGTGCTTGTATAAAAGCATCAACAGCATATAGTTCATATGAGAGGAAAAAAAAACCCCAACCAACCAACACCCAACAGAAGAAAAAACGCCAAAAGGTGAATATACTTCTCTTCCAAATGCAATACACTTCGGTGACGCATCCACGCCATCCAAAACCACTGACAATTCCCTGGCTTCCAAATCTTGGCCTGCTGCTTTTGTCAGCTTAACTGAGACCAGCTGGAATGTATCTGACCAAAGAAAAATCTGTTATCAAAAGGCTTTTATGAAGAAGTTTATGTACGCCCTTTACAAAGGAGACTTACACCCCTTCTACCTTAAAACTAACATGTTAGTACCTTCCAATATTTTTTGTAAGTTTGAAAAAGTTTGTAATACCTTTCAAAAAATAATTGTTTCAGATATTTTGATTCAAACAATAGTATTGAAGACTGAGGTGGATAGTGGATAGTGAGGTGGATAGACTGATAGTGGATACTAGTACAACTGTAAGCAGAAACCAAGCAAAGTTGCATGGTATTTACTATTGCTTTGAAGTGACTTTTGTGGCAATATAGTAAGAGTAAGGTCAAGCTATATTTATATTTATTTGAGACAAAATTCTAGGAAAAAATATCTAGGCATGCTGTTAAATAGGACAAGTCTATTTATGTTAATACTTCTTAAGGTGGAAGAGTAGTCTCAAGTACTGTAGCATACGCTATATCATGGTAAGCACTGCTTAAAGATTTATTCCATCTACAACATCAGATACATGCAGTATATGCTTCAAAAGTGAAGACAGGCACTCTACTAGACAAATATTAAAAAAATAGATGCCATAGAATGAAAACAGAAAAAAGGTACAAAATGCAGGACTGCAGACATCTGTCACAGGGGTTATTTTGAAATATTTTCAAAATCAATATATTAAAGCACTTTCTTGCAGCATACCATTCACTGACATGACCGTAGCTTAGACACAGAATTACTTAGATGACAAGGATGATGCTAATCACACTGTACCTCTTTCACCGCTCTTTGGAATCACAACAAACACCGAGTCCTCAGAACTAGCAAGTGCATACAGTGCCAGAAGTTTGGATCCTACAGTGAAAGTCTGAAGAAAAAAAAGGGAAGGAGGTCAACAATTATTACGCTTGTGCATATGGTTTCAACAGTGAATAGTGCTAAGCTTTTCCCATAAGGAAAACAGGTGCTTTAAAGAAACCTTCATGTATTAGTTAAAATTCTCAATTCTAAGACAAATAAAAAGACCTTTATTCTATCGAGGACTAACACAAATGTTAAAACAGTACTAATAAAATATGAGACATCAGATTTACTGAAAAACCTGAAGGTACCTTACACCTAATACAAAAGCAGAAGGCCCAACTATAGGAAAGTGCCCCTATTTAGCAGAAAACAGGAGCAACAGGACAGTTAGCAGCCCACATTTTCAAGCCATCATACCAATTCCTATTGGTGTATCACAAACTGCAGCACACTCCCCAAGAGCTGCACCGGACTCTGAACTGCAGCAAGCAGCAAAGTTAGTATGTCAGTACGTGTCCCATCTTTTTCCTCAAACGATTCTGCATCGCCCTGAATTTCACATCAGTTGCCACATTCTATTAGTGTCATAAATAGATGGCTTTCAGGCTGTGTTAATGGTGGAACAACACGTCTCAGACTCATTTGTGACCATTTGTAGTAAGAGCTACAGAAATCCTTATTCTGCCATCAATGGGTCAAGAATAATTTTGACACATGCTCTACAGGAATAACTCAACATACTTTAATGGGAATCCCATCCATGAAGTCCCACAGCTTAATGCTGCCATCAAGAGAGGAAGAATATAGCTGAGAAAAAAAAAAAACCAAACATACATATATAAGTTAAAGTAATATATCAAAGCCAGCTTTTACATAAAATCACAGCTTAAAAGTTGAAGGATTGATGAATGGAACTGCGATTCCGAGTGGCTGAATCATCAAAAATACAGGACGCAGACCAGCTCTGTTCTGCCTTCAAACAAAGTACAATGGAAATACAACGCTATTATTCTGGTTTGAAACATACACTTTCATGAAGTGTGAAAGAAACAACAGGTATCCGTGTTTAATCACTTGAGACTAACAGAGTATGCCCAGCTATCCGCTATGTGAACATCTATTAACATGTGCATCAGACTTCGCATAGATAATCTGCAGCCTACCTTGGCAAACAATCCTTGTTCACATATAGGCACCAGGAAAAAAACCCAAGCAAACCGAGAGCCAGAGCAGAAGCGGCAGTGAACAGGGAAGGCAGGCTGCCGGTAGACAGAGAGCCACTGGGCAACTGCAGGGATTCAGTCAAATCTGCATCTGTATCAGCAGACAGACAGGGGCAAACACCATCCACACTAAGTGTTGCTGATTTTCTCACATGCTTCTTTTTCCCCTTTAATTATCAAAAACAAATTTTGCTGATATTTCCATTTTGCTGTCGTTCCATTCAACGAATGTACTTCATACGACGTTTCACAATTTTTTTGTGTGTAGAAAACAGATACAGGGTTTACCCTTCCAGGCAGATTTGGGAAAAACATTAGCTCAGCAATGCCGCAATCGCTTCCAGGTCGTTCCCGAGTTCCAGCCCACCCCCGCCACCCGGGACAGCCCCCGCAGAAGCACATCAGCTCGGCCGAGGAGCAGGAGCACCCCGGCACCCCCCGCAGCCAGGCCCTCCCCCCAAACCTGCATGTGGTTGTGGGGGTTGAGCTGGACGCCCGTCACCAGGTCGGCGTGGCCCCCCATCAGCCGCAGCGTCTCCTCGGTGGCCACGCTGTACATCTTCACGAAGTCGCCGGAGGCGCAGAGCAGGTACCTGGAGGGGGAGGAACGCCGTTACCCGCCGCCCAGGGGAGAGGGGGCCCAAGCACCGCCCGGGGAGCGGCAGGCCGCGGCGACACCAGCCGGCAGCCGCCCCCGCTGCAGCGCCCAGGAGCCCCGCCAGGGGTGGAAGGCCCGGGCCCCAGCCCCACTTGCTTGGAGTCGGCGGAGAAGACGGCCCTGGCACCGTGGAGGGTGCTGCCGCCGCATCGCACCACGCGGAGCGCCGCCGGCGCCACCATCTTCCTCCAGCGGAACCCCCGACCTTTCACCCCTGCCCCGGCGAGCGCGGCCGCTCTCGCCCCGCCCTCCGCCGCGACTCTATGGTGCCGGCTTCCGCAGTCAGTTCCGCCCGGGGTTGACGGGGCGGCCGGGGCAGCCTCGCGCCGGCGCTGGTTGGCTGCTCGGCTGTGACGCGGGGCGGGCGGGCTGCTCGCGCGCCCCCGCGGTCCTGAGGGCGGCCCTTGGCGGCTGCCTCGGGCCTTGGCCTCCGGCCTTGTCCTCCGGCCGGCAGCGCGGGGCCGTGGGGCCGGGCCGGTGCCGCCACCGCCCGGCGGGGAGAGCCCGGCCGTCTGCCGAGCCCAGCCCTCCCGCGGAAACCTCCCCTCGCCCTCCCCTGGCCCGGCCGCTCTCCTCCGTTCCCACGCTGGAGGGGCGGAGGGAGCCCGGGAGGAGCGGGACCGCTCAGCTCCAGCGGTATCGGCCGGCGGCGCCCGCAGGTGCCCGGCGCCTCTTGCTCGCGCCGAGTCACCCGAGCACGCGGGTCTCTTCTGGTCCCCAAGGGGCGGGGGCGGCTGCTGGACCCATGCCGCGGCGGGTTGCACGGGCTGCCAGGCGACTGCAAGGGGAAGCCCTCTGGCTGGGCCCGGGGCTGCGCGGGTACGATAGCCTGAGGGGAAACACGCGTAGCTCCCTTGTTTAAGCGGGCAGAAAGGGCTGAGCGGAAGAAATGGATAGGTATGCTTTGTTAAAACCCCAGTTATTCGCTAGCTTGGGCGAATCGTGAGTTTGCTGGGTTACCGAGGACATAGTGTTCTCGCGTCTGAAGGAAAACGCCTGTGAGAAGCGATCTGAATGTCCGGAAGAAGGCATGATTTATGGCGTCTGGGCCCTCCGCTTCTGCTTTAGAGTAGTAGTTACAGTTCTTGCACAGCTGTGTAGTTCTGGCTGCTGTTTAAACTATTGAAACAATCTCTGGTATGCTTGTAATTGATTTTTTTTTTAAACAGTCCCACTTGCATTCCAGGGGGCTAGTTGTGGTTATCCTACTGTAGGCCAAGTTATGTCCCTTTCGTAATTGCTGACTTTAATTCTAGCTTGGAGGTTAAGTGAGGATCGTGTGGGGAGAGTAGCGCGTGCATTGGAGTACTGTGGTTATAGGGCACTGGGTATGGGTGTGAGACGGCGTAACGCATCCAGAAGCTTGGCTCCTAACCTCAAATGGTTTAACGATTAAACAGTATGCACTGTCTGGAGCTGAGAGCAGGATTCACAAGTCCTGCCTAATTACAGGTTTTGGGCTTAACAGCTGTGTCATTCTCTCATTGTGGTGAATATTTTAGAAAGTGAAGGCAGATGCGCTCTAACGCTCTTCCTGTGTGGGACAGTATGACATGACCGAGTTCTGAGCCACAGATACTGAGTAAAGCCAGAGTTCTATCATGGGGGGAAAAGCAAGGTCTCTACGAAATGGTAGTCCCTTTAATTTAATCCACATTAATTATGTGAATGGGAAAAGTCTTAATTATCTCTTTAGTCTGAGTCTACACTAAATCTAGTCAAGCCTAGTTAAAACCCAGAAACTTGGCCTGTTTAACTTTCTCCTTGATGAAGGAGAAAGGCAAATACCTTGTGCATCTTAATGCACATGTTTTTATTATACTGTTGTAACACACATTTAATTTTATCATTTTAAGAAGTCCGTCATAAGCTTTGAAGATAATAAGCCATGTAGAACTCGAGACTACCCCCAGTCTAGGAGGGTAAATACCAAGTCTACTATAGTGACACACTCCAATTCACTGTCATGTTCCATATTTAGGACAGCACTACTAGTATCTTTGGACAGCATTACTTAGAACAATTAGTGCATCTACTCATGAAAAAAACCTGTATATCATAACTACCAAATGGTCTTTTGCTCCTGAAATCACATTAATTGTAGCTGCATTACTGCGTTCTAATGCTTCAGCCTGGGAAGGAAAATATGAATTAACTTGTGCTGCTGGAAGCAGAGAAACCCAGTGCTGGAAGCAGTGGCTGTGCTGTGGGGGAGCAGTGTTCTGCACTGGTACTGGTGGCATATGGTTTATTTTACCTATCTTTGCTCCTACCCTATGCTATATGTTCCTTTTCTACTCCTTTCTCTTGTTTTTTTCTAATTTAAACTTTGTACTGACATATGTTTCATCAGTTTGAGTGTCTTTCTACTGTGTTTCTACTATGATGTTATGAATAAAGAAGTTTGATCCTGAAAACCTTGTCTCTTATTTAATGAATGTAAGGTTATGTATACAATTTATGGTCAGGTCTCACTTCATGAAACAACTGAAAGTATTTTCCCAGAGTTTCATTTTAAGAAAGTCTAAAAGATTTTTGTATTGAAAGTTTAAATGGTTGCCATAAATTTACTAGCGGTCCTGTGTGTTTAAAAAAAAAAAAGTATTGTTCTTGGTTTTTTAAATGCACTTAGCCTTCTGGTTCAGTGTCATAGCCTGTATTTTTAAGTGGGGATAATGTGGCTTGGTGCATAGGCGTATAAAGAACCAAAACTTACCTGTAGCAGTTTTGGGGGGTTGAGGTAGTAGGAGGTGCTGAAAGTGTCTGGTTTGCGGTATTCGAGTGAGTAAGGAGCAAAACTAATCGAACCTGTTTGTTTTCATTTGGTTGAAGTGCGGGCTTTGTATGGTTTTCTGATTTATTTGTTTAGCTGTACATTTCCAGTATATAAAATTCATGCTTGTCTGTGCAAGTCCAAAGAAATTTGCCTTTGTCTCTCCCAAAGTAATGTTTTGTAATGTTTTGATTCAGTAAGAATTCTAGTGCGTTCAGCCTGATGGCTATTCAGGAGGAATTAATTTGTGACTCTTTCAGAAGTGATTGTAAGTACTACAAGGTGTAATTTTTACAACTTTGCAATTAATCAACCAAATAGTCCATGTATTGGCCAAAGATTTGTTTGCAGTTAGAATTCACTGTGTGACTGTGTGTTGTGGTTTAACCCCAGCCGGCGACTAAGCCCCACACAGGCGCTCGCTCACTCCCCACCAGTGGGATGGGGAGAGAATCAGAAAAGTAAAAGGGAGAACTTGTGAGTTGAGATAAAGGCTGTTTAATAGGTAAAGCAAAAGCCACGCACACAAGCAAAGCAAAGCAAGGAATTCCTTCACTCCTTCCCCTGGGCAGGCAGGTGTTCAGCCATCTCCAGGAAAGCAGGGCTCCATCACCTGTAACGGTGACTTGGGAAGACAAACGCCATCACTCCGAACGTCCCCCGCTTCCTTCTTCTTCCCCAGCTTTATATACTGAGCATGAGGCCATATGGTGTGGGATAGCCCTTTGGGCAGCTGGGGTCAGCTGTCCCAGCCGTGTCCCCTCCCAGCTTCTTGTGCCCGCCCAGCCCACTGGCTGGTGGGGTGGGGTGAGAGGCAGAAAAGGCCTGGACTCTGTGTAAGCGCTGCTCAGCAGTGACTAAAACATCCCTGTGTTATCAACGCTGTCTCCAGCACAAATCCAACACAGAGCCCCATACTGGCTGCTATGAAGAAAATTAACTCTACCTCAGCCAAAACCAGCACATTCTCTACCCCTTATTCCATACCATATGATGTCATGGTCAAGTCCCACACTATCCAATACATCCTTGTTAACCACCAACCCTCTTCCCATCCTTTGATATAATACACAGTTAGGATTCCCTTAGTCTACGGAGCACCCCTGTGAAATGTCTGTAAAATGTCCGTAAATGGCCACAAAATGGCCACTGAGTTCATTTAGTCCGTGACTTTGGGCTCCACCTGTTATGGTGGTCACTCAGGACAGGAGAGGTAGTGTGTTGTGTGGAGTTACTGGGCAGCAAAGCCAGCTCAGGTCTGGTTACTGCTGCACTTGCACTGCTTCTTGTAAGGCTTCTCCTCCATTGGTTCAGGTGGTTCTTGCTATAGTAATTCTTACAACATGCAGCTCAAGTCCCAGGTTACAACAATTTCAAGGTATTTCCATTACAATCTCTGCCCCTGGTCCCTTTGGACCAGACCATCAGGTTTAACGTGGCACTGAACTCCTCCCCTTGCTGCTACTCCAGCTTGGGCTTAACCCACAGACTGCAGTCCCTTAGGGGCGTACCTGCTCCAAGTGGAGCCTTATCTATGAGCCACGGTCTCTCCAGGGGTATACCTGCTGCGGCGTAGACTTATCCACAGTCGCTTTGAGGTGCAGCTGTTCCAGCGTGGCCTTCTCCATGGGCCACAATGCCTTCAGAGGTGTTCCTGTTCCAGCGTGGCCTTACCCACAGCCACAGTGTCCCTTCAGAAGTAAACCTGCTCCAACATGGCCTTACCCATGGCTGCAGTCCCTCCAGGGGAGTACCTGCTCTGTTGTGGGCTTACCCATGGCCACACGCTTTGAGGTGCTCCAGCACGGCCTCATGCACAGCCACTGATGCTTCAAGGTGTACCTGCTGCAGCATGGGCTTACCCACAGCCACAGATGCTTCGAGGTGCACCTTCTCCAGCGTGGACTTATCCTTGGGCCACAACCCCTTCAGAGGTATACCTGCTGCGGCACAGACGTAACCACGGCCGCAGATGCTTTGAGATGTACCTGCTCTAGCAGAGGCTTATCCATGGGCACAGACCCTTCGGGGTGTCCTGCTCCCGCGTGGGCTCATCCACAGGTCCCAGTCCCGTCGACTCGAGTTCGCACTGGAGTTCCAGCCTGTCCAGCGCAGCAGCACAGAAACAGCGGCGATGCCCTGGCCATCTGCCAGCCCAGGCACATCACCATTGCTGTTATCAAAATGTTCCCAGGCAGAGCAGTTGGGTGATCAGCAGGACAGCAGCACAGTAAGCAGCGTAAGCAAAAAGCAGCCACGAACGAGCACCAGGCTCTAATATACAGTGAGGCAAGCAAGCCCCATGGCAAGCACAGGAGCCTGCCCATTAATAGCTAAACAGCAATAACAGCTATAAATTCGATCTAGCACATTCGAATCAAAGCTGTCGTTATCTTGAACCCTTTGAGCCCCATGTTGGGCACCAAAAAGGACTGTTGTGGTTTAACGCCAGCCGGCAACTAAGCCCCCCCCAGCCGCTTGCTCACTCCCCCCCAGTGGGATGGGGGAGAACTGAAGGGTAAAAGTGAGAAAACTCATGGGTTGAGATAAAGATGGTTTAATAGGACAGAAAAGGAAAGGAAAATAATAATAATGATAAAAGAATATACAAAACAAGTGATGCACAATGCAATTCTATCCCAGCCAAAACCAGCACACTGTGTAAATAATTCTAGGTAAACTAGTTGGAGAGAATGCATATGTAGTTCTGAAACATTTATTTTTAACATTGCAGATTAAAATAGATTTATTTTTGAATATGTTATCAGCTTAGAAGGAAATCCTTCCAGGCAAAGAGGCAAGTTCTTCCTAAAGAAGTGCTACTAGTTAGGTTTATGTACTGTGTCTAGATTGTAAATTTCGTAACTGTTCAAACATTTGTGAAAGCCCATATAAATAATATCGTGTAGGAGTGATCAGGAAAGAACCGCAGCTCTGACCTCAAGGGAGCAGAATGACAGTCCCTTAAGGCAGGCTGTGATACACTACTGTACCATTGTACTTCATGAGGTCAGTAATACAATTTAGGACAAAAACTGTTTTGAAACGCTGATTCTATTTTACATTTGACTTTCTTTTCAGCACATTTCTTACTTTCTTGGACCTTATTTCATCTCAGCCTTGCACCTTACTAGAATGTCCAGCTATGTATCACTGTCTGTTCTGAAGACTGCTCACAGAGAGCTATGATCAGCTCCCGTGCCGTCCCCTGCACGCTGCTTTAACGTTGAGATCCCGGCTGGCTGAAATTTCAGCATGAGGGCCATGTGTCTGGTTCCTTTCAAAATTTGATCTGTTTGTAAACTCCAGTGTCGGTCTTGAATGTCTTTGTGTCATCATAAATCAAAATAATAGAAAAAATCGCTGATAGTGACAGGTCTTCCATTTTGTGGGGGGTTTTTTCAGCTAGCTTGTGGATTGCAAAGAGTAGAAGAGGGTTCTGAAATTTATGCCTTGCAGTGTTCTGTAATGAAATAAGAGATAAGAAGGGCTGCTTGTTTTTATAACTTCATCATTTTGGAGGTGATGTGACTGACTCAGATAATTTATTACTGTTTTGCATGTGCAAACTTGCTTAAAGCAAAGGCAGTGAATTCATATGTTAATTTCCAGTCTGGGGAATGTATTTATTTGAAGGGAAATGACATTGTTTGCCTTTATGTGGTACATGAAAACTAGCATCTCATTTATTTGCTGAAAGAAAATTTAACATGCCAGAGATTACAACTGAGTATGCGACAGGGACACATGCGGCTATGGGAGGCTCTTACAGGAGAGCACATCAGTAGCTTGCTTTTTCAAGCTGGGAAAGCAGCTCTTCCTAGAGAGGAAGGTTGGATTTTCGTGAGATCGTGTCCCCGTTACGGTAACGATTCACAGCTGCCGTGAACACTAGAGGGTACTAGAAGAATGACTGCAACATTAAGAATGCCATATTTAAAGCCCAGTATACTAGAGAAGCGGAACGTGGTTCAGCTGCGATGTCCTCGGAGACCTCTGCTCCAACCCGTCTGCTACCGTCAAAGGGAAGGCGCTGACCTACAGTCACTCCGTTTGTTTCCGTAGCAGCGTTCAACAGATGACAGCATCTTGTATGAGCCCATGAAAACACCAACATCTCATCAAAAGCAAAAAGCGTCAGAAGAATTAAACTGTAAATGCTCATCTTAATCACTGTTACCATACGCAGCGGTGATCCTGACCGGACGGCCGTTGTACGTCAGCGATCACAGAATCACAGAATCACAGAATCATATAGGTTGGAAAAGACCTTTAAGATCATCGAGTCCAACCATAAACCTAACACTGCCAAGACCACCACTACCCCATGTCTCTAAGCACCTCATCCAAACGTCCTTTAAATACCTCCAGGGATGGCGACTCGACCACTTCCCTGGGCAGTCTGTTCCAATGCTTGATAACCCTCTCGGTGAAGTAAAATTTCCTAATATCCAGTCTAAACCTCCCCTGGCGCAACTTGAGGCCATCTCCTCTCGTCCTGTCACAGTTACCTGGGAGAAGAGACCGACCCCCACCTCTCTACACCCTCCTCTCAGGCAGTTGAAGAGAGCGATAAGGTCTCCCCTCAGCCTCCTTTTCTCCAGGCGATCCGTGGCGCGATCCCTGCGCCGTGCAGCCCCGCGTGCCGGCGCAGCTTGGGCTGTGGCTCTGTGTCGGGAGGCACAGTGGCACTCGGCCAGCTGCCTCTAACAGAGCCCGCGGGCAGCTCCCGCTCAGTACCCGTGCTTCTGCCGCCTGCCTGGCCTGCCCGCTGGGAACGCAGCAACTTCACCTGTGAGCGTCCCTTCGGTTTGAGAGTGGACATGATGAACAGAGTGGTTTTCTCGTAAGAAAATCCGACGGTAGGATCTTCGTGACTGGAAGGGGAGAATCTCTTCTGTGCGGGGGGTTTGCCCAGCAGGCCGCACGGGGACCGGAGGCCTGCCTGATGCCACGCCATCAGGGGTTCCCGCCTCCTAGAGGGATTTAAGATTACCTATACTACTCTCTCTTACAGCGTTAGCCCTTAAAAATAGCATCTTAAACGATACCTTACGAAGCCTGAGAACCTTTCTTGCTGAGATCATAACGGACCAGCACCTCCTGGTGCAAAACATCGTCATGAAAGTATTTCAGCTAGTATTTTTTATTTAAAACATATGTAAATCATTTAAACTAAACATTTTTTCAAAGAAGTTTTGTTTTGAGACATCTTTAAATTGAGTGACTAAGTTAGCATATGGCAAGAATGAGTAGAGGCAGGCTTTATAAATGGAAATTTGAATTTTGATAGCGAGTCCGAAGTTGGCCTCTAAATAGTTTCATCTCTTTGTATGCTTTGGTCTCTGGTAAATTGTGAAACAGAGTAATTAGTATACTTCCAGTTTAATTTTAAATAGTTAATTTTGAATGTACTGTTCTCTTTTGGAGGTTATAAGAATATTTAACACTACAGAGTTCTTGATTATAACATCATCCCATAATAGTTTCATTTTATAAGTTCTTTAAGTATCTTGGAAATATTGGCCAGTAAATACTCAATTTTATGAAGTATAGTTAGTTTGTCAGTAGAGCTGGTTGGAATTTTTGTTACCAACATTTTATGATAAGGAGATATCAGTTACCTAGTGGGGAGATAATGAGAAGTAGTGAGAAGCCTTGCAAGTAAACAAAATGGAGAATTCGTGTTAGAATCTGCCAACGCAGATTTCACTGAAATTTCTTCCCATTTCATGAATGTCTGGGTTTTTTTTTTAATGGGAAAAAAGGGAATAGGCTTTGTTTTTCAGCCATTTCTAGTCGCTAATAATCTCTTCCTTTTACGGAAATACAAAAAAACATAGCGTAAAAGGCCAGCAGACGCTCACCTCATGGTGGTGCGGATGTGCTTGGACCGAGACCTTTTCTTCGTTCACTACATTGTGCCTTTCCCTTTGGAAAGGACATTCTGTGGAGGTGCTCTGCCAGCTGAGCTCCACACAAGTACAGCTGTGCTTTTGCATGGAGGTTGTGAATAGTCTTCTAGCCTACGTACGGGACATGTACGTGATCCTACGTGTGTACTGTCCCATATGGCAGTTTCTAAAAGCTGCGCGTCATCTGCATTTTCTGCATCTGTATGTGCCTTATACCAATGCAATCACAGAAGAGTCAGGGCTTCATCTGGGCGAGCGAGTGCCTGGTAGCTAAAGTGCCAGGAGTATCTTCTAGATTGACCCAACAGAGAGAATGGAGCCAGTGTTAAACCACATGCATTTTACAGCTTGTTTTTGCTCATTGGAAAACAGATATTATTTATTGTACACTTCTGTGATGGCAATGCCAGTCAAATCCCATTGTTACTAACTGCTTATTACTACCAGCCAGATGCAGAGGTGCAATGCTGGTTTTATGTTCTGGCAGCTCTCCGCTATTCTGGTAATGAAAAGAAGCTCTGAAATAAATGAGAATAAGTCCTTCATAATCAGCCGTGACACTAAATGACTTTAAGTTACTTTATCGATAAGGCATTAGCTACTGCTGGACATGTTTTCCTTTCCACAGAAATGAAACCAGAGCAACTCTAGCTTCCTAAACAGATGTTGAGTATTCCAAAGATACCCTGGTAAGCACAACAGAGCCTGCGTCTTTAACTTCTTTCTGAACTGAAACTGTTCTGTGCAGGGAACCTGCTATAAAAAGACAGACATACTTTAAGTATATGTTGTTTTTGTGTGAAGATCTTGCATCAAGGTTTTGTTCTCTTTAAATAGTAGCTGTTAGTAAGCAAGGATACCGTTTGAGGGGTGGGGATCACATGAGCCTCATGAGCTTATTTACCTGAAGCAGCTGCTGGATCTCTAGTGCTCCCTGTTCCGTAATGTCTTTGAAGATTTTTTTTTTCCTTACGACTAGCAAAGGAGGCCAAGCTTTGTCCAGCTAGGGACGGTGAGTACTGCAATATTTACAAAAAGATTCTGGATTAAAAGGAGAGACTCCCAGTCTTTTAGAAACTCTGTGCTTGTAGTCTAACAAATGTCCATGGCCTTTCCTCTGATACAAACCAGCTGTAACTGTGTATTACTGGGTGTAAACAGTGTTCTCCTGCTCTTAGCGCTTCCAACCACACAGCAACAGATTGTAAGCTTTACTGTCCTCTTTTTATCTGGCTTGCGTTACTTCCCTACTACTGATAATCACTCCGTTTTTTACATCCCATCCCATTGCTGCTGAAACCAGCAAGAACAGGGCCCAGCAGCGGATTACGTGCCCAGGGCCTGGCAGCAAGCAGGCCAAAGAGACTGGGGTCTTGGTGCAGCTTTGAGTGTCTTTGTGAGAAGTCTCATTGTAAAAACTTGGAACTCGTGGAGAAAAATGGTACTTTTTTTGCATTAGTTCATTAGGATTAACTTTCTGCACTACTTTTCGAGAAGCAGTTCAGAAAGCACACATAGACGCTTATTTTTTTCAGTATTTTCATTAATTCCTTGAAAAATATTGCTGAAGAGAGGTGGTTATCTTTAATGGGAGGGAACTCTGAGAGGGGCCTCAAAGGTTCATAGATAAGACCAGTGGGAGTGATGCTTCAGAACTGGTGGGCGTCCGGTCCCAAGTAACGCAATATAACGGGTCAGGTCATGACCCACTTCCCCTCTTCTGATGTTGCAACTGGTAGGGTTTACCTGTTTTTTTCCTCTCACACACCGGTTTCTCATGAGAAATGTATCCTCCGCCTTCGTCCTGTGTTTTGCACTGACGTTTCTTTCATGCCTTGGCATTTGCCTGACACACACGGCTGATGCTGGCTGAAGGGTATGTACTCCTCCCTATTTACAGGTCTCCCCTGAGATAAACAACGCCAACAGAACTCTAGTTTATAAGTATATTCAAGCTGAGGTAAAACTCATTTCCCAAATTATTTCCGAGGGTCAAGTCCAGATGCCTATTGGTAAGGGTTGGGTTTTTCTCTTGCAGGAGCTGCGGAGTGCATTTTTTGAACAGTTGTATTGAGTTTCATAGCAGGGAAAATGGGTTTGTTGCCAAGTCCTCGTTACCAGGATCTCTACTGCGAGAAGGATGTTGGAGGAGCGAGTGAGTCCAAATTTACTGTTTATTTCGGAGTTGTGTCATGTCTTTTAATGCACAGGGTTTTTATTAATCTGAGTAAATGCTGCTGCTTGAAGTAGCAGGAGAAAAACAACATAAACACCTCAAACTATGCTGTATTCTGAACTGGGGCTTTTTAGCTATTCGAAACAAGTGTCAGTCATCATGGAATAGCTTTGTATTTTAAAGTCTATTGGACTGACAAGCATAAGGTAACAGGAGAGTATCTCCTAGCTTACATGAAGTAATGGGTTATGTGAATGTGTGAAGTGTGATTTAGGCATGACGCCCTCCAAATTCTCTCCTGCCTGACCTAGGCACAGTTGCTCAGTTGTACTGCTGCATGCCTGCTTTTTTCACAATCTTAATTCATAGGCACTAATTCTAACTAAAGGATCTTATAAAACGGTACGCACATATTAATCCATTACATACTTCACATATCCTTTCCCAAAGTTTACTAGAACTTGGTAGCTGGTGGAGCAAAGATTGGCTTTGGGTTCAGGCTCACGTTGCCTTTAGCAATTGTCACTATCATTCGTGTTGCTAATGTCTTGTAGCTTTTATTGGCACATTTTTTCTGGATGTTCCGTGTGTTATGTTGGCACGGTGTGCTCCTGATCCATACAGTGTACTTGCAGGGCACCGACAGAGTAAGGAGTTCATAGTAATGAACTCCAGCTGATTTCATAACTTAGCAGGAAGGTTTTGTTCCAGTGAACTAGTAAGGGTAGCACCATATTTTTGCAGGCAGAAGTAGCAACATCTTTGCTGTCTTCTTTTGGTTGACAGCCGGCTGAATATGAGCCAGCAGTGTGCCCAGGCGGCCAAGAAAGCCAATGGCATCCTGGCCTGTATCAGAAACAGCGTGGCCAGCAGGAGTAGGGCAGTGATCGTGCCCCTGTACTCGGCACTGGTGAGGCCGCACCTCGAATGCTGTGTTCGGTGTTGGGCCCCCCACTACAAGAGAGACATTGAGGGGCTGGAGCGTGTCCAGAGAAGGGCAACGAAGCTGGTGAAGGGTCTGGAGCACAAGGCTGATGGGGAGTGGCTGAGGGAACTGGGGTTGTTTAGCCTGGAGAAAAGGAGGCTGAGGGGAGACCTTATTGCTCTCTACAACTCCCTGGAAGGAGGTTGTAGAGAGGTGGGGGTCGGTCTCTTCTCCCAGGTAACAAGTGATAGGACGAGAGGAGATGGCCTCAAGTTGCGCCAGGGGAGGTTTAGACTGGATATTAGGAAATTTTACTTCACTGAAAGGGTTGTCCAGCATTGGAACAGGCTGCCCAGGGAAGTGGTGGAGTTGCCATCCCTGGAGGTATTTAAAAGACGTTTGGATGAGGTGCTTAGGGACATGGTGTAGTGGTGGACTTGGTAGTGTTAGGTTTACGGTTGGACTCGATGATCTTAAAGGTCTTTTCCAACCTATACGATTCTGTGATTCTGTGATTCAAATGATGGCAGGTCTTATTGAAAGATCCCAGCATGAGTACTTGCATGAACTTCTGGACTTACTTCACGACAGCCTTGAAATGTATTCCTGCAGAAAGAAGCTGGGGTTGCTACAAACTGTGCTTCTGGTCCATCTGGACCAGAACACTGTAAAAGAAACCTATTTCAAGGAGTTACAGAACTGGTGGAGTTTATTAGGTATTTGATACAGTTTATAATTAGTTAAATGGAGGTGAGAGAAACAGACTGTGGAATGAAAGCATTTATTTGGGGTACCTTGGTGTTCATGAACACTAAGTCAGCCTCCTTCCAAATTATACTTAATCTAATTTTGCTCTCTTTCTGTTGGACTAAAATGTCTTTTTTTATGAATAAACACCTCAGGCTGTACTGTTTTAGGACATCTGGATCAATTTATGCCAATTAAAATTCTTTGGACATTGTGGTAAAATTAATGTTAGTCTGCTTTACCTGGTTTTTGCATACATGCTATTCCTGCGAGGGAGGATCTTCCTGAGACACCTGTTCCTCTAAATCCTTTCCCTCCAAAATTTTTAATTGGAATTATTTGCTTGTTTGTGCTGCTTCCATTTCTTTTTTTAATTTCATTTCAATGCATTCTCCTATCTTGACTATGTATTTAATTCATGGCTTGCTCTGCATAAATTAATACAACCTCAAGCTATTATGGTTTCCATGGCAGACTTCAGTTTGACCTTACTACTTCAACTTGTATTCCACCCTCTTTGAAGGTAATTCATGTAAATTCTTGTGGTATGTTCTGTGTAGCTTCACTTCAAGAGCCATAGTAGGCTTTGCATTGTCTTCAGTGCTATTCTGCGTGTAAACTGCAGTAAAACTGTGTTAAACGTGTTTGGTTTTTTTTCTGAAGCCCATTGTCTTTCCTGTGCTACTGCTACACCTTTCCTGCTTACAATACTAAACTTTTTCATTTCCAAATAATTTTCTTCCTAATTTCAGTTTTTTAATAGTTTCTTCATCAATATCTGAGGTAAAGAAACTGATACCCCCTAGCAATTTCCTCTGTCTCTGAAGAAAAATGTCCCCAACACATTCCATAAACTCGTGGCTAGTTTCTCCCGCTGTTTTGCTGCCTTAATAGGTGTCTAGGTAGCTAAAGCCCTTTAATTACAGTAAGATTCTGCCATGGGCCTGCTTTTATCAGTTATATTGACAAATTATGCAGGTATTTCTTATTTCAAAGATGATTAAATAAGGTTATATTTGACATTTGTGGATAAAGATTTTGCCTGCGCTCTTCCCTAATACTTGCAGCTGTCATCATTCAGGAGAGCTCATGGTTACTGGCTGCGAAAGGCCAGACAGAGCTCCTGCCAGAGCCATTAAAATCTTCTCTTTGGTCAGCCAGCAGACTAGCTGTTGAGCAATTTGAGGCCCTCCCTTCCCCCAGAGACTAGGTATAGTGTTACTGCAGTGCTTCCAGTCACTTCTGCATGGAGGAGAAAAAGGAATCGGGAATGTTTCGTCTCTTACGTGATGGTACGGGAGGAACTAAAGTACGTGGCTGGCAAGGCAGAGAGTTTGATAAGTTCTCAGTTTCTGTATAACGTGGTGTTTGTTAGCCACACGACTTCTGTGGAATCTGTGCTCCTAAGTAACTATCAGGTCTGAGGAGCAGGACCGAAAGAGTTAGTTTGCAGTGTTAAATAACCTTGTCCTAGAGCATGCGTAGCTTTTGAAAGATCCAAAATAATCTGGGTTGTCAAAGTAAAATAGCAAAGATATCTGCAACTGACTTTTTTGGCTAAATTTTCTTCCTCTATTGAGAAGTTATGTCTGTAGACAAAAAAAAAAAAAAAAGAAAAAAAATCCTGAGAGCTCCACAAAAGAGTGGCTGCCAAATATAACAAAGGTTTCCTGTACAAATCTAGAAAGCCAGGCTTCTGTCAGCCTTATGGCAAATGCTGAAATTTGCTTACACCTGCATTTTCTTTGAATGGGTGTGCTTCAGGCCCATGGGAGTAACCAACTGTTGACTTTGTGGATTACCAGTTTTCAATTTAGATTAAAAAAAGGCAAGTGGTGTAAGAGAGTACCATATTAAGTGGTTTGAGTGAAATGTCACACAGTTTACTTTTACTTGGATGCTGCTATTTATTACTAAGAGCCCACAAGCAAAAGAACTGTAGTACTGCTGTATTTCTAAACTGTTTCCATGGGCAATGCTGCAGGTCCTTCCTATTTTCTGTTACTTGAAGCTGATTGAATGTTAACTGGTGAAAGGGAGTTTCTGAGTGTCACTCATTTATAAGGTTGTAGCAAGAAGTGGTTTTGTTTCCCTCACGCTGGCAGACCTTGCTAGTTGTGTCTGGTAGGCAGGGATCTGGCACAGACTGGTTAGTTGGATAATTTTCCTTCTCGTTCTCTTTTTTGGGTACATGTGTTGATGCCATAAGAAAGATTTCTCACCCTTTTGTCCGCCACGTTGTGGTGGTAAGTCTGTTACGGGTGTGTGCAGGAGGAGTAGTGTTTGATTTATAGGTGTGTGGAAGAAACTGAAACATAAGGCAAAATAAAATGGAATAAATACGAAAGTTCTGTAACAAACGCCTCTGTTTGATATGGACTGAAATCAACAAAAACATTTCTCTCTGAAGCATAACTACCTACACTTCAATAGCAAGCTGGGCTGCTGCTGCCTTGGAAGTCCAAAGGAAATAAGTAAAGTTTATACTTACTTTGTCACACTTTGGATTACACAGGCTTCCAGTACAGAGCCTGCTTTGACACAGGATGTCCAGATGTCAAAAACACAGTCACCTGAAATTAAAATGGAATAATCTTGAAAAAAAATCACTAAAGCTTTAATTTCCTTTCTTATTTGTGGATGCATATGTAGTAATAATTTTGCTTCAAAACTTCAAGCTGAAAATAGCTTTTGGTAACTATCAAGCATTTCCTTCAAATGTATTTAATATTTTATGCTAGATTCCTAAGAGGCATGTTAATGTTAGGTACAGAAGAATGAAAAAGAACCTCCTCTTCTCAAGGACAGGAGGAAAAATTGTTGTTGAATAGATTAGTTTTTTGTCTCACTGTGATTTTGAAAGCTAGAGGACAGCTGAGTTTTCCAGCAGCAAAAGAAGCAATGTATAAAAAATAGGGGGGGAGATGTTCTGGTTTCAGCTGGGATAGAGTTAATTGTCTTCCTAGTAGCTGGTACAGTGCTGTGGTTTGGATTTAGGATGAGAATACTGTTGATAACACACTGATGGTTTAGTTGTTGCTAAGCAGTGCTTACACCAGTCAAGGACTTTTCAGCTTCCCAGGCTCTGCCGGGTGCACAAGAAGCTGGGAGGGGGCACAGCCCAACTGCCCAAAGGGCTATTCCATACCATATGGCATCATGCGCCGTATAGAAACTGGGGGAGTTGGTCTGGGGCAGCAATCGCTGCTCGGGGACGGGCTGGGCATCGGTCGGTGGGTGGTGAGTGGTGGTATTACTTGGTTTTTTTCATTGGGTTTTGTTCCTCTTTCTCTCTCTCTCTCATTTTCCTTTTCATTACAATGTATTATTATTATTAATTTTATTTTATTTTATTTTATTTTAGTTATTAAACTGTTCTTATCTCAACCCACGAGTTTTCTTACATTTGCTCTTTGGATTCTCTCCCCCATCCCTCCGGAGGGGAGGGTGAGCGAGCGGCTGGGTGGGGCTTGGTTGCCGGCTGGGGCTAAACCACGACAGGAGTCAAGACAGAGAAGCAAGGCAGTGTGAAGATAGAAATATCAACAGTCTTTTCCTTTGACAATATTGAAAAGGCAGTAGGTGAACAGAGCATATAAGTGAGGGAACAAATCTCAGTGTGATGTTAGAGCTTTGTGACTCATTAAGCACTCCAGGAATTCTTAGAAGATCCTGAACAGAACATTACATTTGGGGGAAAAAGGTGAGGCTTTTGAAAAAGAGGGAAAGACAAATGTTCAAAGCTGAATGTTGCAAACTATAATTACAGCCTGAAAAGGCAGGCCCTAGGTTGAAACTTTCGAGACTTAACAATGAGGAATGTCTTGATCTGAAAAGATTAAGGTCAAGATACAGAAAAGATATTTATGGAATGTCATCAGCACACCAAGAAGCAGTTTGTACTTGGGGTGGAGAATCAGCAAAAGTACAAAGGACTAAAAGGGCATGAAACTGAATTACTTTCATTTCACTTTTTTCTAGGGTTGGTAACTAGCCCAGAGTTTTGAAAATCTGTGGAGACAGCTGAAGAGATGCTGTACTGCCAGCTGCCTGTGCTGTGCGTGTGAAACCAGAGTTCCGAGTTTTCACAACTGTCTCCCACTTCATTAGCCATAAAGTTACATATAGTCTGAAAAAAGAGAACTTTTAAATTGAACAGTGGAAATGGCCAACCTAATCTTTCACAGATAAGAAACCGAACATGTGTCTGGCAGCAAAGACAGGCGTCTTTCTGTCAGCGTCTTTGTATCCCTCCCAAAGGTTTTTTGCTAGCAATCTTACTAGAGCACGAGGTATGAACATCTAACTTCTCAGTTTGCACTGAATAACCACAGAATTGCACACAACCGCGCTGTAATTCCATCAAAATGGACAAATTACTTATGGCGTAGGTACTGTTTGCCCTGAATGGGAGAACAGAAGGAGGTTTACAGAGGTTTATTTCTATATTGCATGTGGATGATGCAACTTACATAGAATAAAGTGAAATGACCTGAGGGGGAGCTTGGTGATGATCCTTTTTAGGGAAGGACCATGCCACTGGCAGTGTCATGCAGACTGGGATGATACCAGCCCTTTTTCTCTGAGGATAATATGGAAAGCATCTGTTTTCAGATGCTTTCATTAGGTCATTCCATTAGAAATGGAACTGCTGGATACGTTTTGACGGGGAATTATGTAGTGAAAAAGAATGCGGTTGTATTTTATGTATAAAATGGCTTTGTAATTCAAACAGAGAAGTTTACAGGAAAAAGTGGGCTACTATGCATGTGAAACGAGTTTTAAAGTGCGAAGATCAAACTGTAAGTGAACTTGATAATTCCGTCTTCAATTCTGATGTAAAGGTGGCAGGTGATGAGCATTTTTAACTGTTAGTTTAAATTTCTTCATGTGAAACTCATTCTTGTATTGTGTTAGATTTTTATCTAGAATTGATTTGGCCTATTTTTGCTTGGGACTAATGTTACTGTCTCGTGGCGCATCTATCTTAACAGATATATTTTCCGTGTCGTTTTATATGTGATACTGAGGCCCTGCTATTCTTTGAGAGCAGCTTTCATAAATGCCGAAGCACATTATGCTGACTTGATGGATGTGGCTGTATTATATACCGCCCCAGAGCTGGGGAAGTCATGATGACAGTATCAGAACAGAAACATTCTCTTGCAGCAGACAGATCTGGACAGAGGAGGCAGAGGCAGGTTGTTTAATAATGCCTATAGTGCGTATTACCGAAGTTTGCAGATAGCAGAGACCGGCATCATGGTTAATGAGGAAAAGGACAGGTTACAGATGCAGAATATCCTGGATCTCTGCATCAAAAGGGTAAAGTCAAGTAATGCGTATTGCTATCATGTAGATGGAAACAATTATCGTTGGTACAGGCCTATGAGAACAGTCTGGGGAAATGGTGATTGTCTGTAGGAGCTGGAAGTGATGGATCATGAGGTGACTGATGAACAGTTGTGTACGGCTGTAGCTGAGAGAGCTAACTGGTCCTTGGATGTGTCTGGGGAGGACATGGTAATACTTGCATTTTCTTAAGTAACATTTCCCTCTCAAGTTACACAGTTTAAATGCATACGTTTAGTTTAAAATGTGTTAATGAAACTAGAACTGAGAGCAGGCATGATGTTGGTAAGGCATATTCTCTCAGGTAACTAGGGTAATACTGACAGAAAAGACCTGTTTGCAGAAGACCTGAACCTTGGCAACAGTGTTTTCTTCTTTACCAAGGCAAAAAAAAAAAAAAAATTAAAAGAAAAAATCAAAAGACAAAGTTTTATGTGGTCTAATTTTTTTTAAAAGCCTAAATGAGGGAGACAGGAGGAGGGAAGGAAGGTGCTGGACACTCTTTGGCTAGGAGGACTAATATGAAATGCCTGAAAATCAATGAAGACAGAAAGGAGGTAGAAGAATAACTTCTGTGCAGCTTTCTGTTTTGTTTGGTTTGGTTTTTTTGTTTGTTTGTTTGGGTTTTTTTTGTCTTGGTTGGCCTTAGAAATCCTGGTTCCTGGTCAAACTGTTAAAGGTACGGAGTTGCTAAAGCAGGGAGCATCAGAGGGATGGATGCTAGTTTATCTGCTCTGCAGCTGTCAAGAGCGTGCGGCCTTGTTTCTGCTCACCTACAGCTTTCTCTGAGACGGTCTCCTGTGATCCTTACAGGAGCTGGAGAATACGATGGATTTATGTGACTTCTGTACACTCCCTGCCCAGCGTTCTGGCAGCGGGCTGAGGGAGAAGCAGGCAGAGGAACAATTTTTTCCACTGAGCTAACTGTTGAGCACCTTACGTTACACACTGGTGTTTAATAAATTAGGTCTCCGAACGTGAGAGCGAGGAAGTTATAATTTACGTACAGCAATAGGATATATGTTTAAATATACACTCACTGTGTGGATACTGATAGCTGCTCAATAAACGGTCACCATAGCAGGCGCCTAGGGTGTTGAGCTTTAGGAAGAGTACACCTGTGATACATATTAGGGAACCTGTGTCAGATCATACCGTTCCCCATTGTTTATTAGTTCACTTTTATCTATTTACAAGGTTTCAGAATCCATTCCTCTACCTTCCTTGTGCCAGGTCCTGTTTTTGGATTTAGGGGACAGCCCTGATTGAATGAGTTTACATGAAGTCAGCTCCTAAGTCATCCTCCCCACACTCTGGAAGATGCTTTGGCATAGGAAAGAGGAGTGGCTGGAGCCTCGTGACTCATACCCAGCTGTTAAATAGGATTTACGTTGATCAGTTAACTGAAAACAAAATAGTGGCGTTTTTGTTTTGAATGAACTACTTAGTCTTCTGCCTCCCTTTCATGAAAACAACAGTGTCCTTCAACTCATTTCCAGCCGTGCTTTTTAGTTCCAGGAGACCTTGCCATAAGTAAGGAGAATAACTGGAAATAAGTTGGGAATAACTTGCCCTTTGCCTAAAAGCTTAACTTTTCTTTTAAGCCTGTCCCCTGGCAAACGCAGGATCTGCTTTCCAGAATGCGACATCATATTTTTTAAAGGAAATAAAATGCTAATTACTAACTGCTCAAGCAAGAGGTCTTCAAGACCGTCTTCCATAAAACCTGAATGAATTCTTAGTCCTCTCCACACAATAGTGTTCTCAATTGTAGCAAATTTGAGGGGAGTCTACAGACATTGTGTAGTCAAGAGTCTCGAGACTATGGATTTAATTTTAAGAAAAGTAAAAATCCCCTAAAATTTGAAGCACCAGCCAAAACGTATGGAGAAGCCTGAATTGTGCGCGTTTCCATTCAGCCTTTAGGAGTACAGCTGAGACTTGGAAAGATTACTTCTCCAAGACAAATCATTTCGCTTGGAGAAGTATATGACTTCTTGTTCTGTACTGAGACATAAGTGCCAAAATACTTGAACCTTAAAGTGTATGGTGTTTAGGTAGGAGAAGGGCAAAGCCTGTATCTCATCCTAAAGAAACCAGCTCCTTCTAGGTGTGCATTACTCTGCGTTTCCTACATCAAGTCCTTCTGAGGTGAAAGAGGTACAGTAGCTGTTAACAAGAATGGCATTCAGTAGTTAGTAGTTCTCTAGCAGCGAATCTGTTTTGTTCCTTTTGTTATTTTGGAAATGATAATGAACTACTTGTGGACTGAAAAAAGAAACTTTAGACTGCTATGTTTAACTTGCAGGTAAAATTTTGACCTGAACATACATTGGGAGCCTAGAGCTACACTGGTTAATGTATATACTTTAACAACATGTATTCTGTAAATGTATTTCTTACCTACATCAGTCATTACATATCCCACCTTCTCTGAGTGGTGAAACTTGTAGTTTACCAGTATTCTACATATAGATTACTTGGGCATATAAGCGATTCTTTACTATTTTAGCTTTAGTTATTTTGAGCATCTTAAAGCCTGATTCTGTTTCCAGTGTTTACTCAGAGTGGTGTCTAGTAGAACTGACCCTCCCAGAGAGTAAAAGAAGTATCCAGCCCTCGTTATTTTTAAGGTGTTGCCTAAACCCATTTCAAAGCCAATTCTTTAGAGGAAAGCAAAGTCATAATTTATCTGCTGAATAGGAATAACTTTTTTCTAGTTACAGCGGAAAAAGCATTCCATCATGTTGTTAGACCAGCCAAGCAAATCTGTGACACGTTATTAATCAAAATAATATATGGGCTTTTAGTAGGAAAAAGAGAAGACTTGTATTCCTACTCAAGGAGATGTTTTAGCTATACCACAAAATAGGTATTTGTATTAGTGACTGTTACAGTAGCAGGGGAATTTGATTGTTGTCTATTTTTTTCTGAGGTCTTATTTGAAAATCAGTGTAAACATTAGAATATTTTTAGAAAACAAAGATTTCTGCTTATTTTACAGAATCCAGACACATACAGAATACCTTCCTGTATTGAACAGGGCAAAGCCGGCATCTTCCAAGCACATAATGTAATGCCATATCAAGTGACACTTTTCTTGCCAATGCTGAGTTTGGTCCCAACCACCTCTCTTCACTGGGAAATATACATGATCCATCTATTCTGAGAACCGGGCTTTAAAATTTAAGGTTACAAATAGGGATGTAAATGTTCATTTTTGGCTCTTTTGTGTTCAACTTTGGTGTAGGGGTTCGGTCCTCTTAAATATTGTTGACCTCCCTACATAGTTCTTTTGACTTCACTGCACTATACGGCAGTTAGCATTGTGAATTGTGATGTGCGACTGGGGTTGATGCTGGAGATGATGCCATAAAAGGTGGGGATGGGAGTAACTGGAATCCTCTAAACTGGATTTGCACCTGCAGAATGACAGCAGTAATGCTAGAATAAGTGTATTCAGGAGGCAAACGGAAAACAAAAGTAATTTGTACATTGCAAGCTTCAGACTAGTTCAGCTGTAAAGGCAGTTTTATGGGATATGCTTGCAAGCAAACACACAGAAGCGAAAGTATAGAAATTTCAGGAGGAGCAACACGCTATCCTGCACAGCCATCCTCACGATGTGGCTTTTTTTCATGTTGCAGTGCTCTTCACTAAACTATTTAGATAATCTTTGCAGTTCACGGACGCCATGTATGAGCACCAAACGTCTTTTTTTTTGTAGAGAGGTTTGGGATTTTCCAGCAAAATGCTCTTAACACAAATATTTTGCATTCTTGCTTCCATCTGGCTTTGGTCAGTAGTGGGATTATTTTCTCTTAATCCCCTGTGCTGCTTTCTGAAAATGTGGCATTTTAAAGAGGACACTTAAATATTAGATACTTAAAAGAATAGCTTTGTTTTGTATTCCTGCGACATTTATTCAAAATAAATGAAAATCGATGTGTCTTATTTGGCCTTTAAGAATGATCATTTTAGCTGATATTTAAATTCTTCTTGATTCGAAGGTCTCGAAACAAAATACAGAATACAAAATACAATTGTGCATGTCACTATTTTCAGTCATGCTATACATAGGTTGGGTGATTGAAAGTCACCTACAGAGACCAGTTCTATCTCAGATGACGAGACAGTGGGAAAATATCAGTATAGGTTTGTCCTATGCATGTGGTTATCTCCTGGCACCTGCTGTTGGCCGGAACAATCGGTCCATCATTGTGTTTTTAAAAGTGAGATTAAAAATAATTTTTCTTTCCTCATTCTTGTTTGTTTTAGTAAACTAAACACACAGTCTCTTATTCTTTTTAACAACATTTTCAGTGTTCAGAGGGGTAGTAATATTTTTATATTGAAAACCTTCCTTCTAACTGCAAGCTATTTTTCTATCTTTTGAAGCTACCATGAGGTAGTTGAGAGATGCTGAACATGCTGATGGAATATATCTCCTTGACTCCACCGTGGATTCTTTTCGGTTTTCTGTTTTATTTGGTTGTCGTTTCTTGCAAACTTAGCTAGGTTGTCATTTCTTGCAAACTCTAAAAAAAGAATACTGAAAACCAGTCATCTATCTGATCATTTGAGCTTAATCTCTAAAAAATCTGTGCTATCTTGGCTCTTGTCTATGTTTGTGCCTTTGGCTCGTGGGACCAGAACGGTTTAGCTGTGTGTTCTAGGGTCTGTTTTTTAATAACAAACAGCTGGTAAGTTAACAAAGATCACGAAGATCCATGTGCTGCATTATCCAGTTAGCGCGTGGGTTCTCTCCAGTCTCTAGCCATCTTGTTGTATGTGACATATATCGGGCAACTTTGCAGTCTGTAAGGCGTTGCTCGTACTCTAACTCTCTCCAGCGTACTGGGTCAGCATTTACCCCCTGAATAGAAATAACAGTCCAGCAGTAACTTCACTTTATTCTTTGCTGGCTGGATGTGCTGGAAGGTCTACTACTGCTCTGGAGAAGAAGCGACAACAGCATTTGTCAAGAGCGGAAAGGCAGAATAAACATGACTGATGGCCAAATCTTCCCTCCTTTTTGTTATTTGGCACCCCTCTAGAAGTGTCTATCAGCACTCACTTTCCTTTCTGTTGCACAAAATATTGGATGTTCCCTGGTTAAGAGCATTAAGGATGGAATTCGTCTTGTGATGCACATGATAATTTCAGCTCAAACTGTGCCTTAACTTTAAGGGTTACTCAGAATTCCTGCTTCAGAGGTGTTCTTTCACCTAATTTACTACAATCTCTGAAGCTACTCGGTTTGTAAATGAGACGAATAACAAAGTCTGCCAGCAGTACCTGTACAGAGACCAGTGGAAAAGTCAGGTGAAGTTATCAGTCAGTGTCATGCTCTGGTAGTCACCGGCATGTGTCAGCCAGGTGGTAAACCTCTTCATCAGGAAACTGAAGTTTCCACTTGTTTGGTTTATTGATTCTTTACAGATACTTTTTTTCAGAATATGCAGAAATAAGTTTAATTATTGAAGACTAATCAATAAACTTTTTTAACTCCAAGACACCGTGGCATCTGAACTGTAGAGGTTAAATTATTCATGCCAAAACAAAAAAACCCACCCCCAAAAGCAGAAGAAAAATCACAGTGATACTTTC
Source organism: Mycteria americana (assembly GCF_035582795.1). Taxonomy (NCBI): domain Eukaryota; kingdom Metazoa; phylum Chordata; class Aves; order Ciconiiformes; family Ciconiidae; genus Mycteria; species Mycteria americana. Next base: position 8,797,012 of record NC_134373.1, on the reverse strand, counting down.
ACATTTATTAAGTTGAGAATTGCTGTGTGAAGGTTTCTTTTTTTTTTTTTTTTAAAAGTCATTACAGTTTTAGGATGACAAAATAAAGTACAGTGTTAATGTAGTCATCACAGTTTTAGGATATCCTTGCTTTGAAATGTGTTGCTTTAAAAGTATAATTAGATCACACTGATTTGTGTGTGTGTTCTGCCTGTGTCAGGTCCCAGGCTTTGTACATTGGTGTAGTTTTTCTCCAGGAAGCGACCAAAGCAAGGAAAAGGAAATACTTCAACCCTAAGTATCTGAAAGCACGCTTTAGTGACCATCTCTTTTCTTCATGAAGGAAGAGGTTGGAGGAAAAGGAGATGGGAGGCTGAAGGAAAACAAAGTAGCGCGTCACGTAGTTTGCATGATGGTGTTGGAATGTTCCCAGTTTAATGCACTTACTGGCAATAATTCAGAAAAGTTAGCTCTGTAATTTAAACAGTTCTCTGGATCCCTCTGAAGCGTCCCCCTTCCCTTAGGGGTATCAGTGCCATGTAACAGTGAGGACTTGTCAGCCATGTCTTTCCCCCGTGCCACACAAAAGGTACGCATATCAGCGCTTGCAGCAGAGAATGCTACTCTTCTTCAGGTAGGACTTTGTTGACACCTGGGGTCAACAAAGTTACTACCTGGGCTACTATCTTCTTTCCTTAAACATCATTCAGGTGTGTGATGTATATAGGTGGCATCACAAGTAGGTGTGCTCCTAAGAAGGTACATCTGAGAAAGTATTATACTAGTCCATTTCTGCCCAAAGGTAGATAGAACCAGAGGTAGCAAATCATCTGTGCTTGCTAGTACCATCACTTCTGCTGGCTAGGATATCTGTTGACTACTCTACTGCTGTTGTGTACATCATCACAGTAGTTTAAAGGGGATTGATTCCATAATTGGCTATAGCAAAAGAAAAATTTTCACTACTGTCTTGACTATTATTTTTGCCTAACATGTTTGAGATGGATGGGAAGAGAAAGTATATGGCAAGCTCCTACTCCTTGGTAAATTAGTACTGGTATGTTTTGAACCTCTTCTGAAAAACCTTTTGTCAGAAAGTTGACTTAGGGATAGGTTGGTTTGTTTATACAACACAAGTCAGCCATAAATATTTAAAATTTATGTTAACAAAAGCAAAGATGAGTTGACACATAGTTTTTTCAAGATCTCTGTTCCTTTTGATTGCTCATTAGAATTCCTTGATCAATATATTTAACAAACTATCTGCCTTAAAGCTGCATCAGGGGTCTGTTCTGACCTGCTAGCTGTCCATGTGCAGGTGTCCCAGATATCAGGTGCTGACTTCGCTAATGAGACCATGAAATATTTCTGTATGAAAATGTACATTTTTGGCTTTTGTTTTCTTGTCATGATTATCACCATTACCAGCCACTTACCTAACCATGACCAGTTCAGAAATGAAGAACTGCTGATGCATTTTCTGTCTCTGACTCAGGCAGCTTTTCATTGCCAGGCTTGAGAATTTGTAGTTCTTCAACAGCATCTAACGCCTCTGTGGATCGGGAGCGAGTGGTGTATTTTTCCTTAACCTGTCCCTTGCTTTCGCCTGAGCTGGTGTACTCTACATTCTGAGGAAAACTAGATAAATAGTTAACCCTGCTGACTTTTCCACTATTCCACTACATTAATGAGCCAGCATCACCTGAGTTCAAAGCACCCTTGTGTGGGCCTGTGTATATTTGGGCAAGATCATTGACAGAAAAAGCCTTAATAAATGGTTTTTTCTAGAATTCTTAGCAATTGCTTCTTGCTGACAGTTTTAGTACCACATATGCAATCTTCTTTTTAAGAAATTCTACTAATCTTCTGATTCATAAATCTAACTAAAGCTCTTCTGTATTTATCTCTTACCTGGCCTTGCTATGACAAAGTGCAGAACCTCATGTCCGTGGCATGTCTTTTTAAGTCAGGAGGAAAGGAAGCATACTCATTAAGCATTTGCCAAAGCATGCCTTTGAGTTATTTCTGTCCATCTCTTCTCAAATACGCATGTGCTGTGAAAAGAGTGTTTTGTGCGTGAAAATGGATTTTTGGCAACTTGTCTTCTGACCACCATCATCAAGTACACTTTTTAAAAGCTTTACATCTTTCTTCCCCTTTTCTGCAGCATTCCCTAAGGGATTCCATTTTGAAGGAACACTGAATTTTCTTCTGTATTTTAGTCCTAGTTTGATGCCTTATTCAGCTTTTTTCAAGCAGCAGCTTTGTCACTCTTTAATCTTTTGGTGCAGTGAATGAAAATAGAACGGCATGAGAGAATGTCAGTAGAAGGGTACTTTTGCTACATATTACAGTTACATCAATTTATTATATTTTTATGGCTACAGTTGCAATCAGAGAAAGTCGGGGGGGGGAATCTGGTATTCTTGTAATGCTGCACAGTGTTGTTTTTCTGGAGTTTACATGCTCTTAAACTGTGTGTACTTTTAGTTGCTAAGAATCTACAGCATTTCGCAGTAAAACAGTTGCTGTAGAACGAAACCCATTTGTAAGGCGGCGTAGCTTGCTTCTGCAATCACATGTTTCTGGTTTGGATAGCAGCTCAAGTTCTAGATGTGTATGTTTTATATTTGTAATGGGTCTGCTGGAGTGGCAGCCATGACATCAGTCCAAAACAGAATTACACAGTCACTGGAAAATGCACGCTTTGAACTGGCCAGCAGTGACAGAAAGAAAGAGTGTGTTAGACTGTCAGAGTTTATGCTGTGGAACAGATAAAAGGCCAAGTGTAGCAACTGCCAGTTAAATAATTTCTAAAATAAGCCAGTGGACTTTTTTCAACTGAAAGGTCAGTTTTTCCATAACTCCTCTAACCTTCTCGTTACAGTTTCTGCTTTAGAAACACTACTGCAAAGTAGAGGCAGCAATACATAATCCAAGTTTTATCTCGTTAATGGACTTTATATATGTATATAACTTTTATATATATATAATTTTTTTAAAAAATCACTATTATTGCAGCATGGGGCACTATTTATTGTCAGTCTGCCTAAGTCTTTGAGACAAGCGCTGGTGAATTTATTTCTTAAGCCTCTTTGAAGAGACTTGGGAAATCGGACGACGCTATCAGGTAATGAAAACGGGCGTGACAGAGTCCTAGAGCTGGAGATAACTTCCAGGTATTGGAGGCTTAGCCTCCTGCACATATCTGGCAGTGCTGGTGCAGGACAACTGGCGAGGTCTCCCCCTCTTTCTCAGCATGGAGTTACACATGGAGCTCTCAAAACTCTTTTCCAGGAAATCTTTGAATAATTTGTCTTCAATCTTAAAATTTAAATTATTTTATGTGAAAATTATCAAACTGCATCTTAGTTCTGTATACTATCTGTCCTACTGTGAGCTGTTCCCATTCCTTCAGTTACAGAAAGGAAGTTGCTTTTGCTTCAGAATTGTGAATAAAGGTGGCTAAAGCATTTAACAAAACCCCATTGCATTTCAGTTTGGAGCTGAAATCTGCTTATCTCTGAATCAGCTGCGACTTGCTCACATTTTTGTCTGTGCTTACAAAGCTTAGTCCAAGCAGGATAAAAAAAACCCCACAACATTTTTCATCTCTACCAGCCTTTGGAACATTCTGTGCTATTTATTACAGCTCTTTCCATCCCCAGTGTATTCAGTGGCAAAAGATGTGGCATTACAGCTAAAAATCTACTTCTGGTTTTGCAATCCCACTTCTGGTTCCAACAAAACTCTCAATACAAATGTGAATCCAAACGTTGCCATGGGTTTGTAAAAGATCAGCCATGTGAAAACAATTTAATAATTTAACTTAATAATTGAACTATTATTTCCTTCAGAACCGGCCTCCAAAGATCTCTTTCAAGTCAGACTTGAGAGCTATGTATTAGAAGTCATAGCCTGCTTTCTTGCAAAGTGTAGGATTATAGGGTCCGTGACACATCTTGCGGTTTGCTCACATTAGTGTGTTTTTGCTTTTTGTTAACAGGACTTTAAGTAGTTTTACTGGCAGGAGGAGTTATATCAGCTGACAGTGAAATCCCTCCATTTCATTATTAGGAAGCGTGGGTACCTCTGAACTTTATCTCAGTGTTCCTCACTAGTATTTTCTGATTACCATTTCCCCTTCAATGTTTCAATCTTTCGTATATTTAGACTGTCATATTCTGCTTGCTTCCTTGGTTTCTCTTACAAGAAGCCATAGAGATACTTTAATTTTTCCTCTATAAACCTTCACTTAGTCAATTTAGTCTTGGTTTTTTCTCTGAATTTTTTTCAGTTTATTTTCTGTTATGCCAGAGCTGAACTGGCTGTGTCATGCTTTCTCAGAAAAAACACTGGGACTAACAGAAGACTGCTACAATGATTTTACTTTATTGTCTCCTCTTGAAAGTTTGGGAAAAAAAATTAGGATGGTTTCATAGTATTGGGATTTCCATGAAGTGTTCTTCTTTTTTTATATATGCCATATAGGCAGCCCACCACACTTAGCACATAACTAATCAATTGTTGCAAAATTGCAGGAGCGATCTGCAGGTCATCCCATACATCACTGAACAGAAGATGCCTTCATTTCTTAGCTTTTCTTTAAATGTGTTTTACCATAGAATGAGTGATACCTTTTTGAGCAAACATCTTAAATTTGGGCTTCAACTATGTACTGTACTTTCTGGCTTTCTTTTTTTTCCTCACTGTTCAGTTGATTTTTTTTTTTTTTTTCCCCAAAAATACAATAAATTAAGTCTGCTCCTATAATACAGATTTTTAGAGCCTGGTGGACCCTATGCATGAAGTTTCCAAGCAACCAACAGTTTTTTAACTTCATACACTGTAGGTTTAACCTTCATCAGCTTCATATACATACAAGAAAAACTTGGTTGGATACATACCAGCAGCTTTCCAAGACATTAAAATGAAACAAGGTTTTGAATGTCTTTAATGAGCTGTTTGTCGTGGTTTAACCCCACTCGGCAACTAAGCCCCACACAGCCGCTCGCTCACCCTCCTGCCCCTGGTGGGATGGGGGAGAGAATCGGGGGGAAAAAAAAAGAAAATACCTGGGGGTTGAGATAAAGAGAGTTTAATAGGACACCAAAGGAAAATCAAATAATAATAATAACGATAAAAGAATATACAAAACAAGTGATGCACAATGCAGTTGCTCACCACACACCGACCGATGCCCAGCCCGTCCCCGAGCAGCGATCGCTGCCCCTGGCCAACTCCCCCAGTTTCTATACGGCGCATGACGCCATATGGTATGGAATAGCCCTTTGGGCAGTTGGGCTGTGCCCCCTCCCAGCTTCTTGTGCACCCGGCAGAGCCTGGGAAGCTGAAAAGTCCTTGACTGGTGTAAGCACTGCTTAGCAACAACTAAACCATCAGTGTGTTATCAACAGTATTCTCATCCTAAATCCAAACCACAGCACTGTACCAGCTACTAGGAAGACAATTAACTCTATCCCAGCCAAAACCAGGACACTGTTGTAGAGTATTTTGCTTTTCTATTCTATTACCCAACCTCTTGGCTCTCTTGAGGGTTTATTTTCAAACTAGAGTTGATTTACCTTACTGCAAGTAACAATGACTTAGTGCTGAGGCACAGTTTCTCCCTGTTTCAAAGTTGCTTCACAAATCATTTGGATAGATTTGAAGTACAGCAAGACAAAATTTGGAACAGCTTTGTTATGAGGGATTGGAAAGTTGGGGTTTTTTTTTCCCTTAATAGGGGCTATAAAACTACAGGAGGAGAATAAAACTGGATAAGCACTAGTAGATATTCCAGAGATTATGTCCAACTACTTTTGATGCCATAAAAAGAAAGCCAGGAACCATCTAAATCTCTTGTCAGTCAAACAAAAAAACCCTGAAAATAAACTCCAAACTTCACTGATATTCCTTGGAACTGCATTGACCAGGAATATAGCATAGCAGCTGCCACTGCTTTGTAAATCAGTACAAACTTTATTTACCCATTGATTTCAAGCATTTGTAAAAGTTTGTATGTGGATCAATGGAAAGCATTTTCATGGACTTATGTCTGTCCTCCTGTAAATCTTTCTTTAGTATGCCAGCACTAGGTGCTTATATTTCTTCACGTATCACCTTCTGTGCTATCTCCCTTTGCCATGTTATGACTGTACTTCTGAGTTTGAGGACTTATGAAGTAGTTTTATTGCACGCTTCGTGTTAACACAACTATTTTACCCTTGCTTATGATGAATCTGCTATTGAGCTCAGAGGTGCACTGGCGCCCGGTGCTGGCACTTTACGAAAGTGTATTGCAGGACCGTTTCCTCAGAAAAAAGAGATTTACCACCAGAATCGCTGGGTAACTGAGCGCTAAACTGCCACCACACTAAATGCTTTTTGAGAAAGAAAAAGAATAAGGGGTTTCTAGCAGATCTCTCCATCTGGTTACGCTTATGGTCCTTTTTGACAATGAAACAACACGTAGCACTCTCAAGGTAGAATTTTCCATGACAAAAGCTACCAGCAAAGCCTAGGTTTCTGCTATTGGAAGTTATTACCTGTTTCTAATAAGTAGGCAATTTCAGACAGATAAAATATTCACATTTTTGAATTATTAATTGCACTAAGAAGTCCTCTCTGGAGAAGATATGGAGCTTTGAAATATAGTGGAGTTAAGTTTTGAGAAGTCTTGCTGCAAGCTACTCCAAGAAAGTCAGTAATTCATAGGACTTAGCTCTGTGACAGGGCCAAGAAAAAATATGAAGAAGTATGAATCATATGAAGAAGTATTTTCTGAAATGTAAGTTGAGTTTCCTAGTGTGTGAAATCATTATTTTGACATGAGATGAATGCCGTAATAGCTGTGCCTTAGTGTACCAGACACCCGTGGATCTTTTTGGAGTTAGTTTCTGGAGACGTTAATGTTAGATTTTACCCACAAATGCAGATGAATTATGAGTTCTTTTGTACAGTAAAACTCTGCAACAATACCCAGAAACAGGGATTAATATTTTATGAAACTAATACATGTATTGTTACTTTCTCTACTCCCAACTAATTCACTGGAAGTGATGGAGAGGAGATGAAATTCTATAGTATGAAAAAACAAAAAGCCCCCTGGATTTCTTGAATTTTACAGCCACTTGTGAAATCTGCCACCAAGGATCTATCATGCTGATTTTCAGTAATACAAGGAAAATTATATGGACAAATGCTTACCTGTGTAAATTCTTAATCCTACTGGAATAAGTGGGGCACTGGTAACTTCTACTATATGCAACTATACTCAGATGAGTAAAGGCAGAAGTTACTCCCTAGAATTCTTTGTTTTCAAGCACTAGAGCTGTTGATTGCATCCCCTCTCAGTTGTTACTCAGGGTTTGCATGTGTGTGAAAAGAATGGAAATAATTGACTGGCTTTTGTGGACTTGACTTTCTTCTCTCATTTGCTTTAATTAAAAAAAAAAACAAAACAAAACAAAACCTGACCTTATTCCAGGGCAATGACTACAATAACTACAGATTTTCTCCAAAACTCAGTTGGTGAATTCACCTCCTATCTCAGGCTTTGTTAGTTATGTGAATGATTGACATTTTAATGAAAGCTTCATAAATTGACAACAGAAAAATGGTGACATATCAACTGGGCTGGGTAAGGGTTAAAAAATTAGACTCTGCTTACACACCAGATGGTTAGGTCTATGCCCATTAATAAACATGGTATATGAAGTACAAGTTGTTTCTTAAAATCAAAACAAAAAACCCAACTACAAAGCTGTGAACTGTCTGATCTGCAAACCACATGTTGAATCTCTCTGAAGTTTTGTTTTTACAAGCAGCCTGATAATCTACAAGAGAATTTTTATAGAAACATCATAGAGCAGTAGTATTTGCTAGTTAAAGTAGTATTTCTTAATCTGGGTTGGATTTCTTTTTTGATTCTCAATAAAGCTAAGGTGTTTTACTAGGGTTTAATAGTGGTAAAATAAGTTTTAACTGGTTTGCTAATATCAGAAGTTTATGACGGATCTGTTTACCTGACTGACAAATCACTTCTGTTGTTTTGGTTAAAACTCATTGATCTATTTCAGCTTGTTCTGTAGGTGCTTCTCAAGGCAGCCTAAAATGATGTGGAGACGAAACTTTATTTTAATCTGCGTTATTCACTTCCAAAGTGACAGTTTTCTGATACGCATTTGAGAAACCACATGTGTATGTAAGATATGGGAAACACAGATAAATAGTTTTCCCTAGTTCTAATATAAAGAAGTAGAGCTTACTGATTTTTCACAGCCTGGACTGCAATGTCAAAGCAAGCTTAACAACTCTTAACTTCCTGTGATGGCATAGTTCATCCACATATTTGAGACTCTCTCCATTGTTTGTAGGAGACCAATATTTGTGTATTCAGAGAGAAGAATTACTGATGTCATTCATTAACTGGACTTTGATCACCACTTGTCTTAACTACATAGATTAAGGAGCATCAAGAAACAGTCTCAAAATGCTCACCTTTCTTCAGGCACGAAAATGAATAGTCTTTCCCTGAAAACTGGCAAGTAAAAATGTTAAGCTTGCAGAGGCATGTTTAGATTTAAAAAATGAAGTAAATCAAATGGTCAGTTGAGTGCATGAATGCATGCTCTTAATTTCATTTTCCCTTTTACACTATCAAAATGTGTATGTGCTTGTGTTGCGTCTTGGATTTGAAATCCCTTACAGAAAGACACAATACCTTAAAAATTCCCCCAAAACACACATTAGTCGTGACTGCTGTTGTAATAGGTAGGATTTTCTGTTCTTGTTGCTTTCTAATATCTGATGGCCACAGAAATTTAATCCAATTCTCAAAAATCTTTCCTTTTATATTTGTAAATCAAACCCATTTTTTAACAACAGTATGCTTCTAAGTATACTCTCTGAAATATATCTACACCCTTAATTCATTTAATCCTACATCAGAGGAACCACACAGATCTCCTAATACCCAGTTGACCAATTTTTAGTCGAAAGCCTCTTTCAAACTCTTTGCAGGATTTGAATAAAGGACCTCAAATATGTATCTAATAAAAAAAAATCTATTGTGGCCAAAGAAAATGTCTTTTATCTGTTTTCAAATATTCTCTTCTGACCCACTCTCCTAGGCATCCATTAATTGCAGTATTTTTGCAGGTGTTAAAGCGTATGCTTGATTTTTTTCTTTTTTTGCAAGCTCTGAATTAAAACCAAAGAAATCATCAACAGCCTGGTAATTAATGTGGAAAATAGAAGTGGAACTGTTTCTCTGAACACTTACAAATGTTGAGTATGCTCAAAAAGAATCAGCAGCTGAACTTGTCTGGCCTTGTCTTGCTGTAGTCAAATAGTTGTTCTGGTGTCCTTAATGGCCCTTCTGTGTATATGTCAATGTCAGGTAGCTTTGTGCTTCCCTATGATTTATAAACCACTCTTCAAGTTGGTTTTAAAGATGTTTGCTTGAATTCAGGGGATTATATTGTTCCCTCATAAAACACACACATATAACTCCTTAGAAGTAGTGGATGCTACATCTATGTAACAAGAAAAGTACCATCTGTGGTAGATTACAGAGCAGAACACACATGGTTCAAATAAGGGAAAAAATCCATTGTTTACTAAATTTTTATATTCTGCAACAGATACCACATGAAACTCAGACCCTTTTTTTCAGGCTTCTGTGTCAAATGTCAGGGAGTAAAGCAGGAGGAATGTGTGAATGGTAGTGGCAGAAAATCTAGTGGTGTATGTCTTATTTCTTGAAAAATGCTAGAAATCTGTTTTCAGACAGGGCAGCTGTAAAGAGGTAAGGAAAGAAATACTTTCTCTGACCATCTAGGAAGTCAAACCTAGGACAACCCTAGCTATTTGCTGCATGTCACTATGTTCACATGGATGTAATAAAGCTTTCCAGGCATGGATACACTCCAGACTCTCATCCCCACTGTGCAGCTCAATACTCAAAATACCTCTCGCACAGCAGATGATTTTTCCGTTGCTATCAGCAGTGAGGTGACGTGTACATTGCCACTGTCAGCCCACCTGTTTTCAGGGAAAATAACAAGAAAAGTCTCCACAGGTATTATACTTCCCAAACTACATACAGCAGCTGTAAGGATTTTTTTTTTTATTGAACATAAGTAGGGGGAAAAAAAAAATCTGTTTCTGCCCTGTTTTTTTGTTGCAGGTGTAAAGGTACTTTTTTAAAAAAATATTTTACCTTGGTGAGCATGCTGTGCCTCTGACTTAAGGGTGCGAAGCTTGCAAGGGCAGCAGACTCTTGGTTTCCCCTGGCAATCTCTTGTAGGTTTACGTGCACGCGTAAGAAATTACCCTTGAACTGGTGTGCAACAGGGAATGCATGGGTCTGTTGAGAGAAAGTTTTGAAGGTGAATATCTCTGCATTTTTAGGATCTGTTTTGAATAAGTAGCCGAAGTGAAAATAGCTGCTGCTACGTGTCTGCTAAGTAGGGAATCAGCAGAGCTGTAGAAACACATTTTGAGAACCTAACTTATAAATAAGGCTGAGAAGGTAGGTGATACAGATAGCAGAGATACGAGAACAATTTCTCTACACACATTCAACTTCAGAAGGCAGCGTGACTGGGTTTGGTTTTGGTTTGGTTTTAGGATCCCCATGGTATCATACGGCATTTCAGGCCTCCACACTTGGAGGCCTGGTCTGAGACTCCCGAGTGCCCAAAGCACAAACTCCAGGCAGAGCCGTCAGCCAGCTGGAGGCTTCTGCAAATGCACACACGGTTGGTTTAAAAGCACTCCAAGCACTTCTTGGAGTTTGAGAGCTGGCTAACCTGCTGTATAGACAGCTGGAACGATCTTGCTCTAAAACCCAACTAAAATGCTGAGAAATGCATGTGTGCATTGTCACACACGTTCATGTGTGGAACAGTTTCACACACATTTTTATGTGTGGAAGAGTTGATACTAAAGTGTTACATCTCGGGCTAAAATCATATCCCAGTGAAATCCATGGAAAACCAATAATTTTATTGTGTATATTGAGTTCAGGTTTAACTGAAATTGGTAAAACTGTGCTTAAAAAATAAGGCCAGTAGGCTGAAGTTGGTCTCAGGATGGTTATTATAGTTCCTATAAACTTTTTTAGACACCACTTGTGTATCATGTTTGATAACTTCTTATTCAGAAGTCAGCTGTCCCACGGCAGAGACTACAACGTGAGCAGCAACGCTTCTCTTCCTTTCGTAGAGCCGGTGAAGAGTTCTGGCTGATGGTAGTGGAAACCTGAACCTCGCCTGGGCGAGGCCTTCATGCCATTAACTAATAGGAAGGGCAAAAGTGTCACTCTGGCATTGTGCCCCTGCCCTGGGAACAGACCCGTACTGGTCAAAACTGTGGTCTCCTGGGGCCATCCCCACGCCTGTCACCCTTGCCGTAGCTGTTGGCGAGGGTGCTAGCTGGGAGAGCGGCTGGTACGGTGGGGATCGGGACTGCCAGCCCAGCCCGCGAAGGAGGCTTGGTGGTTCCAAGCTGCGCCGGATAGGAGAGGTCGCACAGAAGTGAAAATACCATCAGTAAGAAAGCAGTCTTTTGTATTGTAGCAGACTGAAGAAGGAGATAGAAGGTGAGTGAACAAGTATTTATTACGGTAGTTGAGTGTGTGTTACGGTTACCGCGATGAGAAGGGCTTGGAGCAGAAGCAAGCTTGGACAGCTTCTGTGAATGGGAGCTCTTCGAAGACACAGATGTTTGCTAACGTTACACACAGGATCAATTTAATATTCATTAAATTTTTAGCTCTTGTAGTAGAGGCTGTACTTTTTTTTTCTAGTTGGTTTATTTGAAATCTGAAGACAGCTGAGTACTAGGCCCCGACAGGCCCCAAAATGGAGCATGTTTTGGAAATGCCCGTGGGATAACACAAGCAGGCCCCTTCCTACTTCTTACAGTTGTTTTCCAGAGATCTGGGTTAATAAGGACCTACCAGGAATCCCCCTTGTCCTAACTGTGGGAAGGGTGGGAAAAGGAGGAAAAAGAGAAAAGGAAGGCAACAAGAATGACACCTTAAAGAAGTCAGGAATGAGCACATGGAAGCCTTACAGTCAGACATGGTACTATTTACTTCAGAGGGACTGTGCCCAAATCTAAAATTGTGTAATGGTAGGTCCTGAATTTCCATACATACTGGCATACCAAAAAAGTATGTGAGATTGCAAGAATATTAAAAAAATGTGAATTTGTAGTTCAATGTTTTATTAGTCATTGTAATGCAATGTTTTGAAACCATAGGGAGGCTTTGTTTCACTATGCTGGAAGATTGTATCACAGGGAACCTGGTTACCCATGTTGATTTCTCATTGTTTATACTTAGTAGTAGATTTAAAGATGTAAAAGTCAATAAGCAGTTAGTAAGTAAAGGCATAATTCAAAAAGATGAGGGTTTTTTGGCATTGAGCATGCAACTGCAACATTTTGTAGTTAGACAAGTGGTAAAGCAGCCAGTTGCGTCTGCCTGTTTGTAGTGCAGGTCATTGAATAAGAAAACAAACAATCCATCCTGGTTTAATAAGCTGTTAGTCTGATGATGCAAATCCAGAACTAGGACAGAAAATAAACCAAAGAGGACAGATTGAGTCTTCACTGCAATGTAACATTATTTTAAATGGTAAACTGCATGGTGAGCTTTTGCAGTAGCTGTGGGGACTTTCTGATTTGCCATTGCTTCTTGCCCAACTGTTTGCTAATGTGCTTGGATTGCTTTAATTCCTCTCCCCCAGTGAATTCATTCTGTCTTATCTATGATCCCGAGAATGAGAGTTTCACTTTGTTTCCACATTCTTTGAGTTACAGTTATTTTTCAAAAGTGATGCAGACTTCTAATGTAGGGCTTAGAGACCATCCATAATTCAAGTACTATTCTTGTAATGGCTGCACGCTGAATTCCAAAAGCAGTCAGTAAAATAAGGTGCTGTAAACAGTATGCTTTCTATACTTGCTCATGTTTTCTTACAGCAGAAGCTGCTGCTTGTTAGGGATTAGAGAACTGAAATGTACTGGCATCCCTTGCAAGCAAGAAAATCGAAAACTTCAGTCACACATCTGCTGAAGTAGCTCTGGTACTTAAAAAAAGATCATAGAATCTTTTGGGTTGGAAAAGACCTTTAAGATCATTGAGTCCAACCGCTAACCTAGCACTGCCAAGTCCACCACTACACCCTGTCCCTAAGCACCTCATCCAAACATCTTGTAAATACCTCCAGGGATGGCGATTCCACCACTTCCCTGGGCAGCCTGTTCCAATGCTTGATAACCCTTTCAGTGAAGTAAAATTTCCTAATATCCAGTCTAAACCTCCCCTGGCGCAACTTGAGGCCATTTCCTCTTGTCCTATCACTTGTTACCTGGGAGAAGAGACCGACCCCCACCTCTCTACACCCTCCTTTCAGGCAGTTGTAGAGAGCGATAAGGTCTCCCCTCAGCCTCCTTTTCTCCAGGCTGAACAACCCCAGTTTCCTCAGCCGCTCCCCATCAGCCTTGTGCTCCAGACCCTTCACCAGCTTCGTTGCCCTTCTCTGGACACGCTCCAGCCCCTCAATGTCTCTCTTGTAGTGAGAGGCCCAACACTGAACACAGCATTCGAGGTGCGGCCTCACCAGTGCTGAGTACAGGGGCACGATCACTGCCCTACTCCTGCTGGCCACGCTATTTTTGATACAAGCCAGGATGCCATTGGCTTTCTTGGCCGCCTGGGCACACTGCTGGCTCATATTCAGCCGGCTGTCAACCAACACCCCCAAGTCCTTCTCTGCCGGGCAGCTTTCCAGCCACTCTTCCCCAAGCCTGTAGCGTTGCATGGGGTTGCTTTGCTTCCCCAAGCCTGTAGCATGCAGGACCTTGCACTTGGCCTTGTTGAACCTCACACAATTGGCCTTGGCCCATGGATCCAGCCTGTCCAGGTCCCTCTGCAGAGCCTTCCTCCCCTCAAGCAGATCAACACTCCCACACAACTTGGTGCCATCTGCAAACTTACTGAGGGGGCACTTGATCCCTTCACCCAGATCATTGATAAAGATGTTAAACAGAACTGTCCCCAACACAGAGCCCTGGGGAACACCGCTTGTGACCGGCCGCCAACTGGAGTAAACTCCATTCACCACCACTCTTTGGGCCCAGCCATCCAGCCGGTTCTTTACCCAGTGAAGAGTACACCCGTCCAAGCCATGAGCAGCCAGTTTGTCCAGGAGAATGCTGTGGGAAACCGTGTCAAAGGCTTTACTGAAGTCTAGATAGACAACATCCACAGCCTTTCCCTCATCCACTAGGCGGGTCACCTTGTCACAGAAGGAGATCAGGTTGGTCAAGCAGGACCTGCCTTTCCTGAACCCATCCTGGCTGGGCTTGATCCCTTGGTTATCCTCTACATGCCGTGTGATGGCACTCAGGATGATCTGCTCCATCAGCTTCCCCTGTACCGAGGTCAGGCTGACAGGCCTGTAGTTCCCCGGGTCCTCCTTCTGGCCCTTCTTGTAGATAGGCGTCACGGTTCCCAACCTCCAGTCAACTGGGACCTCCCCAGTTAGCCAGGACTGCTGGTAAAGGATTGAAAGCGGCTTGGTGAACAGCTTGCCTTCTCAGTTAAGATGAAGTGAAAACTAATCTGTAACATTTTGCACTGACTGGCCAGAATGTACTTAATTTTATTAGTTGTGTCATGTTGTTGTACCCCCTTCCCTGTGCACACATTCAAAATCCTCAATACTTTTCTGTATTTTTCCCTGCAAAATATAGGGCCCTACATAGTTCTGGGATTTCAGTATTTTTCACTGTTTCAATTTAAAAAAATAAAGCAAAAAAACCCCGACAAGCACAACTATCCCTCCCAAAACCTCAAAACTTCACATAATGAATGCTTTTCCATTCATGGAACTTGCAGAGCTTATTACTGTTTCCATGTTTTTTATGGAGGTGGGGTTACAAGAGTTACCCAAAGTGTTCGCTTTGGATAGAGGCTTGGTGCGTTTCTCACAATCGAGCTTTACTCATATAATCACAGATTTTTGAGGCAGTGTTAAACCGGATTTCTTAAGGTAACAGAAACCTCTTTGTTTGAAACCTTCAAATTCTAGAAATACCAAGAGCCCAAGTGCAGTTTAGAAAAAAGAGAAATAAGAAACATCTGGTAAGTTAGGATACTGTCTGCACTGGCACAAAGATGCAATAATAAAAAGCCATTTTTTTCCAAGTCTGTTCTTGCAAATAATATTATTACAACAGTCTGCTGGCTGCAGAGTGCCTTATGGGAATGAGACCATGTTGCAAAGCGTTTTGATGCACAGAACAGCTACGCTTTGGAAATAGTTCTTTGTTGGCTAGTTGCATGAGAGAAAAGTGAGGTTGGCTTGTAAGTGTGGTTTGTGCCTCTTTCATGGACATATTTGAGCTAGCAGTTGGTAGCAGAACCAAGTGCAGTGTAAAAATTTACTCCCTAATTAGTTGAGACAGTCACTGTACTCTGTTGTAACTGGTTCTTCACAGCGTTGGAAAAAATCATTGAGTTATTTTGGGATCATCCCCTCTGTTTTGTCAGCCTGTCTTTCATATTCCTGGTAGTGTTAGGCTGTGTCCTGCAAGAAAACAGCCACTACCTGTACATGTGAAAAGTCTACCCCAAACCCTAACTGAGCTAGACCTACTGATATGGATTGGGCTGAATGCCCTATTGCCTAGGAGCAATTTGTTCTGGGCAAGTAAGGAAAAGTCCTGGCACAGGGTGATTCCCCAGCCCACAAAATGGGGCATGTAGTGGTTGTGGCAGTGCAAGCAAGGTAAGCTCATGCCAGCCACGATTTGAGCACTGGAATTGAGAATACAAACAACTCTTGTGCTTTTCTAGTGTGCAAGCTCTGCACATCCTGGCAAAGATAATCCTAATACTGGTCTCACAAAAAGAGTGAACTCCCTATTTTAGCAGCAGCTAAAATTATTTTGAGATATGACAGCCAATACCACCATTTTGGAAGAAGTGCATTGCAGAAAAAATACTGTGAATGTACTCTCACTTTCTTGTCCTGCCTTTAAGATATCCTTGGTATTTTCAGTTTCCTTTCTTTTCCCCATAGGCAAACTCTGATGTAGTTTGGTGCTGAATAGGAGGTGCTGATTTATCTTAGTGTCAAACTAGCAACTCTCCAGTGAGCTGTGAAGTTGAGTCTTTGCCCCAGTGTAAAATGGCTCTGCTGGCACCAGATGTCAGTGTTGGTCTGTGCTCACAAGCTTGGAAGGGCACATCTGTCTGTGCCCCTCTGCACCAGGGGCTGAGCAAGTGCTTCAACAGCTCAAAATGGTGACAACCTACCGGTGAGCTGCCATCGCCTACGACTGAACTGCAGATGAAAAGTGCTATCGAAATGCAATCATTACAATAAATTTATAAACCAAACTCGGATTAGAAAGTGATATGTGGCCGTATAGAACACTGGGAGCACAAAGAGAAACTGCGACATTTTCTATGCTCTTCTGAACATGATTATCCTCAATCTCGTACAGGTTTCCCCTTAATTTTTCACTGTTTCGATTCCAGTAACTAAAAGAGTTCAAATGCATGCTACAAAGCTTTTCTACAAAGCTCTAGATTTACTTAGACCAAATAAAAAAGCCATATTAATAAACTGTAATTATAGTTTATTTTTAATCTACTATATACAATTATTGTAGAATAAAGCAAGTGTGTTATACAGAGAAGACTTTTCATGTGTTTCCACATGTCTGTAATAGTCTTTAATGTAAACGCTCTTTCTAAATAGACATTGCACTCAGACTACTGTTACCATTATATACTTCTTGCCCCCAGAACAATTGCAAACCTATTCATTATTATTCCATATAGGGCTTATGGTTTCAGTAGATTAGCTTCCAACAGACATTTGATACTCATAAGGGGCACCTGGACAGCTGATTGGGGTTGTCATGATCTAAATAAACCAAAGACAAAAAGCTTTTTGCCACGGAAAAGACAGCTTACTTAATAATATTTGAATTTTTTTTTAGATGTTGGGAAAACAGAGCATTACATTTTTTTGCTAAAATTGTGACATTTCAATGTTTGAAAGTGTGCAAATGAAGCAATTCAACCTTTTAGAAGGAATTAAAAAAAAAAAGCAGCTGACTAGCTATGAAATAATTAGACAACTTTTTTTATCTATAGCAAGAAGGGAAAGAGAGATGTTTCAGTTTACATCGTTTGGAGTCTTCCTGACCGGTTATCATTTGTTTTGTTGCAAATGACGGGTCCTGCTTAGGTGTTTGCGCCCAGTGGTCTGAATAATTTTTGTGATGAGCTTGTACTTAAACAAGTTGAGAGGGTTTGAGATGAAGCTTTTTCTGCAAAGAGTCTGGCTAGCATGCCAGATTGTCATCAGCATAGATTATGGTAGCCTGGGGACTTACTGACTGCTTAACTCCAGAGACCATTGCAGCTCTTCAGAACACTTCAAGCTCTTCAAGCTTCTTGCTTGGTGTTCTGTGCCGAGTCGTGTGGTGCTCTATGCCCCACCTTAGTATGTCTTTATATGTCTTCAGCATGCATAGATAGGTAGATGCAAGGAGACGACATATGCCAAAAATAATTTTCCCTTTCATTTTACATGGTTTTAATTATTTCTGTACTCCTGTCCTTCTGAATCGGACTATAAATATCTTCATAATTCTAAGAGCTTTTATCACTTACCTACAACAAAATATTGTAGTTAAAGACCAAGTTGTTCTAGTAATATGTGTGTTTGTCTCACAAGAGTCTATCCAACTTTGTTTTTGAAAAATTACTTACGAGAAGCAAGCTGAATAACACTGCTGCAGAAGGACGACAGTGGGTTTTGTTGTTTGTTTTTTTTTTTTTTTTTCCAAAATGCAAAAAATATTTGATACTGGTTAAATATTACAAATCTTGCTTTTTGATTAAAAGACTTTTTTATAAAACATATGCTTAAAAAGTAATTTGGTAAATTGTATCAACAAAAGAACAGCCATTTCACAAAGACTGCACATCTTCAGTTAATGCCCCATCCCTGGAACCATTCAAGGTCAGGCTGGATGGGGCTCTGAGCAACCTGATCCAGTTGAAGATGTCCCTGCTCTTGCAGGGGGTTGGACTAGATGACCTTTAGAGGTCCCTTCCAACCCAAACTGTTCTATGGTTCTATGATTCTATGATTCTATGAAAGCGAACTGTTGTAATGTAGCCAGTTCTAGATATATTTTACCTACAGCTGCCATAACTATACTGGACGTGCAGCCTATGGAAATGTTCATAGATTTTGCAGTTATGCTGTGCTGATTGCTTACAGGCAAATTATTTTCGCTAAACGCTAATTACAAAAAGCAGACTAAAATAATTGTATTAGCTTTACCAAGATGCCTTATAACTTAAAGAAATAAATTCTCATTACTGTAAGTTAATAATAGTCCTTAATAACCAAAATGATGCAAGCTCAACCTGTTGAAGTGTGTGTGTGGCAGGGGGGAAAGGAATTTGGATAAAGTAGGAAGGGACATGCTTTGAGGCCAGTCACCAAAACTGGTTTCTGAGTGAGATTCTGTGTATCACCTTTGGGAGGATGGTAGAGAATTCTTAGCTTGTTGTGATCCATGGACTGAAAGAGCTTTTGGCATAACTTTGCCAGGGAAATGTTGCTCTGTGTTATGGAAGCTAATGCTGGCTGGCTCTACTTTTAATGGCCACGGTGACGTGAATTCTGGTGCCGGCATGTTCTGCCAGTACGGCTGTTAAAGGGATGGCCTTCATACATAATAGTAGAATCGGAGTTCAGGGTTAGGGATGCTTTTCCTTGGCTGGGACCCTCAGTTTTGAGGGAAGTATACAAGCTGGTTTGGAGTCATTATAGTTAACCTAAGGAAAGCCTGTCTGCAATTTGAATTGCGTTCTAGAGGTTCCTGTTTGTCTCTGATCATAGAGGAGCACACAACAAGCAAGATCTTGGGTTATATACATACATCATTTAAATGCTTAAAATTAAGTGTGGTCAAAGGTATCTTGGTGTTTAACAGATCTTCATGAATTTTTCTACTATCAATTTATAAAATTGCATTTTGAGTTCACATAAGCTTTTGACTTCTGTGCCATCCTGCAGAAATGACTTCCACAGCTTAACAATCTGCTGTGTGTAAAGGTATCTCTTTTGTTTTGAGCATGCCCCTTGATAATTTACTTTCCCCTAATTCTTGTATTTTAAAGACAGACAAGTAATTCCCGTCTCTCTACACTTTATATCACTGTCCTTTTTTCTTTTTCAGATTTCTGTCATAGTCCTTCCTTCATTATCTCTTTTCAAGCAAGAGTCTCTATTTGTTTCTCAGATGGGGGCTGTTCTGCACCTCTGGTAATGCTCCTCAGGTTCTATCACTTTGCAGAAAAATGTTTTGTTTTCTACTTCTCCCTAACTCTTCTTAATATTCTATCTTTTTAACTTTACCAAACAACTGATATTTTTCATAGAACTATGCATTATATCCCCAAAGTCTCTTTTCTGAGTGGAAGTAACTGGTTTAGGTCTATAATTATATATATAATGTGCCTTTTAAAAAGGGCCGCCTTTACTTTGTTCATCAATATTGGATTCTGGGGAAGATTTGGATTTTGGACGTCCTTACTCTGATTTTGACTCTAGTGGGGAGGCTTTCAACCCTGACAACATGTTGGGGAGAACCTACTTCCAAAAGTGACAGTCTAAAATCTGAAAATATCAATTCTTGTCAAAGGACAGAAAGCTAAATGCTTGGAAAACCCCTTCTTTGATTCTAGTTCTGTCAAAAAAGATGTGTTCCTTAACCCAAGTCACACTAGAAGTAGCACTGAGTGCTGCTCTCTAGATCCAAGCCTGCTTACTTCTGAGATATATTATAGATAGGTCTGGATATAATTTTGTTTCCTGCATTTCAGAAATCTTGGTACAGGTATTACGTGTATACACTAACTTAGAAGATAGTAACCATGCTATCTATAACTGGTTTTGCACAGAGGGAATTAATTTTAGTCACTCTAATTTTATGTTCATAGGCCTTTTGCACCAGGGAAAATGCTTTTGTACTTGCATATTCTGGCGTTCAGTTATAACAGTAACAACAAAACATAAACCACTTCAGAGGTGCAGTAATTGCTCCCCAAATTTTTGTATTACCTATGTTCATCTCCAAGCACATGGCAACTTCATGGTTAAAACTTTGAAACATTATTTAGTGTTTTGCCTTTATCCCCAAAGTGTTATTAAGAGGAAAATGTTATAAGGATGAGAAAATCTCAACACACACCTTAAACTTTCATCAGTCTCTCTAAATGGCAGCTATTCAGTATGTGAAGTGGCTGTAGTTTGGGCAGAGTGCGAAGTAGATGTTTAAAATACTATTTTACAAACTATCAGTATTCCCCTGCCCCCCCATCTATCTTCCATTAAACTGAAATTATATTAATTGATCCCTGGTGTGAAAGTATTTATATTCATAAATGAAAGTTGGATTAGGTCCTCAGAGGAGGGAAAATGTGAAGAAAAGCAAAACAGTAAATTTAGCTTAGTAGTACTGGAAAAAAATCTCTTTGGAAAGAGAGAATATCGAGAGTGAAAGAATTGGAACATTGCTTTAATTGAAAAGAATGCTAAACTAATGTTTATATTAGAATAAATTACTGGAAAAAAACTAAGAGAAAGTATGAAAGTATGAAAACATATCTAGACCACAAAGTCAAGATAGATTAAATTTTAAGAGGACATAGAAGGGAACCTGAGACTTCCTGTTATTCTCCTGTGTTAGATTTGTAATAGAAATAAGAAAGTGATCTTAGCAAGAAGTGTATTTCATTGTCATCTCTGACTCTTTTTCATATTACCTTGTAAAACCATCATAATGAATAGTAAAATAAGGGCTCCATCAGCCCGACCGTACATGCTTTGCTGGTTTGTATTTTTGCTGAAGAAATTCTAATCCATGTTATCTGTGATATAAATTATGGTGTAAAATTTTATGAAAAAGTTGCTTTTCCCCTAGTTGAGAATAGAGTAGAGGGAACGCCACACCCCCCTACCAGGTCTGCACACAGAGCAAAAGCTCATGGCCAAAGGACGTGAAGGAATGGGAGCACTGGGACTCTAGAAAGTGTCGAAGCATTAGCAGGTGCTATTTGATACTGACATCCTCTAAAAGGAGGTCGTGACTAACGACAGACTAGGAATGTTTTTGGTGAGTTTACGTGATGATTTATATCAGCTCTTTTATATTTGGTTTGTCGAAGTGGGAATTCCAGCAAACTTGAGCTTTTTGGCAAACACCAAGATTTCCTACCTTTTTGGGGGGAGGGTAGGGCAGAAAAAACCCAACCTCCACAAAAATAAAAAAGGAAGAAACAAGTGTATGTCATGCTATGGACATAGTTACATACATTTTGCAGGCTCAAATAAATGACAGCGCAATTTGTGTTGCATCCAAAAGCCTGCTTTTCTGCAAGCAAAGTACAAAGTGTTTCATCAGTTAGAGAGATTGCTTCTGGATGTTTGCCTCCAAATTAATCCTACTTGTACGCCATTTCACAGAACTAGATTAATTCATTTCTAATCAGTGAAGACGTTTTCTCTGACACTCCCTTTTTTAAATGAGTTTCTAGGTTGGAATATGCAGTCTGTGAAAAAGAGAGGCTCTGGATATTTGTATTGTCCCTTTGGAAGTTCTATTTCATACACTGTTTCATAAACTATTCCTATGTCAAGAGAGTAATGACTTTGATAATTATATTAAGCAATTAATATTACAGCATTAAAGACTTGATAAAAGCAATTCTGGCAAAGGTGTTATAGGTGTACAAAGAGAATTGACTAGAAACGTGTAACCTTAGTGTGCAATGCAATGGTAACTTCGATGCTTTGATACACAGTAACATCTTACAGATTTTTTTTTTTTTCCCTTAAAAGTGTCAGCAAAAATATTGGAACTCTTATGAAAAATAAATAGAAGCATTCCTATTTCTGTCAGGAATTAGCATGTTCGATGTCAATTCTCCAAGAGGGGAAATAAATGTATGACCTTGCAAATGTGTTTGCAGTGAAAGTTTACTACCATTGTCTAATTTCTGAGGTTGTCCTAAAGAACCTGGTGTTTTCTATTCATTTACACATGTGCAGGATTGCATTTTTCCAGTTCATGTTTCTGGTGCTTTCTGCTTATTTTCAAGTAGAAGGCATTTTAACTGCTCTTCATTTTCCTATTTATCTTGTAGTTCAGATGCTTCTACTGAACAGAAATTTTGTCTCAACTAAGTTTCATTAACGAAAGGGAAGTTACAATAAGCTCTGAACTTTACATTTAGGATTATTAATAAAATCTCATCTCCACTTTAAATATGTCTGATGATCCCATCCCTTACTTATTTGTTAACTAATACATTTCTAGCTCACTCACATCTCTTTGCTACCAGTTATGTACAACTTGACCACTTCTTTGTTTGCAGCAAGCTCTCTGCTTTTCCCAAAGCCTGTCATTCAATAAAGCTTTCTGTTAAAAAAAAAAAACAAACCACACAAAAACCAAACACAAACACCCAAACAAAAGCCCCCACCCCAAACCCAAACCCCCACCTGCTGGCCATCTTTATAACTCTTGTCAACCCAGAGGTCCCTCCAAATACCCAACAATATTTAGCCAGGGGATTAACCCTGACTTTATATTGCTTATTACCCTATCTGCTTATTACCTTGTAGTTCTGTCTGTGATTTGTAGTCTCATCTGTTGGACGCAGTCTCTCTTACTCTTTGCTATTCTTACCATAATGCTCTTATGACATAATC
Source organism: Mycteria americana (assembly GCF_035582795.1). Lineage (NCBI taxonomy): Eukaryota > Metazoa > Chordata > Aves > Ciconiiformes > Ciconiidae > Mycteria > Mycteria americana. The sequence goes on along the minus strand of NC_134373.1, from coordinate 8,774,204 downwards.
TCTGACTGGTACTTCTAAGACCTTCTACAAAATAAAATTAAATCGTCAGTTGTTTAAGTAGATTGTGACAGCAGTAACACAAAATATGTTAAAGCTGTAATAACTTGACTAAAAAATGGAAATACTGGTCTATTTTAGAAATATGTAGAAGCCAAAAAGTAGCCACAGCATATATTACAGCCTATTATCCTCGAAGAATTACAACCTGTTAGTGTATTTCTAGCTGTGTAGTAAGACTGCAAATTAAATACTCCATTTACTCAGGTTTTCCTGCTTGGTGGTAGTAAGACCAACTGACATTATGGGAATGGTATTTTAATAATGCTTTGAGAGATGAGGTAATACTTTGATCACTGAAAGGAATTGTCTTTCTGTAAGGAATTTTGTCTTGATTTACTAAAAAAACTGAAGAGCTCTCATTTGTGTGGTTTTTTTGTGTACTTTATCCAGGGAAAAAAGTGCAGTGCACAATTTATTTTGTCATGCTCTAATTCAATGACACTGATCCAAATCCTATTGAAGTTTAAGAACTTTCTAGCTATTTCTGTACAGTTTTGCATCAGGTTAAAAAAAAAAATCCTTTTGACTTTCATGCAAGCGAACAACTTATCTCTCAGATCATAGATCTAATCACCGGCGTAAGTCAGGCAGAAGAATGCCCCTTTATAGGCATTGCGCTGTTGTCTAGGATTTTCACACACAGTCTTTCTTCTCGTGTGCAAGTGTTGACTGAGCAGGACTCAGCTTTCCAAAGGTGAGGCCTAATGACTCTCTTCTTCCCCAGTTTTTCTCAGGGAGCAGAGAGAGTTCTTCCTCCTTCCCCAAGGTTGCCCAGCATGGTGTCCTCCTAAAAAGGCAAGAATGGGAAGGATATTTATGACACTTCTTTCTTACATTTCCTCCTTTAATAGGATCTGTGCTTTATTTTCCTTGTACTAGATTTACTCCAAATTTTTCAGGATGAGCACAGGGTTTTACTTAAATCTTACATCTGTTAAATGAATCTATTTGTGTGTGGCAGACTGCTACAGTGATTAATATTTCCCATCTTGATGTGGACAGCTGATGCAAAACACAGGATAATATTTTCAAAACTGCACATTTCTAACTAAGATCTTATTAGTCACCTTTTCTAGACAAAAATGAAGGGCCATGTCTACACTCAAAGTGCAGTTACTTAAAAAGCAGACAGAAAATAGCATGTAAAAGTTCATAGCATTTTCAGAGCATGCATCACTATGTGTAGCTCTAAAAAATTCCAGGGTGTGGGTTTTTTCTTTTCTGGAAGAAAAGACAGATGTTTGAACTCCAACATTATCCACAGCACTAGTCATGTTTTCCAGGTTGGCTTCCTAGATGAACTGTGGCTTCCAGTCTATTATATCTCTGGGATTCCTCTTCTACTACATCAACACCTGGCATAGTGATTTTATACAGTTTTGTGATTACTTTCCCCATTTCAAATACATACGCTGTTAAAAGGTGGTGACATATGTTATCATACAAAGGAAAAACGGTTGTGGCTGCCTCTGCTTTAGTGGTTAAACATGAAGTTTCAGTCATGGGAGGTTAGAGAGCCTAGTCATAACTTATCTTTGATTTTTTTTTTTCCTTATGTCTGAGTTAGAATCTTCATCAGGCAATAATCAGTGATAAGACAGGCATCCCAAGCAAGCAGAGAGCTAGCAGTCTATGAAGCAATGTAGGCACCAAGAAACTTCTAATCAAAGCTTGGTGACCTTTAGCATGGCTACTGTGGCCCAGCCCTCCCTTTAGAAACACCTAAGAAATGCTACTGAGATCAGAAGGGTTTCAAAGAAGTAAGTGAAAATGAATCACGGTTCTTGTTCTTTCTACTTACGGGTGATAAAACAGGTAAATGGCCCATATGTTGCATAAAACTGAGCTTTGAGCATGGCATTAATGCCCATGATGAATTTGGGGCAGACAGGAGTGTGACAAAATCAGCTGACAGAAGGTGACTTCACAGAATTACAGACTTAATCACTTTTGATCTGGACTTCTGTATGTCATTATCTTGTACCACGCAAATTGCAGCGTTTTTTCTTCAGCCTTAGATCACTCATAAATCAAAAAATTGAGGTCCTGGATTTCTGTTGCCTTTCTCAATTCCTCATTTAAAACTGTATTTTTTATCTATTTAATTTTATATGGGACCAGTGCTTTTTAATGTCATGTAAGGTAGTTTCTACTAGTTCTAACCAGTTGATGTCAGAGTTTCTTTAATGTGCAGTTCCGTGTGCTACAGATATAATTAGCAGAGCTGCCAGAGCTATATCTGCCTGTTATTAAAGTGGCTGGGCTGCACACAAAGTCATCTTGCAAGGGCTCAAAGAGCAGGAGTTCTGCGTGACTTAGAAACAGTCTGAATTTGGTGACTTCTAGGGATACTGGTAAAGAAAACATGCCTCTGCCAGGCAGATTAAGTGCTTCCATTTTAAATTATGGAAGAGGAAAGTAGTAGCTAGCCAAGGTTTTGTGTTTTAGTTTAATTGCGTTTTAGCATATTGTATGATTAAGTTAAATCATCTAGAGCCTTAGAGGTAGATTTTCTTATTGGTTTAATTTTAAATTAATAATATATTAAATACAAGTATAAATTCTTGCATTTAACCTAGTTCAGGCTGATCCATAACCTAAAGCAGAAAGGCTGGTTTATAATGTCATCAAGTTTTATATTCTATATTTTTCATTTCATCAAGTAGTCCTACATGTCTGTCTTTTCCACTAGTCTGAAAACAGTAATTGGAATTCACCACTTCTGTGGAATGAGGGGGGCAGGTAAACTCTGAGTACAGCAGTAAACGTAACTACTTATATTCCTTCCTAGCAAGGAATACCCACTAATCCTGTAATTCAGAGAGGGCTGTCCAAAGCTACCTTCAAACACTCAGTCATAAAACATGAGTGCCAAACACTAAATCTAGGTCTTTTGTTTGATAAGAATGCATATGAATAAATCAATTAATAAACACATCGAGTTCTCACAAACTCTCATACCAGTTATGCTATTGTAATGTCTTGCTTCCCTGTCAGTGCTTGCATTCTCAAAGGTTTCCAAGTACAGCGTTGACTGACTACTGTAGCCACTAATATTTGCCAGAATTTCTTAACTGCAGTCATCTTTGTAGCTGCAATCATGGCAAAGTCTGTTGTCTTGTGCTCCCCTGAGAGTGCCTCTTATTGGGATTCTTGGAAAATAAATCAGTTGCTGTTTCAGCCCACGTTCTAGCGAGTGGACGACCTCTGTATCCCTTTGGATAGCTCTGTAGTGACTCACAAGTCTTGTCCAATCCTGGCTTTCTTAACATTTTTCCATTCACTTTAGTTGCAGAACAGTGATTTTTCTGCAGTTCAGCTGTAAGAACATGAGGGAATTCTATTTAGCATAAATTAAGTTAGTTGACTAAATCTGCGCTTCTTACTGGGCTCTTCACGTGGCAGTTAATTTCATTTTCCCTGTTATGAATTTCTGTTTGACAAGTTAGCGCTCTGAGCAGCTAGCAGACACAGCAAGGTATCTCCTGGCTATCGCTTGTCTCTGTGCGCGCCAGGCTATGCAGTGCGACCTTTGTCTGGCCCTCCATAGATTGCTCCCATCTTCAGCCTGATTTAATTTATTAGTTTGCACATATTTTATTTTGGAAAAGAAATTTGGCCACGCTGATATGTGGAACTATTTGATCACAAAATCTCTGTGTTACACAGTGGGAAGATAGTGATCTGTTTGCAAAGAAGAACAGTCTGAGTAAAGTATGCAGCCAGGACATAAGATTTTTAAAGGTACAGACAACTACCAGGAATATACTAGACATAAGATTGAGAGTTAGTTCTCATACAGCATTCCCAATAATAACCCTTAACTGAAAAGCAGTTACAGAAAATAATATTTCGTTACACGTACTACCTCGGTGCAGATAACAAGACTAGCCAAAGCTGTGCTAGTGAGAACTGGAACAAATAGTTTTCTCCCCACAGGGACGGCTGTTGCCTTGGGGACTATGGGTCCATCCCTACCAGATTTCTATAACTAGGAAGCCATAGCATCAGCACTGGCTTCCCACGTTTTGCGGAGGTAATGAATTTCAGTAATATCCTTCTATAAGACAGTTTTGTCCAGTCCATCCAGTATCATGTTTCTGTTCAGAGCTTCCCTAAACTGTATCTCAGCTTAAGATACCTTATAAGTTACTCTAACAAAGAACATGGTTTCTCGTAAAAAGTAAAACTGAATCTTGCGGTATTTGACAATTTATGACGTTTTATTTGTATTTTTCTATATTTTTTATTTTTCATAACTTTCATACTTTGGCAGACAAATAAGAACAGTCATTCGCTGAGATTTAGAATCATAGGATGGTTAAATCCAGATTATTAAAGGTATTTATCCATCTTAAGATTTACATAAGATGCCTAAGGGCAGATCTTAAAGACATTTAGACAACAAAATCCTGTTTGTCGAATGCTTTTTTTTCCCTCTGAAAGAGTTTATAATATGAGAAATGCCAATTTTAGTTTTGTTCTGGTTTTGAACGCGGTATGAGTGCCATTGCACTATGTGTAGTTTTGCAGGCTGTACCAGCCACCCGGTCTTTCGTAAAACCTGCCTGGGGCTGTGCGGGCAGTCAGGCTATTGCTCAGTGTTTGGCCAGAATTTCATTTCCTGGCAGGTTTGTGTTTTAGTCCCTTTACTGTTTCTGGCCATAGCCCAGCCTTAGTTGCTGGGCTGTCCTGACCACATTGCAGACAAAATCCTGTCAAACAAACCCAGATTTAAGATACTACCACATTTCATGTCAAACATAATTTCCATCTGCTATGATAAAGGTTTAGCTATCGCATTGATGGGTTCATTGTGTGGTATAAATGCAGCAGGTCTCTAGACCCAAATTCCAAAAGTTGTCCTCTGCATAAACGTGTCTATGGAACAGTCATTACAGAAGGGAAGCCTCAGTTGTTTGAAGACAAAATGTGTAATTTTTTTAATATAATGTTGTAACTGGAAATTTTATTTTTATCAACAGATTTGATCAACCTGGCAAGAAAGAACTATTTTGGTGTAAAAGGCTGGATCTGAGAGTCTTTAGATAGAGTCTTTATTCTGAAGGAGAGATTGTATGCAGTAAGTAGCAGAAATATTTTGTGATTCTTATTTTATTCTTAAAATATTTAAGACTACCTCAGAGTGTTCAATAGAAACACTGTTATAGGGGCCGAGTTACTGATGCTTAAAACTGCCAGCTTCTGGAATGGCTAGAACTCAATTTCTGTAAACGGTTACATGCCTTACAGTCTTAAAATTAATTTGGCTTTTTTTTCCTTTTCCAGTTAAAATTAAATATTTTAACACATTCAACAAATTGTTGCTATATAACTTCACTGAGTGAATCCAAGGGCACTGATGCCTTTCTGTATTTACGGTACCTACTGCACTCTTCTACCTTGCACTTCCATGGGGTGGGTGAAAGAGAAGAGTCACTGATCTGGAGCACTGCTACACAAAAACAGCTCCCAAAGGTAGTTAAAAATAAGTATCTGAAGACTATCTTAGAAATAAAAAGCTGCATTTCATGATCATAGCCAGCATTGAATTTCATGCGTTCCACTGTTAAATGAGGCTTTTTATGCTAAATCCCACCCTGTTAAAATTTGCCCTTTTTTAAACACCAGAGGAACTGCAGTTACTTGAGAGATTGTTTTTTCAAATAGGTTAATTCCTTAGCAAACCTGTGCTGAATGGTGTGTCTTCTTAAGAAGAACTAGCGATGCTAAGAAAAGAAAGCTTTAAAAGGATACAGCAACCCATTACAGCGCAACGTTAATAAAAAAGCTGGCTTTACATCTGCAGCTAATTACATTTCTGCAATTATCTTGCGCAGCAGCCAAGAAGTGGGTGCTCGCTTGTTAGCAAAAAAGAAATCTCAATGACTGCTGTGAATCATCAAGGTTGTTCATAGGTTAATTCACAGACCAGGTGGGACTAGGTGGAGTTGAAAAAGTGTGCCAGGTGCTGTAGGAGCTCTTCTACAGGTGGTTAGAAGGAGAAGGCTTCTGCAGTAGCGTGCAGCCACGTCAGCTGGAGGTTTGCCATAGGTGAGTTGTAGCCTTTGCATAGATCTTGAGGAAATAATCCTTGAATATGCTGTCTCTGACCTGGACTCCTAAATGTACAAAGTCTTGAAGGAAACAATGTGAGGAGAAGTGAAGTAACTACCAAGTAGAGGAATTGATCTCTTTTTGTTCCTGAGAAGCGATTAAACTAGCTTCATTGCTTATGTACTTTGCTTGCCTTAAAAACAAAAAAACAAACAACAAAACCAAACAAACCAAAACCAACACCTGAGCATCTATCCATTAACCAAGTTTTTGAGATGTTTACCTGCATAGAGTTTATTTGTGACAGAATGAGGATCTGCAGTTTCAAACCTTTTCTGCATATATTTTCCAGAAAAAAATGTGGATTGATAGATATTAACTAGAGTGGTAACAGAAACTGCTAAAACCTTTCCTTTTATCTAGTTGAAATAACCATAAAGAGCTTTTCTGCAAGATTCTACATTTTTTGTGGGATTTCCACTTACATGTTAGGACTGGACCACTTGGTAAAAATCACCAAATCCTCTAGATTCCAGAAATCTAGAGGAATGTGGGTGGGGTTGCCACCATAGAGTCAAGACGTTATAACTGAAAATATCAATTCTGGCCTCATCTATCTTTATTCTGAACCAACAGAAGGTTAGAAATGGGCAGTTCTTAAGGTCTCCTGTTTGTCAAACTTTGAAGCTTATTTTTGTAAAGTAGCAGTGAAAGTTTAGGGGAAATGTCAGCTACGGGTTTTGAATGTTTTTTATAAAGTGATTTATCCTTTTAATCGAGGAGGACTTTAGGAATTTAAATGTGAGAAAGGAAAAGGAAAGCATGGGCACTTGAATTGTGGTATTGGCTTTCTTCCTTCGGCATATGAGTGGATGTATGGGGCTGTTTGTGGAAATGTACTGATCATAAATAGCACTGAACCTTTAATTTTTAAGAATTGGTTCTGCTGGAGTCATAAAAAATAAGCTTTCTTGTGGACAAAATATCATTCTGATTTGTTTTTTTTATCTCAAAGATATCTCCAAATTTTTCCCCCCGTGTTCCCCATAGCAGTCGGCTCTGACCCAGAGATGCTAATCCAGTTGCTATGGTACTATGGGATTATACAGCATAAAAAATAATAGCCATAGGGATAAAATGTAAGCTTGCTTCCTTACTTTGCATTAAAATTCATTGGTGATGTCAGTTACCACTGTTTAATGTAGTGGTTTTACAACGTGGACGTGTCCAGCTAGGACTTGATTGGATGGGCTTTTTCTTTACACATAATCCTCTAAGGGCTTGATAAATCGTTGAGTTTGTGTTTTGCTTTTGGTTGTTTTTTTTTTTCTATTAAAGTTTTTGGAAATAGAGGATCTTGCAGGACAACACCTGAAGCTTGTGAATCAGGGGTGTGACACACACAAACACCAGGAAGAAACCCCACAGGTGAATTCACCATGCCTCTGGGGCTGGTAAATCAATATTTTGAAAGAAGGCTAAGGAATCAGTGGTAAAAACTGTATATAATTGGTAACTAGTAACAATTTTTTTGGATGTGCCAGTGTTGACCAATTTTTGAAATGGTGATCTAAAAAGGCTCTGTTGTTTGAGCTTCTACATGTGGGCCTGTGTAGCATTGCTGAACTGCATTTATCTAGCATAAATAATTTTACAAGCAGAATATTCCGGATCAAATTGACATACCTGTTTATAAATAATTTTGTAAGTTATAAAGACATAATTGGACACTTTATATGAGCAGTATCTAAGAATGGTTGTGTTTTATAATTCTGAAAGCAGTAAAGCTTGCACAAATTGTTTGCATTAGCCTTTGAAGTCTGTTTTCTTAACATCTTGAATTCTTCTGTGGCTTCTTGGCTTTGTGACAAAGATACTATCTTGAATGATAAAAGAATGGTAGCAACTACACTTGAGCCTAGCTGCTTTAGCGAATCCACCTTTTGGTATATGGTCCTTTCGGCTTCCACAGAAACTGTAACTGAAAATTAATAAGAATGAAGGAGTCTTGTTTGTAACATCACGCATAGTAATATAATGCTTGCAACTTCGCCTGCTAGAAAGTTTGTAGGGTTGGACTCGTATGAATTAGTTCTGTATTTCTTCTATATAGAACAGAAAATTCCAAACTTTATGCTCATAAAGTTTGAATTCATGTTCTTTTATTCCATCTCCCCCCCCATTGGAATTCTAACAGGCACTTAAAGCATTGCAGTAAGTCACTGTGGGATTGATGTTTTTCCATGCTGCACAGATGTGTGGGTTTTTTCTTAGCTGTGATTCTCATCAGGTAGTTTGGACTCTTTACTAAGTTATGTAGCAGAGGAGAAAAGGGAAGAGGCTTGTGTAAAGGAAGAAATCTGAGTTTAAGACCAAATAATAAATGGGAAAGGAGAAGAGCAACTTTGTTATCTTTTAAAAAAAAAAAATTTTTTCACTTAACCATTTCCCTCATATTTGTTAGGGTATAAGCATGGGGTTTGCATTTGCTAACATAATATTTTATGGAAAAGTCCTGTAAAATATGATAGAAATCAAGTTTGGTTTTGGGAAAATTTATTCTAAAAAATTATGGCTTTTTGGAAGAAGATGACTATTATTTCTAAAGCACTTCTGAATTCCACTGAGTTTTATGAGGAAGATTTTCACAGCCGTATAGTGAGGTACGCCCATTCAAATTCAGCTGTAGTTGAACACTGAACTCCTATTCTTTGACAACTTCCCAGAGTACCTCTGAGTATTGGGAAAGGGCTGCGTGGCTCCCTGCCTGCTTGTGCAATGACTGCTGCATTAGGAATGCAGCTTTGTTTATGGCTTCGAAAAGCAGTAGACGTGAAAATGCGTAATAAAATGTGGTGAAGGATCTAAAACTATCTAGAGAATTATACTGATGAAAAACTATGAAAGAACTTGTAAGGAGAGGTATAGACAAAAAAACCCAACAACAACAAACTCCAAACCACCTGAAATGCTGACATCATTGTTCTATAGTTTTAATAAAGAAATAAATACCCTCAAAAAAAAAAAAAAAACCAACCCAAAACAAACCCCAAACTCAATCTCTGTAGTGTTATAAAACCATGTTATGCTGTTTTGAATGTGAACCTGAAAGCTCACAGCGGCCAAATCTTGTGTTCCCCCATGCCAGACCCTTAATAAACTAACAAGGAAACAATATACACTTCCTAAGAGTCTGAGCTACAATTGCTCTTTTTAGATTAACAAACCAACAATTTTGCCTGTATTTAGGGTTCCAGTTTCGCAGTGGGTCGAACAATAAACAACATATTTCTCTGAACATCCCTGGAAAAGTGAAATGTAATAGATATTTTGAAATATATTTTTGGGGGACAGAAAAGTTTAATAAATACTCCACCCCTGTAGGATGAGAAGACTGCATACTGCAAACTTGGAAATGTGGAGGCCACAGAGAGAATGCAGTGGCAAACGCAGCGCCAAGTCCCAAAGAAGCAGTGCTTCCCCCACGCCTCTTCTTGACAGGGGTATGGGAACTGTTGTAGCCTTGTAATGCTTATTTGCTTACTGCGTGAAATTTGCTGACAACTGACTTTATAGCCATCAGAAGAAAAAGTTTAAAAAGGAACTTGTAAATTACTTTAGTTCCTTGCTTATATACTAGGTATTAGTAATTTAACTCTCCAAGTTAAGCTGTAAATTATGTGCCTTTGATGTAAGGCATTGAAAACCTATATGGGTAGCGGTCGCAGTTTTTTCTGATGCCTGGCACTTTGCCCTGGCTCATGTTTCCATATACGCTCTAGAGATGAGTAAAAGGTCACCTTTCCCTCAGTCTACAAAGAGCTGCATGGAGCATCGCTTTGGTATGCTAGACAAAGACCTATCTATGTATTATGTAGTGGAAGCTCTATGGAAGGAAATTAATATTGTGGGTACGACTCCCTTCTGCCGGGTCTCAGCGGTAGCTCCAGGTTATTGCTGTGCAGAAATGCCGTATGTTACCGCTTTGCGGTAGGACCGGCTGGAGTTCTTAGGGGCTGGTGGAGGGGAAACTTCAAGGCTCCCATGCAGATCTGGAGTATTGCTTTATAAAAACAGTAGGAAAATTCAGGCATCTCAGACCAAGTACGACAGTAATGAAGGAACCATAACAAGAACAACAAAAGCATTTGCAGTGTCTGCCTGCCTGGTTCTCTCTTGCTACTCTTCACTCGCCCTTCTGAGCACCTGGTAGCAGTCAGTGCTTTTTGGTTCTGTTCAGTTTGTGTGACTGCTGCACTGCTACTCACATTCTGATGAGCTCACTGAGGAAAAAAAAAATCAAAAAATAACCACTAGAAATGGAGACGCACAGTTCCCACAGACAGTAAGAGTGGAATGTAAAAGTGAGGACTGGAGAGGACTTTGAGAGTTCTTGTCCTGACCTCCTTAATGCTTTATCTGAACTTCTATCTGAATTTTCCTTCAGCAGTTTGGGCTTGACTTATGAGACATGCACTTCTCATCTAAAGCTGCACTGAAGTAATGAACGTGTAGGATAGGATTTGCTTTTGTGATGGAATTATAAAAATAGCACTGTCTGGAAGCAATTTGAAGAGTCCCTGCAACATGTACTGTACACTGTAAAGGCTTTCTCATTTGGAAAGTATTTTCTACTCCATCGGGCTTAACCCTTTGGTAACTGTAGACGGGTAGCAGTTGACATGTTACAGGCAGAGGTGTGATCTAACAGTGTACTGTCAAGTAGGACATAAGGTTAAGAAATTATAAAGTCAAAGATACTGGTGTTCCGAGAATGTGAGGATAAATTATAGATCGAAGTAGCACACTGCAGATTAAAAGTCCTAAATGTTTTTTTCTAAATATTATATAAATATATAGTGTATTTATATATATGGATAGAATTGAAATACTTATGTGCTTCATGCTTTAGATACATTTTTCATTAATATTCACTGGATTTTCATTCTAGAAAATATTTGTATTCAAATTGTTAGTAAACGCTGTTCCAAGAGAAAACTTTCTTGACTGAAAGCTTTTACGTAGTTGAAAATGTCTTGCTGTTTATACGTAATTGCATGCACAAAAGTGACATTACAGATCAGTTGTTTTGGAAAAAGGAACGTGACCTGGAAAAGATTGCCACGGTTTGTGGGAAAAGTATTTTCTATTTTGTAGATGCAGAATATGTTGCTTTATTTTTTCCTTCCTTTCCATTGGGAAAGAAGTGATCTGTCTCATAGTGATACATTTCATCAGCCCAGGGGATTTTACAGAATTTTTAGAGCATAGGGAAGGCTGCGTAACAGAGGTGCGTAAAACAGCATTTGCGAGCAATTTGTGGCCGGCTCTAGCTGCAAACTTCCATCTGCACCCAGGGATGTCACCTCTTGTAACAAGACTGAAAGGACTAGATGCTTTCTTTAAAGCTTTGGTTTCTAAATTGCATTTTTAATATAAGCAAAAGATGCATCTTGCTTGGGGTAGCTAATAAGATGATTATTCTTAGCTACGTGTTGTCCGACCTGCTCCTGAACTGAATTTAAATCCCCTGCAGTTTCCCTTGTAGCTTTTAAAGAAAAGTAAGCTGTTGGTTTGTGTTGCCTGAAAATGCTTGTGTGTGAATTGTGCCAGCTGAGGAGATGACTGGTGAAGGTCTCGGTTGCCCCTGCAGTGGGGACAGCCAAGCAGCTGGGGCCACGGCCTCAGCACTTGTCCCAAGCCAAGTCATTTGTCCTTGCGGCCAGGGAGCTGCAGCCGATTCCTCCTTTCAAGTACATCTTGGATTTTAATGTACAACACTTGCTATTCCTTTTTCCTTATCCCTGTATTCAAATCGTGAATTGCAGTGCCACTTCACTGAGAAAAAGAATTACAGGCGTCCCGATGAATTCAGGGGGGCTGAGGCGGGCAGGAAGGGCAGCTGCAGGCAGAGCGAGCGCTCCGGGCCCAGTGCAGCACGGAGCGGGGATGGCTGCAGAGAAGTTTTATGCTTCTAAATAATCTACTTTTGAGGAGGAAATCCTTCTCCATTGAGATGTTGGTTGCTTATGTGATCGGATAGATTGTCTTCAGCTGAAAAGCAGAAGGCAGAAACCCCCTGTATATTAAAACAGAGCAAGTCAGAGGGTTTCAGGTTATATGAGCAGGAAAACATATACTTCTGGAGGAATGTATCTTAACTTATTTCATAGCCTCTGCTTAGCAGCTAAGGGAGAAAGTGGGTGCTTTCTCCAAGCTAACACCCACTCATGACATGCCTTTTGTTGTAATCTGAGGAGCTCATGAAATAACCATTTACTCTGTAGCAGTTTTCCATGTGAAATGAAAGAATAACTCAGCTTTACGATTACAGCTATTACTTTAATCCAGTGTCAAAGTTGAGTTCCAAAAAGGTCTGTGTTTAGTCTCCAACGAATGAGAAATAAGTTTGCTAGCCTTACTGCAGACTCATCTTTTCCAAATAATTTCCGTGTGAAGCAAAAGATGTGCCTGAGCAGTGGAGATGGCAGCAGCGTATGCTGGGCTTTGGCTATGACTGGAATTTGCAGAGAAGTGCCCTGTGCACACAAATCAGGCTGAACATCCCTTCACGTGCCCACGAAAAAGTAGGATAATAAAAGGAATCAACGTCGCCTGGGTCTGTGCTACCTGCTTAGAGACTCGTATGTGTAACCCTACAGGAGCAAAGCCTGAGGAGTGAACTTCAAAGTGCTTTCCTTTCAGGAAATGTGTCCTGTTGTATGTACTAACTACTCCTGTTCTCTATTTACATACCACTAAAACACCTTGGTGGATGGTATTTAATTAGAACAGGTTTTTTGCCAATATTGAACCATCATTTTTTGATCTTGGTTTATTTTAAATTAGTTTCTAAGTTTAGATGTTTAGGCATTTTAGAATTAAAATTCTCTAGAAGTTTAAAGAAACATTAATTCTGTTGGATTTTCTTTATTTGAAGGGAGTAATGAGACTTGCCACGTGGTTGTGAAAAGATTTTTAGATTATTCCAGTCTAAAGATTGGAATTGCAACTGCATTGTGTCTTTATAGTTCTTATACAAAATTGGTATATAAATCTGTCGTCTTAGAGAGGTAGGAGTTTTACACATATCTCCTTCAGGTACAAATAAGTCTGCAAAGAAGAAAGCAGAGGAAAATCTGTTTCTAGTTGTTTAATGTCCTTTAATAGCTTTAGCGTGGGATATGCAAGTTCTCCGGCTGCTTTTCAGAAGAGAAGGGTTGGTAACTGCAGTGCCCTGGCCAGATTCCAGCAGGGAACTCCAGAACTCCATCCCTCCCACGGTTACAGAAGGGTAACACTCTTGCCTAAATAAAGCATCCACCCACTACAGACTCCCTCGTACGCTTAAGTAGCTGCAGTATGCACAGGTTCAGTGACTTCATGTCTATATCTAAGTAATCTCTTTATTGTGATAGCACAGCAGCTTCTTGTTGTTGTGTGTTATGTTGACATGGATGTTTGACCCCACCAAACTTTCTGAAATGATGAATTCTTTTTTTCCTTTCTTTTTTTTCCCCCTCCTCATCTTTGAGCAGGTCTTTTCTTAGAACTTGATGGGGAATTGACTGTATATGTACCAGAGGGATAATAGATCAACAGATATTTTGGCTTTGGAGAAAATTTTTACTCTCTATCAAGTTCAGTACTGAGGAGGAAATTGGCAGAATTTTCTTTTGTAACTGTCTAGAAGTATCAACTGCAATATGAAATATTTGACTTTTATGAGCTGGCAATTCTTGTGAGAGAAAGCAGAGAAGGCCTGGCATCTCTAAGCCTGAGGGTACTAGAAGGGATGGGAAGCTTCTCTCTCCATCCAAGAGTAGGATTTAGGTTTTGCAGCAGACTGACTTTTGAAGACATGCTTTAAAGAAGCAATCTTTGTAATTTTACCTACATGAAATCTTTATATTGCTTGTTCTGATGCAGAAACCAAGGCATGTGTCTTTAGCAGGCTGTGCCTGAGCATCTTTTCCAGTGCTGGTTCTTGTCTTTGCTTTGCTTCTTCTAAACTGGCTCCTTTGAACATGGGAGAATAAGAAAGAAGCTATACAACAGCCCCCTAGGAAATGTTTATCACTTTCAGAAAGAACCCCAATGATAAAGTTTTTCTCAGTAAAAAGAGAGAAAGGGGCGTACTGCGACCCAGGCATCTGATCTGAGACATTTGCAGAGGGTTGTGCGAGCCAACGTTAGCCTGAGAGGATGAAGATCCTGGACCAACAGTTGTATTGCCTTTTCATTTTTGCTCTCTGCTACATAAAGCATAGCATTTAACCCAGTTTATCCTGAACATTTAGTGATATGTATATGGTACAGGCAGGCATTTTCTGGTACCCAAATAAGTAACAAACATCTTTATTTGATGCTGAAAGTATATTTAAGCTTACTGTTTAAACGTATGTTTCTGCTGTAATAGGAATCTAACAGAATTATAGAACCAACACCACACTGCTGCTTCTACAGTCTTTGTCCAGAAGTGAATATGTGAGGGGAAAAATAAAGTTCTTAATCTCTAATTTCTAATAGATTTTGTTTTCCCATTTTCCCAAGGTTTAAAAAAGCAATCACTCTTTAGAAGTCATGTTTGCAAACTGATTTCTTTGGCACATATGCTTCTGGTGCAGCTGTATGTTGATATTCTCGTTCTGTTGTGAAATTGGGTAAGAAATAGCTGATGGTGATTTAATATTCCCTTCATAATAAAATAATTATTCAGTATGTATTTTTGTACCCTAACCCCAGATTTATGCTTGAAATTGTTGCTAGACTCCTGCAGATTGTAATAATTTATGAACTGTTGCCAGTTGTCAGGGAAATGGAGACCGGTTTGAAATCTGGGCATCTCAGATGCAAGTAGGACTTGTGACTTTCACAGTGATAGGATTTCACCCTTGGATTATGCTGAGAGTTCCCACTCAAGAGATGCCTGAAAGCTTCAGTAATTTCTTTTTTTTTTTCTCTTGGGGAAATAAGAAGTAATTTCAGGCTTATGTCAGAATCCATCTGAGTGGGTATGGAAGCAGGCAAGTTCCAAAATCACTTCAAATTAAAAATCAGGCTAATAATAGTTTGTGTTCCCTGTAAGCTGCTTGCACTTCTCAGTATCCAAATATAGCTTTAAAATATGTGGCTGCAAGGAAGGATTAGTACCATTTCATGATAAATATGCTTAAATAGAATAATATATTTGAAGTTCCTCTGGAATTTGCCACTCCTATATTTGTACACCTTTAGCTGCTCCTGGAGGAAAGTGAGTAAAAGGAATTTTCCTGAGTTTTGTATTTGCAAGCTTCTTTCCCAAGAGCCAATGACTCTTTAATTTATTTGGAAAAAGAAGAGAATCTATGCCCTTTTCTGTATATTATCATATCGCTGATAAACAAAATATTGTGGCATTTCATCAACAAACCTGGAGAAACTGTCAGTCTTGTAATGCAGTAGAAGATCAACCGATCGGGTGAATTGTTTATATTTTGAATGCTCAGTTAAAACAAGTGGGAAGAATACATAGATTGAATTTACATTCTGAAACTTAATTTTGTGGTGAAGGGAGGGAAAGGACTAGCAAGGGCTATCTTCTAAGCAACACTCACAGTGTAAAAGTATGAAGAAAAAACTCATGCTGAAGTATATCATTTAATCTTCAGGCTTTGTGAGATATAGCAGGCTGTGGATTAGGGTCTTAGCAGAAAACTAATGCAATTAAAATTTGATGTGAAAATATGGGGGGGGGGGATGGGGACACACACATACCATGAATGTCTAGGGAGTTGTATACTATGGTATTTTGGCAGATGATGGCACTAAGTGGCTCGATGGGTCTTCTGCTTCCCTCATTTGGGTAATTGTTTGATTCTTCCTATCTCCAGGGCCTTCATTTGAACAATTATTCTTCTTGTGGAAATCGCAGAGTGAGCACTGAGCAATTCTGTAAATGATTAGTAGCACAGCGATGGTCTTTGGTACAGAGGTGGAATTTTGTGACTGCTAAAGCTGTCGTAGACATAGGCACGTTTAAGGGATCAGGAGGTTGTAACTGTTTCCTTGTTACTGCCATGATACTTCATTCACTGTGCACATATTTGTAGATGTCTGTATAAATATGTATGTGTACAGTGAATGAATTTTGTGAATGGAGAATTCTAATTTGGCAGTATAGTAGCAAAATGAGGATTAAAGCAATTCTGTCAAAACGGTTAGGCCTCAGGTTTTTTTCTTTTAATCAGATATAATACTTGAGATATGTCATGTTGATAATGCTAAAAAATAAATTTTATCTTTTTTGAGATCAGATTCAGTATGGACAGGTGTAGATCAACCTGCTAAGTTACTCATCCTAATTCAGAGACACAACTATAAAGCATGTTTCAGCCTCCAGGGCATCTTTTGATGGATAGTTATGAAAATTTATGTACTAATGACACTTGTTCACTAGAAAATAATTTTGAAACTATAGATCACCTATGTAGTCATCCTATGATTTAACTTTCAGTCATTGTTGGAGTGGATGACATTTGAATTAGAAGCCTACCAGTCAAAACATTGACATTTCATTATCAAACCTCTGACTCCTCTTGTCTCCCCAAAATTGCTTTATTTAAGTACCTAAATAAGCTCCCTTTTACTTTAAAAAAAAAAAGAAGGAAAAATATTATCTGTAATTTAGAAAATCTAAGTAAAGTAGTCTTGTGCAGGGTTATGAGAACTGGAAAGTCAAGCTGGTGTGTACAAGGTGAGTGGCTTTTATAAAATAGAGTATATGCATTTTATTATTTTATATTGTTTTATATTTATAAAATAAATGCATTTAATAGCATACCATGAAAAATTCATGTGACTTTAAAAATTCAGTCAGGCTGCCAATGTCTTTTCTGCAGTGTAGGTAAATAGTTTATTTTGACTGCTGGCATTATCAGCTGAATTACGGAGACAGCATGGTAGCATATAGGCCTCATGTTCACTGTCAAAAAAAAAAAAAAAACCAAAACAAAAAAAATTATTAAAACTTGCAATTCTTAGTTACTTCTGCTGCTCTTAACACTATAATAAGCAAATGTACACCTTCCCACCCTCTTGACTGGCTACAGTGTTTATTTTTTACAGTGGAAAACTTGATGGCTGACGATGAATCATCCGGCCAGCAACAACTAGCCTTGTCTGGAACGATACAACTGGTAGTCACATGCATGTGAAAGCAGTCATTATCTGAAGCAATGCTAAAATTACAGTATTTCTAAACCAAAAACTTCAAATGTCACAGTAAAAAGGTTGCCTGGTGAAAAGGATACTAATTTTTTTCAGTATCCCCTAATTTAATTTAGATGGTGCTAATAACTATTCTACATCTCTGTAATTACACTGCAGCTACTCACCGTGCAACTGAGCTTACTAGATAGATGCTGTGCAAGCCACAGGACAAGAATGGTCCTCTTGTTCTTGTAGTGACCCGTGCATGATGTGAAATTCAAATCTGTGGATTGCCAGAAAACAATCTTTGTTGTACTTCTAATACTAGGAATCCTGACAATGTTTCATAATTGTGAGAATAAGCCTGATGTGTAGAGTGTTCTGTTGATTAAGCCCTTCCCTTGCTTATTGCTGGGGCAAATAAGATGGCAGCAGGGAAAGCCTCTGTGGATTCCTAAGGCTCTGTTGTGTCCAGTCTGGTATCCCTCGGCATCCTGTCCTGCACTTGTAGCCAGTCCTGATTGTGGGACAGAAAACAGGGGGTCTGCCCTGCCAGACCCCCAGATCTGTCTTTCTGTGCCACCGTTGATGAATCATTTGCAGCAGAACTGCATCAGAAGAAAGCGTGGCGGTCTCCACGTTTAAGGCTTTGAGCACAGTTCTGTGAAAATTACCACAGAATGATGGGCCCTTTGCTATTTGAAGCAGACAAGGTTGTTCCTTCGTATCTAAGTTCTTTCTTGTGAAGAGCTATAGACATGTCGTGTCATATTTGCCATATAATTTTACTACCATGTGTTGTATTACTGCATAATTAACTTTGAGTTGCAGTTTTGGACGTGTTCATGATGTTTAGAATGATCTATATTTAGGAAGTGCAATGGGTTTGAGAATAGCATTGCTCAAATTTTGTTGGCATATTTCTCTCTGTCGAAAGGCAGGGCTTGCAGCAGGATTGGGCTTTGAAACAGGTTTGTGCAGAATTCAGCGTTTGCTGAATGGAAGTTTCATTCTTAGCACCATGAAATGGCAACACGTCCGTGAGTACTGAAGAGGCACAGCATTTTTTTATTTTTTATTTTTTTAAGCAATGGAGAGCATTTGTAGTGGACCAAATTTAAACGTTTTACTGCCACTGAGTATACTGCCACGGAGGTACGATTAATACCTTAATTAAGGTCCATTCTTAGTCTGCTCCTCAAATGCTTTTTAGACTCAAACTATAAATAAAAAGTGCCTCGAAGCACTGGTAAATGACTTATGCATTCTGTTGAGTCACATCCTGCCCCTTTCTTAAGGGAAATTAACATGAGAGACATTAGATTTTATGCCAGTAATTGTATGTCTAATGCGAAACATTTGGCCCTAACAGACCTCACTTTCCTGCTCGTGCTGATTTTGCAGATTGGGAACTCCACTTATTTCAGCGGCACTAGTGGTATTTCATCTTGGAGAGCAAAGCTGTGTTCATAGGGGGTAATCTACAATCTTCCAAATGCAATAACAACGTGTTTGGGGAAAAAACAAGAGTTTTTCATTGTCTAATCTAGACAAAGATGTCCATAATTTCTGCACAAAGCTCTTTATGGTAGCTGAGCAAGATAGTATGAATTCATTGATGCCTGAATATAGGAGGTTGTTATCAAAAGAGAGCTTGAAACAAATAACTATAGTGTCATTTTATTTTATTGGCATTGGTAATTAGTCACAACAGTTACTGTGAGGGTCTGTAGGAGTTTCAGACAGAAATAAAATTAAAATATATATATTTTGTGTGTCTGTGCATATTATTCTGCAAAGAGTTTTTTGGTTGGTTGGTTTTTTTGGTCATTTTTTTTAATGACAGAGCTAACAATTTTTCTGTCATTAACCAGACCAAAATGTTGCTTTGCAACATGACTTCTAGTTAAACTCCTGAATGGTTTCATGACTGCCTTGAGATTTCAACTAACTTTTTATTACATGGAGTACGATGTTATTAATAGCCAAGAAAATAATGAGAGAACATCGTAACACGAATATCTTGTTCAAATGGAGAATTAAAAATGGGAAATGTTAATGCTGCAGTAATCAGTAAAAAGTAGTTTATGGTAGATCCATCCTAATAAAAGTAGACTTCCAAAGAAAGAAGATGGGAGTAAGTGCTCTTCTAGGGAATTTGATGAGAGGTGCCTTTTCTTGAAGGTGGAGGGATGCTCCCTTATTTTAGAAAACTTGCTAATGGCTCAGAAAGTCTGCTCCAGGAGGAGTGCAGGAGAACCGTTCAGCAGAGAGTGCCCAGCCTCGGACAGCTGACAAGGCAGGAGGTGACCCTGCTCTGCTGCCCGTCCTGCTGCAGGAGAATGCTCTCCAGCTCCTCCGCAGAAAGGGGCTGTCCAAACCTTTCCTTCTAGTCATACTGTCATGTTTCCCTTAGCGTTCAGGTTTCGATTGCTTGAAGGAATTTTATATCTATTTCTATAATTACTTTATCAACAGTGTTGAGACTCCGGGTACATGGTTTAGAGTTTACACCAATGATGCAAAGAAATCCTTATTAACAAAGTATGGACTGTGATAAAGGCACAAGGAAGCAACGCCTAATGGTATCTTTTTGTGGAGTAGAAAATATGGGCCCACTGTTCAAGTGTGACATTAGTACATGCTTCTTCCAGCAGGCTATTTTTTATTGTCACACCAATGAAATCTAGTTATAAACAATGTTCAAAGGAGTAATGCGAGGAGAAAGAAGTTGATAGGTGAAATATCCATAAACATCTCATGGTAATTACAGAAAAACCGGAAAGGAGTGTTAGGCTTTTAGAGGAGCCTAAGAAAAGGAACTTAAAGGCAAATAAAAAGACTGGAATGCAGAATAAATAATTTGTTTCCTAGTTAAAAATATTTACTCTCACATTAGAAATAAGTTTAGAACCGGTGCATAAATGCAGTAATTGCCTGTGGCAGCTTTGATTGTCCATTTAATTTGCTTTTTAAAGATGTGGATGAGATTTGCATTTTGCCCATGTTTGCTTAGCAAAAGTATTTTATTAATTAAGCTATGAAATGACTGCCACACCCAGCTTAAAATTTTGCATGTACTTTTTAAGTCAAGTAGCATGCAAAAGTACCTATTCCAGTTTCTTCTTTTTTGATTATAAATTTTAAACGAGATTTATAAATCTTAGAAAGTGACGTTTCTAAGATGGAAAGCAGATTTCAAAAACCACCAGTTGCACTGGTTCTTGAAAGCATATTAAAAGACAGGGCAAAATGAATGAGCTTTGCCTCCCCCGGAAACTGGAAAAAAAGGGCTATTTTTTAGAAAGCTTTGTGCCTTTACAATTGGGGCACTTTCAAATATTCAAAATATAGTTCTTCATCCCTCTTCTGTTTCTTCTTCAGTTCCTTCACTCGGACATAGTTGTGGAGAAGCATAACTGCTCTGAAATACCAGACTGCTTTGGTAGGAACATAAATGATGACAGATGCAACTATTTTGGGGAATGAAAACTGCTAATCCATGTCATTATAAAAACATGGAACTCAATAATGTGGTTTTTTGTACACTGAAATGTACAAATATGTCTAATTCTAACTTCTGATTGTCTTTGAGCTTAATCTTAAGACCTCAGGGCAATCAGATTTCCCAGGAAACCGTGGTACCCCAAAAATAGAACACTTAAATCTGAACTGTGAAGTCAATGTTGTCACGTGTGTCTTAAGTAGGGTTGCAATTAGAAACAAATCTTTCCTGAGGTGGAAGGAAAATCTGTATGACCCAGGTGAACTATTTTGGTCTAATTTTCGGAAATGCAAACAAAGAAGCATCATTATGTGATTTATAGCTATTCAACCATTTTTGATTCTGCACCAGAGGAAGTGCCTTGACTGAATGGGAAACTTGGGCACATAAAGTGGATGCGCTGGCTACCATTCCCCGGTTGCTATGTAGAACTACTGTTTTGTTAAAAAAGGAATATTGAGATGTTGGTGAATTACTGTGAATTTCCATATGACTTGCCTCAGATTCTGCAGCTGGCACAAGGTAGTTTCTAGCTGCTTTTTTTTCCTCTCAGCTTCAAACCCTCATTTGATATTAATTCAAGACTGGACTAAATGGAGATGTTTATTATTAGACTATGAGTATATAGTGGAATTTTCAAAATACCCTTTTTGAATTTTATTTTCTTATATGAGTTAAAAGACACATATGTAAAATTATTTGAAAATTAAATAAGAGGAAAACCAGTTTCATTTCCTCCATTCATATTTGCTTTGCAGAACTCGGAGAGATAAGGAAGGAGCAGACTCTGAGTGGAAGGTCTAACACATAAAGAGGTCTATTGCTTTGCAGATCTGTTTTTACACAGTTGCCTTTACAGTGTGGATGGCACTTTAAGCTTTCAGGCTTTTTAAAAAAAAAATTTTTTTACTGCCTTACCAGTGTCTGAGTATATAACCTTCCTTTTCTTCCTTTTGCAAAGCAGACATATGACAGTGGTAACTTGGATATTGGAAAAATTTTTAAGCAGTAGGAGGGAAACATAGTTCAAGCTGGCATTAGATTAGTTATTTATAGTTAACAACAACAACAAACCACTAAAAAAACCCTACCCTTCCAAATAGCCTGTTTCATGTAGAAAGCTCGATGGTTAAATTCATCATTCTTGTGTTTTCCTTGGATGCTTTTTTTGTGTCTTTAAACACAACTAATAGGTTTGGGAAACATCATAAGATGCTTTGCAGCCAACTCTGAGTTTTTCATCCTCAGACCCTCCCAGCTCCTCTGCAGTCTGTTTTCACTGGTTTAATTGCTGTTTGGTGGCAGCCCTGCATTACCTACTCTTAGTTTCAAACGCTTGCAGCTGGATTATAAATGTTTGCTAAAAATGTTAGTAATGGTAAAGTGCCCTCAGTTTGGATGCAATTAAAATATTTTTTATCATATGTATTTCCTTAGTCTGTAGGATCAGGATGTCTTCAAACAATCCTACCATATAACTAATAATTTATGCTGCTGCTGTTTAAGGACTCTGGACTTTTTGCCAGCCTGTGAGTCTCTGGTAGGCTATCAGTGATTCGGATAGCTTCATGAACGCCAGAAACATGTACAAAGATTTAAATTAAGTCTTTGGGTTTTTTTTCAAAATGAAAGTTCAGAAGTCTGGGAGTTTGGGATATTTTTTTGGTAGAATATCTGGAAATTCTAATTTTTACTTTGCCTGAGTAGAAGGAATTCAACTTTGTCTGACTAGAAATTTACAACAGTGGAGGATATTTTCTCTTTGATTTATTGTTCCAGTCTGTGCTGAAACAATATGCTCTTTTAAATTAGTTTGTGCCTGAGCTTTAAATGTTAACTGCTAGGGCCAAACAGACATCTCCAAGTTGAAAGAAGCGCTTAAAGTTGAATGCTTCTTAAAAATCAACAAGATGAGATTGATCAATTCAGGCTGTGGCTTGGAAGCAACTGAGTTTGTGAAGAAGGGTGAAAATTAACTGGAAAAGTCTTCTGTCTGCAGAGTGTTAGCATGAAAGGTGTGGCTCAGAAATTCAGGGTTAGCAGGGAACGAGGAGCCCCAGGGCATTGTATTTCAGAGAGATATCAACACTTGACTCTCATTCTTCTTGGGGAATCCTACTCCATATCAATGATTTTAAAAATTTAAAAAGGATCACTCTTCAAAAGATCTACTCAATGATTTTTAACATGTGCCATCATTTTTTTTCTTAAAAATACTGTGCAGACTAAGACATAAAGTTAGTGACTTGCCAAAGTGTAGTGAACCCACAGGACAACCTAAAATAAAATCCTGGTGTTCTGATACTGAATAGTGCTCTGTTCCTTGTACTGTGATTACATAGAGGTGCTTGTGCTGTAATTGTACCAATAACTGAACTAACAGAAGCTAGGGTTTTTATCTTAATTTCTTTAGTTCCCATTTATTACTACATTTAATGACTTGGATCAAATGTTCATAGCTAGTTCCTGGGAAAAAGTTGCAGGAACTACAAATAATGGTTTTCACCTTTTGAACTCCATCCTTCTTGGTGTCCCGATGTCATCTGCGAGATACTCATCTTTAATTAAACTAGCATGGCCATTCCTAAGTCTGTGAGAACAGTCAGAAAAAATGTACCACAGTCCCTCTCCCTCCCCCAACTTTGCTGAAGTAAAATGCCGCCTATGCAGACATTAGTGTGCACAGCTGAAGGTTAAAGAATTTTAAAACACAAGGAGCAAGAAAGATGAGTCATTCCTGACTCACTTAATTATCTGGTTCTCCTTAGTCTTGTGGTGTTCCACATCTCACTAGCTGTATGGTCAAATCTTTGGCAACCCATCTACCAGTAAGCGTAACAGGCAGTTTCGTCTTTCCCTGAAGTGAAAATACAGCTGCCCCTCCTGAGGATGAAAGCAGGCTGGTTTGCGTTGGCCCCAAGCCATCTCTTAAATGACATGGTTTAAGTCCCACGAATACTTGTCAGCTGCTCCACTACAGTCAGAGGATCAACCTGCTGTCTGCTGTCGAAGCAAAATACTTGATCATTTAGAGTCTCCTGTTAGATGGCACACAGCTGCTTCCTTTTATTATGCGTGGCTGCAAATGTGAAAAGGCCTCTTCTGCCAGCATAGGTGGGAAGAAATTCCATCAGACGATCACATTTCTCCAACCTGTATATCTTAGACAAAGTTTTCCTTGGAAGCATAGTTTCATGACATAATCGGTCAGTGATGGGTATAAATCACATTAATTTTAAGATCAGAAGCCTCAGAGCTGTAGAAAAGCCAAATTGGCCTTCCAGCTTAAAAATAAGGCACTTTGAAGGCACAGTCTATTTAAGAAAATTAATAGTAGTATTGGGAAACAAGATGATTATCTATTGAAAAATGTTTGTAAAATATTTACTTTTATATTATTTTTATTATAAGTAATATATATTAAAAATCCATTACATATTTGTCAAGAAAGAGAAATCACATCTGTTTTTACAGAATGATTTCATGTAACACAACCATACAGCAGGACACAAATGAAAATAACAGTGTAGAAAACAACATTGCGCAATTGCTACATTTTGTATTTACATGACGGACAGATTTCTCTGCCTGGAAATGCCTTTAATATAATTGCTTCCTCTGTACGTGCCATGCAGGTGACATGTCTGCAAATAGACAAACATAAAAAGAAAATGTCCACAGGGAAATCCTGCAGGTCAGTTGGGCATGCTGATGGAAGAGCAGCCCGTGTTACATCCTCTTAGTCATGGTGGCAGGGCAGAATCATTCGTCACTCTTTTTAAAGAGCAAGGATATGATTAAATTGCATTTCTCCTTCCACATTAGGACACCAAGTATAATGAGGTAAAACCGAGGGCTGCCTGAAAGAGATTTGTTTACTATCCATTAGACTTGCAGTGACTGAAACCCATTAAAATAGCGGGAAACTGAATGTGGAAAGACTTCCAAAGTAAAAAGAAAGTTGCTTGTTTTATACAGTTCCTCAACCCGTGTGGGTTCCCTGCTCACCAGAGAGCATCCACAGAAGCTCAGCAATGCAGGATTTGATGTGTAAATCATTACTGCAAGGTCAGTAAATTCACTACTGGAAGTTAAATGTTATTTATGATCAGAGAGAAGCAGTAAACTACCAAATAGAGGCTGTAGAATTCAAATGAAATTTGAACAAGCAGACAAATTTTCTAACATGATCTGTGTGTTTCTACTTTGCATTAATAAAGGCTAATTTTATATTTGCCTGTTTGGTCTTTTCTGGAAATGAGAAGTATCGCCATTAATGTGGGAACTAGTTTTTTTTTTTTTTATGGGAAGCTTTTAGTGTCGGTATCTGTACTGGGTGATACTTCAGGTTAAACCTATACAACTTCATCTATGAAACTTGAGTGCTCTCCTCCTACTTTTCTGCAGCAGCCTGCATGCTCCTGGCACCGTAGCTGCTCTCTGATTCTTAACCCCATTTGCTAGATGGCTCTGGGACATGGGATCTTGGAGCAGGAGGGGAGCAATAGCACTGCGGAGCTCTCGGACTGTGTGTCGCCTGCTTACATCCCTGTACAGCGGCTGCACTTACCCGCTCCTGTGTTAGTCGCGAGCAGGGATGCAGCTTGCTCCTGCCAGGCTGGACAGGTATTTCACCATCAGGTGCTCCCAGATGGTTTGATGAAGTGCGCGATGCCAGAGAAGTTTACTCAAAGAGTTTCATTTAATTCAAGACTTGTGATAAGCGCCCTTATTAGCTCCCAGTTACCTGCTCATATCGTTAGGTAAAGCTCACTTCATTTTTGTATCGCAGAGCTGGCAGGACTTGGACACAGTCTTGGGTAATACCTTTACCACTCCACAGCTAAAACACTGGCTCATAGAAGGAACTAAACAGTTTACTTTCTGCTTCAGCCTTCTTCTGGAGGCTGTAATTTGTGGGTGTCCTACACAACTGGCAAATCATAGTATATTTTCCCTGTGGACTGATGCACTCTGAGATCAACAGTCTGGTCATTCCTTCCTTTTCTGGGAGTATGAATATTGTGTGGCCCCATGGAGGTTTTTAGGCATGCAAATGAATTTCATATTTTTCCTTGTCTCTTCTTTCCTCCTTGTTCTTATTTTGCACCTTCCTGCTTATTCTTTTACTTACATCTGACTCGGGATGTCTCCCTTAGTGGCTATGGCCTTCATTTGGTTACCAAGGAATGGTGTTAGGATGCTGAATTTCCTGGCTCCAAGTCCTCTTCTTCCATCACTAGCTCAAATAAAAGTGAATTGCTTCTATGTTATAGAAATAATTGAAATAGAAGCCCTGAGCAGTATTGAGGACAGGAGTACTTATGTATAGAGGATGGTATGTGGGCCTTTTTTTTCTTTTTTTTTTTTTTAAGACATGTAACCAATAGTGCTAGTCATCCAACAGTGTTGTTTTTACACATTTTGAGCTTGCACATTCAGGAATGATAGCGTACCTAATGTAGTGAACGGTCTTGGCTCTCATTTTGCCTATGGCTGGCCTGTTCTTTTAAGCTTTGCCTGTATGGGGGTGTGTGGGGTGGGTTTTTTTTTTGTTTGCTTTTGGGTTTTAGTGTATTGTTTGGCTTCACTTCTGGACTATCAACTGCATTTATCATGCAAATTAAGTATCTGAAGTTTTCTACACAGGCAAACTGATGAAATTCTCTTATATCACCTGTTGACATTGGCAAGCTTCAGGCAAGGTATTGCTGATATTCCATCTGGATTGTTGTGATCTGTCATGATATCCCATAATGGGGATTTTCCACTGGTTTCCAACATATCTGCGACTTTTTATATGCGGTTCTTGGTTATTGCTTGCTTTCCCTCCAGTTAATTGCTAATCAGTCAATTTCAGATTTTTGGATGTTATATTATTCTAGAAGCTATCTCCATGTTGTAAGTAAAAGAATTTTAAAAGGAGTGTTTTGGACATCACGGGCAATAACCCGAGAATCTTTTGACTCCATCTAAGTAAAACTTTATTGTGGATATTGACAAGTGGAGTGTAAATCTGTTTATT
Organism: Mycteria americana; assembly: GCF_035582795.1. Taxonomy (NCBI): domain Eukaryota; kingdom Metazoa; phylum Chordata; class Aves; order Ciconiiformes; family Ciconiidae; genus Mycteria; species Mycteria americana. Next base: position 8,747,367 of record NC_134373.1, on the reverse strand, counting down.
TCTTGAAAAACTCTTCATTCCAAAGAAACTTTGGCTTTTGAAAAGAAAGCTTCATTTTTACGTGTTTTGTGGCTCAGTTTTACTACAACTAATTGAGGTTATAGTAATAGCTGACTTAATTCATATGGTAACGGAGGTGAGAATTAAGAACTTGGATACAAAGAGGAGACTGAAAGTAAGCTGTCACTGAGCATCAAGTATAGATTATGGGCTCAATTAAGCTTCTTGTAGTACTGAACCGTATTAACAAAACTGAATCAGGATCAAGGGGAGAGAGAAACATATCTTTGCTAATGTGTGTCCAAGTCTCTCTGCTGCAAAGTAGGTGGCTGACTAGTCCATAGTGATACGGATATATATCACAGTCCACTGTGATCACAACACAGTGCTGTTCTTGGGATTTTCAGACGCGAACGGATTCAAGGTTGTGAAATTGCTGGGACAAAGCTTTTGTGTGGAAATTGTCCTATAAATGAGTGAAGTGACTAGTTCTGGGCACCATGCAAATGTAAGGAATGAAGTGTTATTTAAATCGGTACATTTGTTCAGTGGTTTTCTCTACTGATGCAATACTTTCCTTCAGGGAGAGCAGTACTGAGAAAGGGAATGCAAGACAGGCATTTCTGAGTTGTCTCCCTTTTTTCCCCTCCTCTCCCTCCCTTCCTGTTTTGAAATTAAAAAAAAAAAAAAAGTAGCAAAGTTTGAAGCTCACTGCGTGTTCACCATACTCTAGTGAAGTGTGGCCCTTTCCCCACAGTCTCACTTTTCTCTGGAAATTGTGACCAAAGTCACTTCGGAGAGTTCTCTTTGGAGAGAGAAAATTCAGTAGGGAGGTACGGGCAGGAGGAGGTAAGAGTCGATTAAAACAATACAGTGTAGAAATAAAAAGCATATAGATTGGAAATCCTGGTTAGGAGGCTAAACGTTTGTATGCTCTTTTTTGTGAGTATATGCTGTAACATTAGGTGAAACCACTGGCGTACCAAAGCCATTGATATTGATTTCAGTTTTGGTCAGGGTTTTCTCTCTTCGTTATCTTCCTCTCTTGTCTGAAACAAGGTGAGATTCTGCTGTCTTTTGGTCTTTCCCCTGCCTGTACCCCAATAAGCTTGTTTAATGGTCGTGTTTGTGTGTGGGTATGTGGTAAACTGGTATGTGAATACCAGTGCACTGCATGGGGTTGAGACTTTTAGGAAGGCTAAAAAAAAAATCAAGAAAAAAGTGTTGGGCTTGGAAAGCTGGAGTTTTTAGTATGCATCAGCTTGTCAGCTGTGGGCAGAAAACAAGAAATCCTTGCCCATTTTCCAGGCTGTTCTACTGATTTATCTATGTGTGTATGTGTGTTGGGAGAAGCTGAAATACTTTTATCCTAGACCCAAGGCACAGGTACCAAAGCATGAAAATTAGGGAATAAAGTAATTAGGGAATAAATAAATACCATTGCACAGTATTATAAAGCAAGTTATAGAATTGGCCCGGGTGTGCAAATATTTTCAAAAGTAGTTTGGGGTAGGTACAAATGCACTGTGCCCCAAACACAGTATTGTTCCCCCAACCCAACCTGCTCAACGCTCCTGAAATTGGAAGGAAATAGGACCTCTTTTAAAGTATATATTTAAAGGAGTGTGACCAAGCACAAGGAGTGTGCGCATAAATCGTGTTTTCTTTCAACTTTGGCAGTTGTACCTAATCTTGTACTTAAACAACGTAATCTTTATGCCAAGTCACTTTGGTTGACTGCTTGAAATACCCGTGGAAACCTCCCGGTTCAGCAACAGTCACTGTGTCACAGTCTTTGAGGTGACATGATGCATCTCAGAGTGACATGTTCATCTGGATGCAGTTGAAGAATTTTTAAAATAAGATTACTTTTACTTTTTAAAGGAAAATGATCAAGGCAACAGGTTTGCAATTACTTCAGTTGCTTTCAAAAAATGTTATTTTTATATTATCTTTTGCACGTCCTCCAAAGATGAAAAAGCTTTGAAGTCTCATTTTTAGCCATTACTAATACCTTCTGTTTTAAACCATGTTGCTTTACTCTGGAACCATCTCCTCACTGGATGTTAATAAAAAACAATTGCAAAAATGGAAAGCAGGCTGTAGTTTTCTGTCTCTTTTTTGCTTTTTATCTGATTTTTTCACTCTGTTTCTCGCTTTTTCTTTTCACATAACATATATCTACCAGGTTAATTAAAAATAAGGATTCCTTTTCTGAGCAAGTAGTAGACAATGCATTAAATTTGAGAAATATAGTGGACATCCTTTCACAAGGCTTGTGCCATTATTTCTGCAAATTACAAAAGGTACCATTATATCCTCAGAGCTTTCTTGAGGTCAGGAATACCTAGCCAATGAGTCAGAACTTCTTCACATTTCGCCTTCTAATAGTTTTCCAGTTGCAATGGTTGTCTGTGTTGTTTTTTCTAAACCCCATAAATGTAAAAAAAAAAAAAAAAAAGTAATTAAGTGAAAACAGACTGAAATGTGACTCATCCTACTCGTCAGGGATCGGTTTGCTGATGTAATTTTGCTTTCTATAGCCAAACCTGGGAATAGTTATGACTAGTCTAAGCTGATATTATGTTTCTATTCAACTAAATTAAATCTCAATACTCAAAAAGAAAAAAAAGCTTTCATAGGAATTACTTTCTTTCAGTCCTCCTATTATTAAGTAAATTTGAGCACTCCCCAAATCAGTCTTGCAGTCCTGCATGTCACATGAACCTCTTATTAGAACTTACAAATCCAGGGGGGGAATTTTTGAATGAAACAGCAGCTTTTATGCTCCATCAAGAGGGATTCCTAGTAGATGACTGTGCAGCTGTAGTAACCTCATTGTTCAGGGCAAAGAGATTCTGCTTAGCATAAGGCTGGATTTCCAACCTCCCTCTGTATTTTCTGGGGAACTTGGTTAAGAGACAGAAAAAAATACTTTTAATGTTGCATTACTTAAGAAATACACAGGAAGTTAATTTTTGAAAAGTTGTAATTTCTTTGGTTCCAAAATGCCTTAGCTCGCAATCTCTTTGCTTGCTTTATTATTTTATTAGCCTTGCTGGGAAAACAGACTTATAAGTTCTTATGGGAGAAGGAGGGAGGAGCAAATAGATTAACATCTGAGAGAGAATTACAAAGCTGTGGAATAAAAACAGCTTTTGGGACACCCCTGTGAAGTGAGTCATGCATTTGGTTAGGGACTCATCAAAGTAGGATTATGTAAAGGAGACAGCAGGCTGCTGAGGGATGGCCTGAAGGGGAAGAAGATGTTGCTTGAAGATGGGATGCTAAAGTGGGATGATTTATTTCATGTTTCTCACTTCTCCTAATCTGGCCAGAATTGTCTTCCTTGAATTTGCAGACTTTTGAATGTCCTAAGCTGGGTGCTTGCATTTAGCTTGCACAGGGGAGCTGCCTTTGGAGCAGTAAGCCTTGGCTCTGTGCTGGCCCAGGTGCGTTCCCAAGGGAGGCATATGCCTCCATTCTCTCTTTTCCTTAGCCCTTCTGCTTGCCTCCAAGATGGAATCTTACTCGTGTGTATTCACTTACACATGCCTTATTCTCAGATCCGGTACCCTCCTTAGCCAGGACATTAACCCATGTCCTGCTATTTCCTTGGTCTTTTACCATGCATCCCCATCTGGCACGGAATACAGGTTGAAGTCATTTGTACAGCATTAGTTGTAGAAATAAAAAACACAGTTTAGGAATCCCCTTGGCAAAGTCGGGAAGCTGTGTTTCTGTGCCACAGCCTCCATTAGCAACTGCAGTACTCCTTAGAGCCTGACTAGCCAGAAATCAGGACACGTTTCTGCCTCTCTTGAGCTGCCACCATTGCTGTGAGCCAGAATGCTGATACAGCTGGAAAGGAGTGGGTGGAGAGTGAAAAGGGGGGTACACAGTGGAAAGCGAGGTATGTGTATGGCAAATACGGGCTGCAGGTACTTTGTGGATACACACAGTCTCCTTGTTTGCATCTCACGTGTTGTTAAACGAAATGTCTTGGGATTTAATTCATACATTTGCAGAAATAACAAATTAGCACAAAGTTCTGAAATTGAATTTTCTATTTAAGTGATGACTTTCAAAGTATTATTACATGATACAACGCTGCTCACTAGAGAAAAGACGCATGTTAATTGCTATTCATTAAAGTTACTAAGCTGTCCATACACTCTCATAACCCCACAGATCCTGTCAGCTGCCCAGTTCATAAAATGGAACGCATCTCTCATTCACAGAAATAATTATCTTCGTCAATGTGTTTCACTGTGACAGAAAATTTAGGCATGACTTAATGTGACCTGGTATTACATTAAGTAACTTTACCATATTGTTAATAAATGGTATAAAAAAGCAATACTGCACGTTCGGCACCTACTTCCTTTACAAAATAACGATATAGCTCACTTTTGGCAAATGTTCAAATACTGTGAGATGGGGCAGGTGGTAAAGGAATGTGAACAGAAATGTTATGGCTGAATATGTAATGTATGGTGTGCAGTCGGGCAGGGCAGTAGAGCAGGGTGGGCCGGCAGGAGATGGACTATTGAGTCCTTGCCAGTTTGCTCCTCGGCTTGGGGGAGTGATGTATTGCTGCGTCCGAGATCAGCCTGAGACCAATTCCCTAGCAGCTTTCATAGCAATTTAAAGCGATGCATTTGAACCCTAGCAAGAGGTAAAAACGAGTCCTAAGGAACATCTGCCAAACGAGGGATCAGTTGTGTCCAACCCCTTATGCTGCTGCGTGGGCCCTTCCTGCATTTCACGGCTAGGTGCAGACGGGAGAGCAGCTACGCTCGTGCCCAGATCTCCTCTTTCTGAGCAAGTGGGAAAGCTCAGAGAGCAAGGGGCTGAGCCACTGACGCACGCTCCTTCAAACTGGCCCAAGCCCCTCGCTGTCGCCCTGGCAGCGTGTAGGCAACTGGAGGAGCTGCGCCGGTGTGAGCCCCAGCTGTTTGCAGCTCGCGCTCTCGTACCCACAGCTAAGCCTTCAAGCTAACACGAGCCCAAAGCCAAAAAAGTTGATTAGTCTGCTGAAACATGCTACGGTTTTTGCCATTTTAAAATGCGATCTGGCCTGCAGTCGTAAAAAGCCATGAAAATGAGCAGCCGTTCAAGGAGAGCTGCAGCTGTAGCAGAGTGTGTTTTGCCCTCAACAAATGTGTGTAATGTCTACTAAGTTTAATGAAACTTACACAGGTGCATTGATGACCTTGGGATTTAAAAATATTTTATGGTTTTTGTTTGAACGCTAGTGACTGAATTTTCCAAGCCTGGCACACAGCTGGTTTGTTACAAAAATATCTATCTCCAGTTAACTATTTAACCCCTTCCTCATTTCCATATGGGAACAGAGGGTTGCACAGATGAAGAATTGCACTGATTTTACCCGATTTGCACAAACAAGTTCTGAATTAGTCCTAAAGTTTCTGAGTATATACAGAATTGTAATGCCAACCCGTTTCACAGAAGTTCTGCATTCATCAATTTCAATGTGGAAAATGTAATATTTACATGAATCCTTTGCTAGCTCTTACTTTAAAAGTACATTTGCTTCTAAAGGGATACTGTGACAGTACTACATGGATATGAAAAAGTATTTACTGGGAACTTGGAGCTAGATTGATAAATGACAAATTACTGAAGTGCCTTAGGCATAAATTTAGCTTTCAGAGGTGGAGGAAATAGGTTAATTTTGAGAATTTCAGGACCAACAGAGAACTTGCAGAAGGACTAAGTTTCACAGGCCTGGTGTAGATCATGAATGTTTGCTAAAGAAGCAGAAGATGATTAAACTTTAGTTATGTCTGTCCTCAATAATATGGATAAATTCCCTTTCAAATAAAAATAGGACAAAACATTGAGAGCTCACTTGTCAAGATGAGTATTGGGCACCTGTATGTTTAGGGAGGAATATTGTAGACAAGCCAAGCTATAGGATTAGAGCCTTCCAGTAGCCCCTGCATAAATGTGAGTGAACAAAAGCAGAACTATTTTTGGAATATCCTTCTTACAGACAGTGGAGAATGATTTCCCTGAAGGCTGGTAAGTATCAGAGGCTTAAGTTTCAATATGACTTAAAGTAACTGTTTCTGCAGTTTCTTTGAATCATTTCTCACCATCATTAGAAAAGCAGCATTTATCTTTGGCTTTTCTGACATTCGCTGACCTCTGTGTTCAGAAAGGGCACTTAGTGCTGGCTTGAATCTGACTGTGAAAATGTGACTCTAAATAAAGCTTGGAAATAAACAACTGCAAACAGTCTTTAGATGGATTGAGGGATTTTACTGAAACATCCACTCTTGCAGAAACTAATGGTCCTTTGGGTACAACACGTGATATCTAGAGTTTCAAAAACATTATAATAAGCACTGAAGGAGTATGCTGTTGAAAATGATCTAACTTCATGAAAAGAAAGGAATCATTCTAAATTATGTATCTGTTCTTTTCTTTCCTATGTAGTATAACTTGGGGTAGTGTCTTTTTTTTTTTTTGAGTTCAGATACTTCAGATGCTGTCAAACATGCAGGATTCTGCTGTGTTCCTGTTTATACAGACTTGTTCTCTGCCAAAGAAAATATTCGTCTGTGTGCCACCCTAACTAAGTACTTCCTCTAATCTATGTGTGTGTTAAGTTCAGCTTGGTCTTCTGGTGGTCTGTTGTGGCCTACATGCAAGATGGTGGGCTTTTAAAATTCTTTGGTTTAGGTTTAGCAGCAAATATTCAAAGAGCCATTACAAGACTACCATAACAATGGCGTGTCGTGGTCTCATAACCTCAGTCTGTGGTTATGGAGAATGTAAAAGGCTCCATCTGCCTTATTTTTTGTCCACAGAATCTGTATTTCTTTATTTTGCTGTTGACACACAGGTTTGCCTTCAACCGGGGTGGAAGTCCTTTTCAAGGACATGCTTTAGCAGGTCAGTGGGCTGAGTTTCTTTTAGTACTGATATTGAAGCTGCAGTGGAACAAGCCCGCATTGGAAACAGCTTTATTACACAGTTCGAGAGGTGATTTTTTCAGGGGCCTAAAAATTCTCTTACAAGGGTATAAATAGTGTTCTTAAAAGTCTGGCACTGAGGAGAGGTTAGGAGTAACAACTTCTTTTCCTCTCCCCTCTCCTTCTCTATATTTTCTATATGTTAGAGTACTCTTACAAGATTATTCACAAGAGCCTGTGTACAAGCCTGAATCTAAGATTTTGAAAAGGCTGAAAAAAAGAAAAAGAGAAGATATATTAAGTAAACTAAGCAAGACCTGGAGAACGTCCAAGCCCTAGCAATATTTGACTAAATGCTGGTGACTTTAAAAGACTTTGCCACATCCTTGAATCAACATCTACATGGAGCCCTACTGACTTCAGTGGGGCTTTTGACAGTTTTGACAACTATTCCTAAGAGAGCGTTACAAGATACGGCTGGGATCAATGTCTAGTTTGTGACAGGACTTTACCTCTGACATGCGTTTGCTTTCTCTTCAGAGGGACGTTGTCACAGGCTTCTTGAATGCAAATAAATGAGGTCAAGATTTTGTATTAAACATTTTCCTTTATTCTCAGTAGAATAGGGCTAGGATTTCATGCCAATCTCTCATTCTTAGGTATAATTCTAAAAATAGTTGCAAGAAGCATATAAAAAATCTGGAAAATTCTTCCACCTTCACTAAAAGTATATATGAATTGCCACATTTTCTATTGCAAGTTTTATAAGTATATATGAAATAATAATAATAGATATTTACAGCTTGTATTCCAGTTGCAAAAGATAAGTTTTTTTATTAACACTAAGCATCTGTTCCATCTTGCTTGAAAGTATCATTCATGCAATTTAAACTTTGCTCTTCACAGCAGAATTATTGCAGTGTTGAATGCTGGAAGTATACAGAAGAAGTTGAAACAGCATTTTCACCTGTGTTTTCTGCCCAGTATACGAGATCTTTAAATATAATCATAAAAATAGTCAATTACAATCGAACGTTTCATTCCTGGTATCCGAAACTCTGTGGAACATCAAGTACTTTCTCTTTAGGCCTCTTTTCTTAATAAATATGTGATTGGGAATGTATTTAAGAGACAATATCATGTGGGGTCACATTAAATAAATCCAAATAATCCTTTTGAAAGTAACCTGAAAGATTGTTAGGAATACCATAATCAAAACGATAATGCCATATGAGACGTCTCTAACCAACAAGCATGATTAGAAGAAATGCAAGTTCTGATTAACTCATACTTAGTTTTTGGAGGATGTGTTTGTGCTTCGATTAAGTGAATAAAGCTTAGGCCAGTAAAGTTTGACTATGGGTGACAATTAGAACCATAAAGTAGTGCCTATGGAATAAAGCGGGCACAGAAGGTGTTAGGAAGATGAACGTCTGTCGCGCACCTGCAGAGCAGGCTGCGGGGCCAGGGCTGTGCCACTTGCTGAGCGGTGGGAGGCTCGGGCGGAGGGAGGCTGCTCACCAGTTTGCTGTGGGACACAGTGCTGATGGGTGTCTTTCCACGTGACTGGCGGTTTGGGCAGGGGGCCCACATGGAAAACCCGTTAGGTGATGGCAATAGGCACGGGGAAAGAGATCTGCAGGTTTTGCCCACGTTTTGTCTGGGGCTTTTTTATACATAGCTAAGTCCCTGTGTGCTTTGCTCTGCATAGTGGTGTTTAGACTCGATTTGCATGCTGAACTAACGCAGATGTAAATGAATGTCCTGGGAGATTTGAAGGAGGGTGTGTGTGATGTGGTATGGCACTTTTAAAGTACGTGAATATAAATCCTTTATACAAACTCTTGCTTTCTAACCAGAGCTCTAAATCCTTCCCAGGTATCAAACGGTTGTTAGCTGAGGGGAAAAAGAGAAGCCCGGTCACCCACTGTGGCTATTACTTATCTCTGACTGTTTTAAACCTACCCATTTCTGAACCAAGGGTTGCAAGGTGAGGATGTGTTCATGTGCTGCAGTGCCACCAAGTTTGAGTATTTTAGCTGCTGTCAGCAATGACCTAACTAACAGGAGATATAAGGAGAGCCTTTATCAGTTTTTACCTACCATGGGAATTTTAGGGCATAGGGATCTTTTGATAAACAAATAAGCTATACTACTGAGGAAATGCAAAATTATCTTTAAGCATTAATAACTATTTTATAAAACATCTGAGGCTCATCTAAGCTATCACTCTTTAAAAAGGGTAAGAGGCTGGTTTCCTGAAATACGTCATGAAAGCAATCGGTTGAGGCAAAATAAAGCATGCCAGTGAATATGGAGGGTAGGTATTCCCCTGAACAATCTGTTTCAGCCCATTAACCAGATGAAAATCCACTTGCTGATGGGCCATAGCTTTGAAAATAAGCCTGCCTTGAAGAATTCTGAAATAAAATTTTAAAAAAGGCTCAGTTAACATGTTTTTTTAAACAGCAAAAATTAAACGTAAACTTGATGGATTGTTTCTGAGTAAACTATGTTTTCAGTTAGCACTTAATCTTTAAAGGCAGTGAGAAATGTGCTCCACACATGTATTCAAACCATACTGCAATAAAGCTCATAAAAGCTATAAAATATTGGAAAGAAGACAGCATGGAAAGGAAATGGAAAAGTAAAGGAGGCAGAATGAACCTTTCTCCTTAATAAATCTGTTTTGCATTCTGTGTTTGAATCTAGCATAAGTAACCAGGCAACTGTACTGACATTTATCTAATGTTGTCCTGGGCTTATAGTTCCAATAGTGACACTGGCAGCCGCAGTGCAGGACTTATAGCTCGCTCAGGCAAAATTTTTCTTGTTTTAGCTTTGTGCGAGTTTAATGCATAAATTCAAGTCTTATATCCTTGACTGACACAAATGCCGATTCCTTTCTTGCTCCTCTTTCTCTAGTACTTCCTTCTGCTGTTGTTGCTTTTCTCCTTTCTTTTATTAATCACCCATAATTTGGTCAATGTTGACACAGTTTTTTTCCTTGCTGCTTCCAAGAAAGAGAAATGGAATGACCATGTCAACATGGAAAATACTAAAAATATGACAAGTCTTTCCTTTTTCATGATTTTTTTAAAATGCTTTCAAATTGGGTTTTATTCATTCCCTGGTTTTCCATTTATCAGACCTTATTATCTCATAGATGTGGATCCTATTTTCCAGAAGAGGACTCACTTTTGAGAGAGAATATAGTCAGTATGTAAATCACAATTTCCCGCTGGAAGAAAAATAATGCTGGAAAGAATCTAAAAAGATCATCTAGAGTATTCCCATCCTTTAAAGCAGGATAAACCCTATCCACATTATTCCTGGCAGGTGCTTATCTAAGTTTTTTCTTTTAGACCTCTCATGGTGGGGCAAGTGCAAGCTGCTCATCACCGTTTGTTGCTCTGGCCCTGTGCCGCTGCTCTGGTGCATCAGTGGAAGTGCTCCAGATCCTGCGTGTGCAGAGGAGGACCGCACTTCGTACAAAAGCAACCAAGATGCACGTGCAAGAGAAAGGCCTACAGGTAGCTGAAGGAGCCATGACTTGGCTTGCTAGGGCTGCTGGTGTACTGTTGAGGTGTATGTGTATTTTCTTTTATTTATTGGTCAGCTTTTGTTCCTCACCTCAAAAAAATTACACGATTCTACATTCTCATTCTTTTTAGTGCTTAAGAGGGACAGAGTGGTATAGTAAAAGATGAGCAGGGACACCAAGGTAGTATAAATGTGTGCTTGTGCTGAGGGTTTGAACCATAGTGTATTTATTTTAGAAACAACAGATTGGATGGGACTACTACTGCTGCTGCCACTAGCACTTATCAGAAGGGTGTTATGTTCAGCACTCCAAGTGGGGACGCCTGTTTATGTATTAAATTTCCTAGTTAATCAAACAGCATGATGAAAAGATTGTTACAAAGGGGTAGCAACATCCGTCCAAGGGAAAACATAAATTCAGTAGCTGAACTACTGCTGCTAACTTCAACAGGGCCAGTGTTTCACCATGGTGTCTACTGCTTTGATGTGGTGTTGAGGATACCTGCCCCAAAATTATTGAACCCGTTTCTTCTTTGTTGTTCTTACAAAATATCAATTAAAGATATTAAATAACGTATTTTAAGAAGATTACCTTACAAAAAGTTGAGCAATTCCAGTAAGATGGTCTGAGCAAGCTGAGTTCCTTTTGTCATTGGAGCTGAGGCCTTTCCCAATTTTAGAAGGTAAGTAAAATCAAATGCTCTTTGACTATCCAGGATAAAACCAGTACGATTAAAAATGGAGATTTTCTGGCAAATGTAAATTTAATGTATGACATTGTATCAAACATTCACTAAACATCTGCTAAGGTTTTCTTACATGGGGAACAATATCCTGTGTAAATGGATCCCTTCAGTCCTACTTTATAGTGTGTGTAAAGTCACAGGCACTTCGTTTCACATGGATGTAGTAACAAATACGGTTTTGGCAGGGGGGGAGTTCTTTAGTTCAGTGGCCCTTTCCCTCCCGAGAAGGGAAATTCTCCTGGGACCCATCTCCGCTTTTGGCTTGCACAGTGCCTCATCTGCTCAAGGTACTCCCTTCTGCAGCCCACCCAGGGTGGTTCCCCACAGCTCCCCGGCAGCCAGCAGGCTGAGGCCCAGAGCAACAGCTGAAAAAGTCTCATGTTTAAGCTAACAGGCAAATTCCAGTTCGTTTGGTTACCCTGGGGTTTATCTTATTTGGCGACTTAGCCTGTAGAGCTTGATCAGTAACTAGCTTTCCTTGGAACGTTATATATGTTTTTTCCTCTAAGATTAATTTTAACGTACCTTTACTGTGAGTAGCCTGGTGATTCTGAAGTCCCTCCTGGTGTGCTGCTGCTGCTTTAGCCATTCTCAAGTCAAATCTGTGGCCAACTCTGTTAATTGGCACACAGTGTGTACAGGTTTTCTTTCAGCATTTTTATTTTGCTAGAAAATAAGATGTAACTTGGGAGCAATGCGGTGTGTAAGACTGCATCCTGAACTTCTTACTCCTGTTATGATTGGTAAGAATTTTCCTACAGACTTAAATGCTCTATTCCCCAGGCCTGTCTCAAGTAAATGACTCTGTCAGCTTTGGATATTCCACAGAACTAACTATAAGGCTGAAGATGAATGCTTTTTAAAAAAAAAAAAAAAAAAAAAAATTGGCCAGTGATGGATAAAATAAATACATAAGATTTTAATCTTTCCCTTAGTTAACACAATTTAAACTCTAAATGACAGATACAGTATTTTGCTTCTTAAAGACATGATAACGTTATATTAGGACATGATGACAAGTTACCAAAGGGCTCATTTTGTGCCTGGGGCTGCACTGAGCATACTGAAGCACAGTTCAGTGGTCCGATATCTGTGACAATAAGATGAAATAGTTCTACATGGTCTTAGCCACAGATTTTTAAATAAGCAAATGTCAGTGAAATGAGTATAAAACAAACACTGCAGTATTCTTTTAAAACTGTGGATAAAGCTTTGCGGTGGTGATTATGTAATCCTGAGCCTCAACACACCTTATAACAAGCCTATTCCTAAAAGAAGTGAGGGTTGGAAATGAACTTGCAGCCACATTCCCTGTTTACAGTCCCACTGATTTTACTGGTTCCCTGGGTCAGAAAAATGATTGGAGATGTGAATCTGCTTGTTGGTAGGGACTTTAACTCTACTTTTGCATGGACCTTCAGTCAATGAAAAAGTACAAAGGAAACTACCTTAGGGACCCAAGGTAAATGAATTCAGTATTTTAAAAAAAAAAAAGAAGGGGAGGCCTGTCATCAGTTGGGGCCTATTTGAATTCCAGATTAGCATCTGCCCTTGCCACTTAAGTGGGTATCTTGCTGTGACCCTTTTATATTCTCACTTAAACTGATTGGGTTCTCAGGTGGATGAAAACTAGCTTGACAATGAACTTGTAATAAACAATGAAATACTGCTGCTGTTCTTCCTGTTCTAGGTAAAGAATAAGTATAATTTACAGAAGAACTTCATGCAAGACTTTCCCTAATTATTCTTGATTTTTTGCTTAGACTAATGTTGAGTTTAATTTAACTGAGGCATTCTGAAGGAAAGGCTGCCAGTGCTAATAACCTTACTGAGCTTATTGGGTTTGGAATCGCCCATAGCAAAAGCAGATTTACGGTGACTGACATAACCCAAGACCCCACACTAGCAGTTTAAAAGCGTAGTATCATCCTGCTTCCCCCAATTAGAACTAACTGAAACAACATTACAAAGTTTGAATGTATCCAAGAAAGACGTACTTCCTCCCTCTTCTCCATAAGGGCTTACATTCATTTATTAAACCTTCCTACCCAAAAGTTGATGGGAAAATTCTCCTGTGAATGGGCAGTAACATTACTGATGTAGCATTGCTTAAATTTCTAGCTGATGCCAGTTTTTTGGTGGATTTCTCAGCAGGAAGAGTAGGATTTTGAGGTGATGCAGTTTGGAATCTAGTCCATTTAAAGATCTGATTTAAAAGTAGTATCATGTTCCTCTGTTTATATTCTTGCCAATTTCTGTAGTTTCCTATTACATTTTCTTGTTTTAAATAACAGAATTTTCTGTCCTTCTACTATGTGAAAGGCCTGTATAAAACAAGAAAACTCATACCTTATGCGGTAAAGGGTCTTAAAAGTGCAAAGTGAGCACACTTTGAAGGAAAAGAACTATTTTTCTCTCATATCATTTCAGTCATGTTCATTTTAATGGTTAATTCTAAGAAATAAAAGATTTTGTGGGCTATATTCTTGTGGGTTAAAAATGTGGTATGTTCCTTTGCTGCCTATTTTTTTTTTTAAGCTAAGTGTGTGATTGAGGAACTTATACAAGGTGGAAATTTCAAACAGCACTTACCACAGATTTAACTGCCTACATAATATTTGATAGCAACTCTCAGATTGACTTAAGCTCACTTTGGTGAAACCGCACTGCTTTTGAAAACCTTGCATGTTTTTGAACAGATACTTTTTGAATCCAGGGACAGCTGCTTATCAATTTCCATGATTCCACTGATTTCCTACTGCTGCTAAAAGACTGGTCTAGCATCTTATTTGTAGCAGATAGCTTAGTCATTTATATGAAGGCATTTTTTGTCAGCTTTGTACAAATTAAGTTAAAAATAGGAACACTGTCACACTCTATGTGGCAGTGTGAAAGGTCATTAAACTCTATTAAGGAGAAACCCTCATGGATATTGGAATTTTAATTACTCATATGTATGCATGCTCTGAAGCATCTTAAGCTAATAATTGTTTGGGGTTGTTTTTTTCTGGCCCGACTCGGAGATTTTGAAAGGTGTAAGCCTGTGAATTATATTTTAATATATTTCCAAGTCCTCACAGTTACCCAATAGTATTCCCTAGCTTCACCTGTCACTCAAAATGCTCTTTGAATTTTGAGTAACTTTGAACTTCACGTGTGATTTTTAGGTCAGATAACATACAGTCCCTACTTATTGGCTAAAACATACGATTGGATATCAACAGACTGGATATTAGGGAGTATTTAGTTATCTTTTTTTTTTTTTTTATTCAGAGTACTGTATCTTGCCATTTCTAGGATTGTCCTAGCTTTGGGGACAGCTGTCATTTCATGACGACTTTTGAGAGCATATCATAAAGGAGCACACCCTGCTTTTGTGTAAAGATTTGACTCTTGCTTTGTGTTTCCCTTCATTTGATAAAAAGATCCTTCAAACTTGAAAGCATCTGGTTGCTCTAGTGTGAGGCATGAAGCATTAGAAAGTGATCTTTTAATCATGTCGTATCACTTTTTCATCTCCTGGGAGTCAGAAATTGGTGACAAATTGGAAGCTGAGACTGTCCCAGTTTCAAAGAATCTCCTGCTAGTAGAAAGAGAGTGCTTTTGTGTCCTGCGTTTCCAGATCTGCTGCTCTACTGAGATGGACTAGAGAAAGAGGAGACTGTTCAGTCCTACCACTCCTGCAGTGGCTCTGTCTACTAAATTCGGGTTCGTTACAGTATGTAAGCTTAATATATAACAATGAGTAGATTGAAGGTGCATTGGAAGGGAATCGGCTCCAGGAGTCGGGGCCCTGGATTCTCCTCCCAAGGAATTTTCATCTTGTATAAGTTTTCCTTGGCACAGAAGAGAAATGAGCTCCAAAAAGTCTGTATCTGGCTTTAGTTCTACTGAATGTATGACCTTAGGCTAATTTGCTAAATTCCACATTCCTCTGTTCTTACAGAATCCTAAAGACGATGGAAAAAGTGAAAAATGGTTGGAGAGAAATTGCTGCATAAATATACAGTATTATTCTATGCAACGTTGGTTTCTCCCCTATTGAGAGGAGAAGGGGGAGGTGACACTGAGCATACTTGGAATTATTTATCTGCCCACTCTTAATTGCTTAGTCTGACTCTGTTACTCTTAGTTAACTCTGTTGCTCTGAAATGAAAGAATTTCTCTCATTCGTATCCAACGTGATGCTATCAAATAGCTTAGGCCTAGAAGTGAATCTGTTTAAATGAAAAATGATAGACTTAATCACTAGTTACAATGCGTGTAATAAAATTGAAAACCTCTTTAAATGCACATCTGTGGTGAAAGGAAGTATTTATAAGGAGGCATAAGGGGATTGATTCGCTAAGCAATTTACAGCCTTTTCCATTCTCTTTTGTTCATCTGTTTTGGTTATATGGCATAATTTGTTGGTGAGACCAAGGCAGAAATAGATGTGAAGGGCAACTTTTGGATATTGCTGTAGGAATCTCTCCAAAGGAGAGAGTAGTCTTGAAATGGGAGAAAGTATCTTTGAAAATCTGTCTTCCTCAGAAAAAAGTTCCACTGGAAATGGTAAAAGGGGTCCTTCTGATCCACCCCCCCCCGCCCCCCCCTTTCTCTCAGTGAGCTATTGGGGGGGAAAAAAGTCACCATAATTCCATACTGTTCTTATTCTGGAGTTTTTCTCAGAGGCTATAAGACAGAATGATGGTAAGGCTCATTCTTGCTGTGCATACCCTAGGAATTTACCACCCTGTTGCAGACTTAAGACTTGTAGAAATAAGTGTGAGAACTTGTTACCTAATTTTGAGGACAAAGGTAGCAACTATAAAGGCAAGTTTTACCAGTCTGTGGCCATTTTGATGATTCTGTGGTGGAGTCTGAATTCCCTGTGGTTTCACTGTAGCTTTCCCCAGGCTGCATGAAGGACTTTCAGCTGTGAGTTGTCAGCTTTATTATAAGAAACTTCACGTAAATCCCCTCCAGTTAGTAGCATATAGTTCAGAAATACCTACGTGTCTGTCGTAATGGTTTTTCATCAAGGAGCACAGGAGACTTTTCAAAACACTGTCCATATTCTCAGCCTTTCTCCTCTTAAATTATTAATATTAATATTTCTGTACTTAATACTGTAAGTGACAGGTTACCTCCAACTGTGGGAAACCTTGTGTAGTGTGGCTTTTAAAATGTGTGTTTTTCCTTTTCTAATGTATCTAGTGATTTTTGCATTGTGCAATTTCATGGGATGATTTACCGATGGCAGCGTGCTGGGGTTATGGCTGTAAGCTTTCTCGTTTGCTGCTCTCTCGTAGCTAATGTGTGTATAGAACAGTGCAAATGGCAAAGGTCAGATCTGGTTCTAAACCAGATATATCATCTAAAGCACCCAATGTTTCTAGCGAGCATTGTGTAACATCAGCTTTCCAAGGGAGACTTCCTGGGTTCTGCTGAAGTATGACATCTAAAACATATGACTTTTGAGACTAGCAAACCAGTGCAAGTACTCACGAACCTGTCAAAACAGAATTTCACCTATGACCGGGCAGGTTAACAAATGTTCACTTTTGTTTTTCCAGTTGTGAGTTTTCTCAACTGATACTTCCCAATAATTATGATTGCTTTTCAAAATAAAATTGCGGTGGCTTGCACAGCTTCAATATTTCTATTCTTTCTCCTAGCTACCACTCTTGAGCAACAGGGACTGTGGGATATTAGCTCCTGCAGTGAAACCCTGTATGGGTTTGACTGCTGTGTCAAGACTGCCTGGTGCAAGAGAGCAGGGAATTTTGATTTTGCCCTCTTTCAGCATATTTTTTATCTCTGGTTTTGCTACTAGAGTAGGTATGATGTAGCATTGCAGTGCTGTATCATTTTCTGGGTTACCTTTCCTCTTCTGGGCATGCTGTTCTTTTGAAGAGACAGAAGAAAACTTCACAGACTTTAGGATGCTGCAGCACCGAAGTGCGAAATCATGCTGTGATAACCGGAGTGGGCTAGTGTTGCCAACCTGCACAAATTCAGGCGAAGAAGTTTACTCCGCGCTGCATCCACTTCAAATGGGATTGTTCTCAAGCCGAAATGGCTGAAGATAGAAAACCTTCCAACAGATGGATCTGCGTTTCCCTGCAGCAGGTACAGGCAACCCCGTTCTTAGCTAATGAGGGGGTTAGTGATGGAGCTCTGCAGACCATAAACGCTGTGGGAAGAAAAAAAATCTAGCGTCCTACTCCCAGTTGCAAGCGATCCACAAAAGAGAGATTTACTTAGGGCTCACGCTAGAATGCTAATTAAGGCGCATTGTTAAGGGCTAAATACTAGGCTGGGGCTTAGGTAGGCTTCCAGTTGTCAGGGAACAGAGGTGGCGAGCCTCGGAGAAAAGCAGGTAATGGGATAGTTTGGGTTGTCATTCTGGTGTTAGAAGTGTAGAGCATCTTCCGGAGAGTTGCGATAGTCTTCCCAACTGGTAGGACGGTAAATAGCGAGCATGCTAAGCATTTGAGGAAAGATTATTCAGAAAAGAATTCATTTGAGAAAGATCATTCCCCCTTGGGGGGGAAAGGCAGTTATTTACAGGTTCCTGAAACGAGCTGCCTCGGTAGCTCTGTGGCCCCTCTTAAGGGCCTGGAGTTGTGTCTGATAACGCAGCACAGAAAGGCAGGGGACAGTTATCAAGGGAGAGGAGGAAATCCTCCTCTCGGCAGGCTGGAAGGGATCGAGTTCCTAATAAGGGAGCCAGCTGCAACTGGGGCTATACCCTCCATTCCCAGGAAGCGTGGGCTGGGTGTGTTAAAAGCAGAGCTTTCTCTTCCTGACAGCTTCTTAGGGAACTATGCTTTGCTTTCTTAATAAATGGTCCGGACACAGCACATGCACTGCCCAGCAGCAGGAAAATCTCCTGCAAGTGGACTCGTAAAGAGAAAAGTTCAAGGAAGAGCGAAGGCGGCTCTGATTCGGTTATTTACCATCAATCAGACTGTTGCTTGGCAGGGAGTGGATGATTAGGAGCCTGAACGAGCTGAAAAGGGGCAGGAAGAGAAGTGGAGGCAGCATTCTTCCTATTTAAAGCTGCATCCCCCGAAAGGAGTGTTTGCAGACTGCGCCGGGGCTGGTGCTGAAGAAAAGGGCTCGCAGACTTTGTCCTGGAACTGATGCTGAAAGGCAGAGAGACTCGCCAGCTGGCTTCATGGTGCTAAAATAGCCGTACGTTTCTGCACGTTTTGCTGCCCAGGAGGATACATGTCTAATAGCTAGGCATGATGGCAATCTGGGTACAAACGAGAACTTTTTTCATCCTTGCTGCTTTATTAGGGCGATTTGTAACCATAAAAGCGCAAGAAGAGGAAGAATACGACGGTGGTGAGTTCCTCTCTCTCCCTCTTAAAAAAAAAAAAATCAACTAATAATCCCCCCCTCTTTGTATGCAGTGTGCTTATCGTGTGATTTGGGCGACGAGCGGAGCGGAGAACCTCCGGGGTGCGAGAGTAACAAGCTTTCGCTTTCATATGCTGAGAAGGGGGCAGCCAGGTTTGCGCTCTGGGCTTCTGAGCGGGAGACCGAGGGAGGCTTCGGAAGCCGGGCTCCGCGGGGCGGGCAGCGCCGGAGCGGGGCCGGGGCCGAGCCCCCCGGCGCGGCGGGGGCGGCCGGCCAGCGTGGACAAAGGAGGGCGCCCGGGCCGGGGCTGCGGGCAGCCGGGCGGGGAGCAGTCAGCGCAGCAGCCTCGCAGGGCGGAGTCGTTTGCGCTGGACTACGTCTGCCTTCTCAGCGTCTTTGTTGTAGAGAAATACAGAAACGTGGATTCCCCCCCCTTGTCTTTTCCCTCTCCTTGCTCCCCTCCTCCGTCTCCTTCCCCCGCCTGTCGCCGGAGGGGCTGGCGGACCCCGGGGCAGGCGGCGGGGGCCCGGCGGTGGCCCGGCGCCTCCCCTCCGCCCCGCTCTCCCACCCGCGGCTTGCTGAGCGGAGCGGCGGCGGTCTGTGGCGAGCTCCCTGAAGGCAGGAGGGCTGGCAAGCTGCGTACCCGACCCGTGTAAACCCCTGTCACCTGCGCTTTCTCAGGCTGCTTCGTATCCCGTTTTCTTTAATACCATTTCAATGCCTGCAAGAGGGAGGTGGATGGGGAGGAGGATGCGCGGTGCCGGTGCTCTCTCATCCCCCTGGACGGCTGTCCTGCTGTACGTCGCTTTCCTGCGGTGTGAGCAGAGTGGCTGTGGGACAGTCTGTACCTCTGGTACTCCTGACCATGCTTCCTAGGCTCCTCGTGTGTAACACCTGGCTTCTCTTCCAAGTAACGCCCCACAAAGGGACTAGTACGTTACCCTACAATACGTTTGCAATTATCTTGTCGCGTGTTTCCAAGAGTATAACTTTTCTTATAACTGAACTTCTATGGTAATACGCTGCATTGCACGAGTGAGGAGGAGTCAAAGCCTGATGAATAAAACAGTGCAATAGTTCCGAAGCTTTGGTTCTACAAAGCAAAATGAGAGACTCTCCGACTACGCACAGCTGTGTAAGAAGTCCCGTAGAGGGGGCACTTTGTATAATCTTGGGAGTATAATTCATATACTTGCCATAAAGAGGGACACATACATTTTGCAGATACATAGAATAACAAAGAAAGCACTTGTAAAAATATTGACTTTGTTTTTTGGTATCTATGCAGTAAAAATGATAGCTCTTTTTGCCTGTTTTAAGAAAAAAAAAGGCGACTTTTATGTGAGATTTCTGTAGGGTTAAGTTATTATTATATGTCATTTACTAGTTTGTTGCTATTATGGAAATTATGAGATGAGCCAGTACTACAGCAGCACCTTCTGGGACGTATTTCCCATACACTGATGGCTGAGAAAACTCAGAGGGACGTGGTAAGTCAGAGAGCAAAATACATTGTAATAAATTAGTGACATCTGTTTGCACTTACTTCACTTACTCATCTTCCTGTTTGAGAATGTAATAGCTTTTGTCAACTATACATACGAGGAAGCTGCTTCTCCAATGTTCATTATATCAAAAATAAAACCCCCAACCCCCCCAAAGCTATTTGAGTGTGTTGTGGGGGATGGTGCACAGTGAGGAAGAAGGAGGGGTACATCCTACACGTTGGCCTGGTTTAATTGCACAAACAAAGGGTTTTCAGTTTTGATTTAGTTCCTGACTGAAGTCCACAAATGCTGCAGAATGGGGAGGTTTTTCCCCTTGGTTTAGCTTGGGTTTAGTCCTTGCTTGTGCGGAGGTCTAAGATCAGTGTACGCTGTATTGTACTGCAGGTGCTTTTGTCTATACAGCTGCTTCCCTTCTCCCCATTCAGTTGGTCAAATGTGTCACCTGAATATAGGTGCTATGGTAAACAAATATTGGAGGTATCTGGGGAAGCAAGGAAGGCACTTCAGGAAGCTTAGATTTGAAAATACTGTCAGACTTTCAGAAAGTATGTAAAACTTTTTTACCAGTCATTTTTCATGCCAATGCTAGAAGAAATGAGAAGGATTAAATACTGGTTGTCAACCTCAACCACAGTGGAGGAAAGAAATAGCTTTTGCAGAAGTATGTTACAGAATTTACCACGATGGGCGTGAGTGATATTGATAGATAAGTTGAATATAATAAAGCAGGTAAAATGGTTTTAAAAAAATTAATAAAAGAATTTTAATATTTCTTTAAACCAAACATACTGCTTAACAATTTTTTTTGGCACTTACCATTGATGTGCTTTTAAGTAATGCTGGTTTTTATATTCATTTTTTTTGTCTTGGAACCATTGCAGATTGATCTGTTTAGCTCAGGAACACTTGGCTGGTAGTGCTATATAGTACACACGCTTAAAAAGCACGTAAAAATGTAAAAACCAGACACTTTCAAACCTAGTGCAGCAAAATTGGTCATTTTGAGACCGGCTGTTTTAAATGTGCCTATTTAAAAGTTATTTAGGACTAAAGTCAGCACTGCAAGATCCTAGAAAGACTGAAAGATCCTGGTTTTAATTTCTATGTAGGGGCCCAGACTGGTTCAGAAATGCAGTAGGGCCAAAAAGTGCCCAGAAGATGGCTGAGATTATGCACTGAATACTTGGAAGCCCTGAACCTTTGGTGTAGGGATTTCCACACACTGTATAATCTTTCCTCTTTTCTTAGGACTCAGGATAGAGGAAACTACTAGCAGCAGCAGTGCATGCTTCTGGGATCCTTTCCCATCCACTTGGAAGTGTGTGATTGCTTTCTTCAAAAAAAGTTATCTAAGAAAACTAGAAACACACCTTCAGTGGAAAATCTCTCAGTAAACTTGAATCAGAAGTGAAATTGTGGGAATTGCCTCCTTCAAGAGGATTTGTCTGTGCAAATTCCCCATGGGCATGGCAGTGCTGGTCTATTGCCACCATCTCCCATATTTCTCACTGCAGTCCTGCACTTGCCTTTAGGTTCTCATCAGTTTCTGCAACACACCCTGGTCTGTGAATCTTGTGGTGATTTATCCTTCCCTGTCCCACTCTTGTGGCATCAGCCCTACTTCAGCTGAGATCAGTGTGAGCCCTGGTATTGGTTTAAAAGTAGCTAATGCCTCGTTCTGCAGTGTGAGCAAGCAAAACCAAACAACAGTCGTGCCATTTGAATTTGCGATCCTCTTTGACTTCTTTGAGTTCTCGAGGTCTTTTACTTTCTCTGGAAACCATGCGAAGGAGAGAGGAGAATGGACTGGCTTTAATGGAGACAGAAACAGCTGAGCTGGTTGAATGGTGGCTATTACCTCTGTCCATTATCCCCTTACCGCTATTAGAGACGTTATCTTTAGGGAGAAAAGAGGTTACTACATTGCACAGTCTCCTCACTGGGACAAGTGTTGGGTATATGATGGCAACGGAAAGTCCGCTGTAGCTATGAGGAGGTAAGAGAATTATTCAGCATTCATGCCAGATGCTTTGGTTTTTATGGGTCTTTCATCATTGTAAAGAGTCCTCAAAGCTCCGAAGGAGAATGATATAAAGAGGGAAAAAAAAAAAAAAATCTGTCTTGCGAATTCTCTTAATTTTAGCGAGGATCTTATGATACTTGATTCTCCCCCCCCCCCCCCCCCCCCCAAAAAGTTCCAGATCCCAAGATCATTCACTTACGTGTGCCTCTACTTTCTAAAAGAGAAGGCGTGCATGTGTGTGTCTGTGCATGTAGGTATCTATGTTTGTGGGTCTTATCATAGCAAATAACTCAAATAGAAGTGATTATAGCTCTAAACAAGCAGAAAATGAGAAGCCATTATTTAAAAAAAAAAAAAAAAGTCACAGTTCTTTGGAGACTGACTCATGACTTCTGAATATTTGTGGTTGGCTCCCCTGCCTGTAAAAGTGTGGGAAGGAGACTCTGCACAGAAATTTCCACAAGAAGAGTCCTCAGGAAGATTCCTCCTGCTTAGACTGAGTAAACTTTGCCCAAAACTATGGAATACATAAAGTTGAGGGTCACGTTAAGCTATCCACATTAGCTGGGTTTTTGTTGTGGTGAGGTGTTGTTTTGTTTGTTTTTTTTTGTTTGTTGTTGTTTAGAATATACTTTGTGGTTGAAGAATAATTGCATGCTGTGGTGGTTAGTGCAGGCATTTTTTTGCTACAATGTTTACAAATATAGATTATTGCCATAGAAACCAAATGGTCATTTCATGCTCTCATTCACGTTTTGGCACGCTCACACTTCATTTCTTGGGGAAGTCCTTTCATCTTTGCAATTGTTTCAATATGATAAGATTCTATCAGGTTGATTTGTTCATGTAAAACATTTCAGGATTGGTCCTGTTTAACAATAATGTGTATTAACATAAAAATAAGCCTTTTTCAATTTGCTAACTCTTTATAAGTTTTCATAAAAAATAAGTGTCCACCAAACCCCTCAATTTATTATAAATTTACCTAGGAAAACCCTGCTTAGGAACAGCACTTAGTATTTAAGCAGTATTTACTATTTTTGTCTGGGTTAACTGGAAGTTATATGATTTTTCTGTGGTTAGAATTAGAACTGGTCAACTCACCACATTACTTGTTTTTTGGTGTTTTGTGAGAAAAGAAACACAGGGATTCTTGTGTGTACGTGTGGGGAAGCAGAAACTCTGAAGGCAGACCTTCACGCAACACTATGATCCTTTAAAAAACCTGAGCAGATGTTCATGGCCTGTGTGCAACTATTTTTCCAAATACAGAGAAAGGCAATGAACTCAGTGCCAAAAAATAATAAAGTAATAATAAAAAATAGTCAAAATTCCAATTGGGGGCATGTCATCTGTCCTGATATGTACACTGGTTGTTTCACCCATGTTTGTCTTTGTGACCCTGCATGTTTTTGTGTGTAAGGTCCTGATGATATGAATTTTTTCTCAAAAATTCTTCTTAGAAGGAATAAAGTGCCAATCCCATGGATTCTTAGTGAAGAGAGACTGGGCTTGCACTTCAACATATTTTATAGATAAAAGAACCTATTCTTAATCTAATGCACAGGGCAAAACCAAGTATCCTTTAGTGTAAAATGAATAAATTAATCAGATTAACTTGGAATTTCAGTTCTTCACAAAGGCTTCTTGGAGTTTGAGCTTTCAGAGCACGAGGGAAGATTGTTGTACTTGCTGCCTGGAATCGCAAACTGCAACAGACTGAGCCTCTTAAATTGCCCTTCAAAAGCCCTGGTGAGACTGCCATGTGCAGAAGGTCAGGTGTAATGTGAACTGGGGTGTCTGATGCATTAATTCAAAGCATGCTGAGAAGGAAATGAGGAAAATGTGTTTCTTTCAGTAGTATAAAGTAAGTAGTCTTCAGTTATTTAAGAAATTGGGTACTCTCAAGCTGGAGAAAAACGGCTTATAGGTCAAGTAACACTTGGAAGATGAGAGGTACCTCAGAGGTGGCATTGTGTACTCTTTACATCGTTAATGTAATCAATACGTTATGTGTGTACAAATTACACCTTTTTTCCACAGTTTTTGTCACAGATTATGCTCTCTGATTTATGCTTTTCCTGACTTAAATTCGGAGAAATTTGAAGAGTTAGTGCTGTTGCTGAACTACCAGAAAGGATAAAACAGTGATACTGTCTATAGGAAGTGACACAACAATTTGTTCATATAAATTCTTGTTTTATAGGTTGATTTATGGTTATGAAAACAATAGCACGCAGGAAGCTTGGATGCTGATAAACCCTTGGTGCTGTGATAATTAAAATATCCAAACCGTTACTTACAATTATCTTTTCCGAGTAAGCAACGTACATTTTTCGTAGCCTGCTGTGCTGTCTTTTATTCTTGTAGTGAGAAACAATTCCATTATTCCACTATCCCACCCACGTTTGCTGCGGAAAGGTCATGTGTTATATAAGCACGAAGACTAAGAGTGATTGTCGGAGGGCCAGCGGTGGGATGCTATCTGTACAGGGAACCTCTATTCATGCAGACCCTTGGGATTCCGTTTTTATTAGCTGCTGAAGATAGGTCTTGTCTTTGGAGAGCTTGGTCTAAGGTTGTTCCTTGGCCATGCTGCTGCCAGCTGAAACTTGATCGGAGTTTTGGAGAATTTGTATTTTTCTGTAGCTTTGTGTAAATAGTACGGTTGGGAGAATGAGATAATGGAGTTGTTTTTATACTGAAAAACTTCCGCGGTGTTTTTGTGTCTTCACTCGTTTTCATTTATAGCCTTTGGACTGTGTAACGGTAGCATGGGAGGACTAAAGAATTAATTTGAATCTCTGTGCCCCTGTTCTTTGGATAATGTGGCTGAATAGAAACACAAGCAGCTACTCTGATACTGCTGGCAGGAATTCAGAGTTTTGGACATGAACTCATTTAGAGTAGGAACAGAAGAGTAAACTGTCTCAGAGGCCTCTTCCCTGCTGTGCAGTAGATGTCTGGCTGAGAAGGTCCATACAATATCTTCTCCAAATACTCTTCAGTCGTGAAATGCTTGCCAGCATCCTTCAGCAAGCTCACTATCTGAAGTGAAGGTTTAAAGGCACAATGACAGGGTAGCGTAGGAGGAGATCGAGGGAGATAAAAGGTGTCATCATGAGTCTGTCCTGGCCCAATCGCTCCAAGATTAATGCTGCACCTTAAAATGATAACAATAATACAGGCTAAAAGCCAGGAAGAAACTGTTCCTCGTTTGCGGAGAACTCCTGTCACTGGATAGCTGTATTACTACAGGTAACCTCAGAGGTTATGCTGAGTTTTGTTTAAAGCAGTCCTCTCTCTCCCAGAGATCACAGAAGACCTTCATTGTTTTGTTTTGTTTTTTTTTTTTATCACTTACCAGTCTGAGGCGTCATGTCTCTTGTCTCGTTAAATGTCCCAATAGGCCAAGAGAAAAATATTAAAGGGAAAAATTAAAGCAGAAACAGTGAACAGAAGCTGTGCTTGCTTGACTGCTTGTTTTCCACTCAGCTTTTCTTAAATATTGTCTTTACAGGGTTCTACTAAATCTTTTGATGTAATGAAAACGTGATGTAATGCCGTAGTGATTGCTATCCTATAACTATTTTTGTCTCATTTTCTGTCTGTCTTAAAGTGGTTCTTTCCCTCAGCTGCAGTGCCTTAAGTTTTCCAAGTACCAAACCTCACATGTTTAGTGGCTGGGTAACAGCATCCCATGGCACGTTGTTGAGATAAATAATTGAAATCTTACTGGCAAGAGGAACTTCCTTTAGACTAGGATATATGATTAGGTTTATTAGGCATAAAGACAATTTGGCCATCTTTAAGCCATCAGTGCTATTTTAGGGAAATCAAGTTGCCCTGAATTATGAACATTCGGTTACCTGAATTATGAATTATAATTATTGTTAACAAACAATGTAATCAATAAACATGTATTCCTTTTTTAATAAAGTATGATCTATCCTTGGCTTTCTCACTTACATTAATGATAAGCCTCCTGGTACGAGTAGCTGGGTCATCTCACTCCTCCTCTAAGACTCCTGGAGGTTTCCTGAAATTCCTCTTCCCATCAGAAAATGAGAATATACTGTAATGTCACTTATCTTCACATGTGTCCTAGTCCCAATGGTTGTGATGCTTTGCACAAGAAGTCAAGGTCAAGAAAGGAGAGTATTCTCTGTGGTAGCTGTGACCAGGCCTATAGAAACCTGCCAACTAAATCAACTAGAAGGGAGGTTAACCACGGAGGGCTTCAGCTAGCAAAGCATGTTGTGGTCCTGGGGTTGTCCTGGCTTAATGTTGCCTAGATGCAGGACTGCTGGTACCCATCTGGCTGAAGGTGTCCTCAGCTGTCGGGTATTATTTCTACAAGGAAAGGTCATTTGTTATACTTCTGGAAAATTCATCATTTATTCATCAGGAAGTTTGAAAATCTATTGGACTTCGGGTCTTTGGAGATATGAACAGATCTTTCCAAAATATTTTAGGGGTCAGACTTGCAGATGATACTGCAGCATGTCTGTGTCCCCTAAGGGAGAACTTCAGCCTCATTCATTGTGTGTACTGTTGAATTACAATTTACATGCTGTTGTTACAGGGAAAGACATTGCAGAGTTCCCCCACTGATAATTTTAAAAGGCTATTGCTTGATGGCTTTATGCTGTGTTGATGTCAAAGCATTTAACTGCTAGTAAAGCATTTGGTTCACTGTCTTACAAAATCTTGAAGTTAGTATTGGCTTGAATGTTGCTGTTGTGAGTGGTGGGAAAATTAAATAAATGTACATGGTTAAGAGTAATGTCTCTTTATTGTGGATGAAATCTCATGGTTTCACAGACGGTCTTCTGTAATCTAGATCAGGAAAGAAAGAGATGTTAACGAAATTCACAGATGATAATGAGGAATGAAATACTCGCCATTTTGTGTAAAAATATGGGTAAGATATACAACGAGGAGAATTATCTTAGAAAAGTGTAGGCCAGAGTGATGATAACAACAGAGTTTGCGTTGTGCTCTGTGATCAGAGGGGGCTAAAACTAAGGATGCTATTCCTTGTCGCATAGTAGCACTTGGTAAAGAAAAAGATAGTTCTCATGATCCGTTAGGCAGAAAAGCATGAGGAAAAGGACGAGAGCCTTTTGCTCATCCTTCAGTGATCAAGTCTAATATTGGCCTAAGTGGTAATTTATGGAAAAAAAAAAAAGATAGTAAAATGGAAATTTAGGGGACGCAGACTTGAATAGGACCAGGTATTCTGAGGACTGAATCTCTTTTATTCAAGGTTTTTGCCATGTGTGCACCTGCCAGACTGAATAATCCTCAGTGTGTCCAAAGCTCTGAGACAGGGAGACGAAGGGAAGCAAGAGAGGCAGGGGCTTCCAGAGGGCGTCGGGTGTGAGTGGGGCTCGTACCTCCCGGAGCCCTTGGCTCTGTGCGACTGAGGTGTTATCACCCTATCCTGACTTCAGGCTGTGGAAGAGGAGTGGAAATAGTTTGTGTTGTCTACTCCTTCAGAGGTATAGGCAGACAGTAGTATCTCTCTTCCTCTGTATTAATTTTCCATTGAAGGAGTGGCTGCTTTTATTACAAAAAACCAAACCCAACACACCCTAATGTATGCATTGAAAATCTTTTGGTTTCTAAAAGAAAAGGTAATCGGCTTCTTAGCTTCATGATGCAGTTAAAGAACCTCCAACGTTGAAGGTGTATTCCCATTAACTCATGCAGAACATGGAAGAGCTGTTCACATGCTATATATCATCCTTGACAGTGGTTCTTTAGGCATGTGAGGCATTCAAATAATGTTTTTGACAAAGGGATGACAAGACAGAATTGTTGCATTATGCATGCTTTGTATCTTATGACACACAACATCGGATTTATTAGGCATCCTATATTTTATAAAACTGAACCTTTAAAAATAGCTTGAATTGTCTGAGTAGGGAAGGGGAACGCATGTAGCAACAACTTCTGAAGACACAGTTAAGACTTTCGTAGACCCAGTATTCAAATCATAGCACATTGATGTCATCATTACAGGCAGATCATACAAAAGACTCCCAGTTTTACATCTGAAATCTCATTTTGTCCATTAAAGGCTCCCCCCCCCCAGGAAATCTGAGTGAAAAAATAATATATTTCAATTTCAAATTCCATGCACTGGAAAAAAGAACACAATTCTGAATGTAATGTGTTGCTCCATATTTATTTTAAATATCTGTAATTCAGAACTCTCTCAAATCAGGAATGTTTTGGGCTGTAAACCTACCAGTATATATGCTTAAATTTTTAAGAGAAATTCCTGTGCGTTTGTAACTTACTGCATGTTAAATTTTAGAATACTGTAATATATAGTGTGTTAAATATATGTAGTGCATTTTATATGTGTATATATATGCGTGATGTCTTAAGACATCAGACATTCCCACTGTATGGGAACTCCATTGCAAGGCAGACCCATCTCGCTGGTGAAAGTAATGGAGGATGATTTCCAGATGTTTAAATGCTTGCTTTGGCAAGAGTCAGAAAATACTGGAACGTGCATTGGCAACAAAGGAAGGGAAGAACCTGATGTAAGAGGCATCAAGCCTGGTGACAAGCAAAGCAGAACATGGAAAATGGAGCCATGTGGGGAGGGAAGAGCCAACACGACAGTATGGCTGCTGTGACAGCACTGAATATTGGCATTATACTAATGACTGGCAGAGTGCCGGAAGCCTACTTCAAAAATTAGGACTGAGGTTAGACAAATTGCCCTTTACCTGGTTTTCTTTGTTCTTTTTTTTTTTTTCTCCCTGTTTCAAACGTTCGCTGTAGTGATAGAAAATTTTATCTAAACCTGAATACTGAGATTGAGTGGCTTGGGCATGCTTTGATTTTATGTTGTTGCTGTAAAGTGCAGGACCTTCCAATGAATTTGTGCAGTGCTGAGCACAAAGCATCCTTGATCTCAAACGAAGCCTTAGGGTACTACTGCAATATACATACTGAGTCATCGTGCTAATAATATATTTCTTGAATTGCATGGATTTTCATGTTGAATAGTTGACTAGTTTCAGAAGTGGCATCTGGCTCCTCGGCAAAGAAATCTCTAGACAGTGAATCACATAAACTGTTGCTTGCTGTAAGGTTTCAGTAAGCGCCCTCTCTGTGGGGTTAGCCATCCTTTTAGCGTACAGATCAAAACTTTGCAGCTTTACCCCTTTGTATCAAAACGTTCGTGCTTCTTGGGGTTTTGTTAGGTTTTTTTTGGGGGCAGGGTGGGATGATGCAGAGAGAAGAGTTAAATCTTCCCTGGTTTCCCAGGAAACCTCTGCAGGACGGAATTTGTCTATTTTGCAGGCCCTGTGCAAGACAGGCAGGTTATTTTGTCCGTGTTTGAATGTAATGAACACAGAAAGTAAATATTTGGTGATTTAAATCTCCCATTCAGTAGAGTACTTTAGAACCTAACTTGAAGCACATGAATAGCCTTATTTCTTGTAATGAGATGACTGGTACCTAGTTATGTTTGCCTAACTACCTTAATGAATGAAGACTTTAATTATTTCAGTTTTTCATTTGAAAGAGGGCAACAAACATCAGGATCTATTCATCTGCAGTAAGAATTAATTAGGAAAAATGGTGTAGCAGTGACATACTTGTAATAAAAGAGTAGTTATCTTGGAAATCTTTTATCAATTACACTGAAAAATATTAAGCATACGTAGAGATTATTTTCATATGAGCAGTGTTTTTTAAAAGCTGTTATCACTGGAGTAGTAGAGGTATACAAACTTTTTGTAAGCAACCACCATGCTGAGCTTTGCTATCTTTCTGCCCAATTTCACGTGATTGTGACTGGCGGTTGCTTCCAGTCATGGGTAAACACCAACCCACAAACACAGCCCAGTTTCTGGTTTTGGGGGGAACCGGGAGAATCTCAGTGGCTTTGGTTTGAGTTTGCTCTGTCCTCAAATCTGATGCAGAAAAGGTCATTGCAAGATCTTGGTGCCGAAGAACAAGCAAGTTAAGGTTTTCGGGGTCCTAAAGACGATCCATGTGCTTAGTATGATAGACAAACTCCTGGTAAATTTTATGCGAACCTACCAAATGTTCAGCGAAGACTTAACTTTGGGGTAGAGCTAAGCATGCCTAAACTGGGTAGTGACTTAACATTTGGTGTGTGTAACGTGCTAATCTGTAGCTCTGCCTGGAAGAATGCTTCGGGAGCCCTCGGCTGGAGGGATGGTACTAGGAGGGAATGGGGCTGTGCCTGGAAAGGGGAGGCTCCTGCGGTCCTGTTTTCTAACAGGACACAGCTGTGGCTTACTCTAAGTCCTATAAATGTCAGTGAGTGTTGACTCAATGCCATGAGAAGAAACTTTCTGGTGTGATAGTTCCCTGCCTGCCTTTAGTGGGACAGGAATCACAACTGACAACTCATGACACACCATTTCAAAATGCCACACAAGAGAGTAAGATCCCGTTGCTTTTCTTCATGTCTGCATCAAACGTCCTGGCTTTCAATGCCCTTTTTCCCCTGCTTCATTGCGACTACTTGGCGAGTAGAGTTCTCTTGAGAAAAGGAGTAAGACATTCTGCTTTTTTTTCCCCCCCCTAAGCCTGCTTATCCCACAGGTTAAATGCTTAAACTTCTGAAAAACGTGAGTCTGAAAATATAGCTGAAAATGCATCACTTCTTTTGAGATAGAGCTGGTCTGTGGGCTGAAAGATGATGAGCTGAAATGAAAGCGTGCGCTGTTGGATGGTATGTTATCCAGATTTACTAGCCACCAACTGATACTCAAATTAGCTGGGAAAGTCTTAAGATCCAGGAGCGTGTAGCTTCATCAAATAGTTACTGAAGGGCTTTGCTCTTCGAGAGAGCTGTGAGACACTGTGCAGCAGTTAGGATAATGAATTACAGTATAAATATAGGCTGTCTTAAGCCCATGTGTAAAGTCCATTTTCCAGTTTGTCCTTTTGTTTTCACCCTCACAGAAGAAAAAAAATGTATGGTTTCAAAGGATGCCTATTATCTCCCAGTATAACCAAATAAAACCAAATCTGTTGAGGATTAATGGAGTGGTTCATCTTCTGCCTTTAAACCGTAGGTTTGGGGCTGGTTTAGCAAAAGGGTACACTTTTACTAAAAGTAGTTTCCAGTGATTGTTTTTTAGAACTACCAGCTTATACTTCTGGTCACAAAAAAATAAAATCAGAATTCCCCCCCAATGGGATTTTATTTCTTTATAAGATGGCTAAATTCACTCTCCATCTTATTCTTGTGTGTGTGTGTGCACGCGCTCTCTTCCTTTCTTCTTCTTTTTTTTTTTTTTTAATCTCCTCCCTTGTGGAGGCTGAAAGACTGAAATTCCTCCTTGGAGTTTGCAAGGCTTAAAATTTTCTAAATCATTTGTTTATACAATGTAACGCAGTTCACAATGAAATGTAAATACCAGGGCACTGATGGTCCTATGTTTGCAGATAGCATTGACTTGTCACTGTTTATTAAAATGGCAGAGCTAACTTTAGGACATTTTGTCATAGTCAGGCAAGACAAATAGCTAATGATTATGAGCCCTTTTGATAGCTCACAAACTGTGAAGTTTGAGGCTAGAACTTGCTTAGGCCTGGTTCTCTTAGTACTTGTCTCAGTAGGTAGAAGGTGAGGTTTTTTCCGGGGGGGTTGGTGTTGGTGTAGGTTTTGTTAGGGTTTTGGGGGGATTTTTTTTTTGGTGTTTTTGTTTTTTTTTTTTTTTTTTCTTCCCCCTGCCCTCCTGGAGTTATTTAGTGTAAGAAAGATGCGGGTATGGCAAATGATTTTGGAGCTAATGCAGGAGAAGCTTCTCTTGCCCCTTCGTGTATCCCATAAAAGCAATGCTTCTAGTACTGCTAGCCTTGCTCCGAGAAGACAACAACAAATGGTATCACGCAACTGTGGTTAAGGCAAGTTTAATAAAAGAAATTGCATATGGTTCTGGCTGACGATAGCCTCTGTCACACTGAAAAACTTAGCTAATATCTTCAGTTTGCTTAGGAATAGCAAAGTCAATTTTTCAAGGATACATATTAAAAAGAAAAAGCAACTGCTGTGTAACCTGTAGGTCACTACAGATGGTATACAATTACAGCAATTATATTAATATTTTTTTGTGCAATGCAGCACAATCTCTTCAGGCATCTGAAATGTTTCTTTCAAGTAGTAATGAACTAAACATGTCCCCTGTTCCTAAGGGTGATGTAGGCGTTTGCCATTCTTCATGTATAGCTCTGCTATACATTTTTGTAGCCCACTAGTTTTGGGGCTGGGAGAACTTGCAGATTTAGCCATTAACCCTACTGATATATATACTACCGGAGAACACAAAGCATTTCCTCAAAATGCCTTTTTCCTTTGTTCTAGCTTATGCTAGTTTTCTTTTTCCTCTGTTCTAGCATAAGCTAGTTTTCTTGGTTTTTTTCTTTTTTCTTTTTTTTTTTTTTTTTTTCTCCTTCGTGTCCTGTGGGAAACATACAGGAGCCTGCTACCAGACAGCTCTGGTTTTGGAAATGGAATTGTCTACATGCAAAGCGCCTGAGGGGCCATGTTTTTCTTTCAGTCCAACTAGATACATAATGAGTTTTCCAGCACCTGTGTTAATACACTCACTGCTGTATTATGAAGAGTCTGACATGCTTGCGAAATTCAGGTTTTTGTAGCCTGTGAAATTTCTGGTGTGTCATATGCGATTGAAACTCAAGTCGCATGTTGCACCAGCGCTTTAGACGGTGCTTACTCAGAGAAACTTTCTGCAGAAAGAAATGTCACTAGTGTGTACTGTACTGTTTGGTCTGGGCATGAACATCCCTTATCTAGTAAAAAGAAAAGATTTGGTGAAGCCTTGAACAGGCTGGGATATATGTTACCCAGGCTGCATAAGAATATTAAGAACAACAGAACAGAAAGTAGAGAAAACGTTAACATATTACAACTCCCTTTGATCCAAACTGACTTTGCTTTTTTGATTAAGGAGTATTCTCTCTGAGTCGTCATGCATTTGAATTCTCTATTTTTATAACATGTGACTAGTCCAGCAATTACCCAAATTTAATCAGTTGTTGGTTGTGTAGGGAAGTCTTCCACTCAGTTTAGGGTGTTACCCGTGTTCATAAGAAATTCATATTAAAAAAGATAATACCAGGACTTCAGGTGCTTGAGGTCTGATTCAAAGGGAATAAGTTTCTAAAGCAAGTTTTGGAGCCTATGTGAAGTATAGTCTAGCTCCTGTGCAACGCACCTCTGAGTCAGTATTACAAGCTCTTCTGATCTTTGCGACTTAAAATCTCAAGGCAGCAATAATGTTTTTGTTCTTCAAGCTCTGACAGAGATTTAAAACAGGAAATAGAAAGTTGAAGAGAAATTTTTCTCAAGATCTATTGAAGTGCCTCATTAATCATATTTTAATATTCCTATATTATGTGGACTTTGAAATGGATTTTATTTCTGGATTATTTTGAAAGTATCATATTGCTACATCATAGTAAAATGGCATCCCCTTCCAAAACAGTCTACATACCAATGCGTTATGCCGAAGTTCTTCATGCGTTAAGGATATTGCGCTGCTCGTAGGTAGGGGAATGGAAACATGGAGTGATGAGACACCTATTTCCAGCTGTCTGCTGATTCCGAATATTCCCTTTGGATACTGACGGGGAACGCTCAGTAGGGAAGGCACTCCCTACAGATTCATTCACACAGTGACCGCCTTCTGGATAAGGGTGTTTCACAGGGAGCTCTAGACACCTGTTTTACATCAAAAATGTTTAATCCTATAGCTCGGTTGCAGGAGGATGTCTTGCAAAAGACTGTTACACGTGCCCACGTGTACACATGTATGCTGTCCTGTTTGGAAGAAGATGCTTCTGTTACCAGAGAGATGATTTACATGGATGCTATCCTGTTCTTTCATTGTTTATTACCAGATGTGCATCTGGGATTTAATTTCTTGCCCTTGGGATATTCTGAAGAGTAATTATGTTCCGAGTGAAGCAATCGCAGGCTTTGTACCTTACCATTTGGCTCTTCTGCCTCAGTGCCTGATCACTGGGCTCCTTGGGGTGTGTTCTTTTTGGAGAGAGCTTGCCAGTAATGATCCATATTGATCTCAGACTGTTTTCCATATTGATCTCAGACTGTCCATAATTACCTAAATCCAGCCAACCATAACAATGAGGTGCGCATAGAAAATATACTTCATAGAGGAATTTTATAGAGTTTACAGTGCAGTTAAATTGAAATTACATAGCTATTTATGGGAAACGTATGGTTAGTTATGCCCTCTGCTGTGCCTTCCCTCGAATCTACGCCATGAAAGAAACACGTTATCTGTATCAGCACTACTGTGAGGTTGGCTGTTTCCATATTTTGGCTAGAAACAATGTTATTGAACAATAGGGATGGCTTTATGGTGCTCTTTAATACCTTTACAATAACGTTCATTTTCCAATTACAGGAAATTTTAGCACCAAATGAATTTATTCTTTGATATTTTTAGTTCAGTCAATGAAGAAATTCCTTGTTCTGTATTTATAAACATCTGCCGGCTCCAGGCTCGATCGTGAGCCTGTTACGCAACCCTCAGCTAAGGGCAGGGCGTTAGGAGACTTCGGAACGTGCAGTTTCACTCCAAAGTATGAGCAGGACGATGGAGGGATCTTCACTCTGGCAATGTGACATTTACTTAGGGCAGTGGAGCAGGATTTGGACTTGCGTTTGACTGGGATAGCCCCACTGCTGAGCTGCCCCCTTCTTAGGGTGAGAAACACGTTTTGGGCAGGGAATGCACTTCTATTTGTCCAAGACATTTAATTTCTTCATTTCACGTGCCAGTTTTCCTTGCTCTGAGCAAGACGAACAGTGACCATTGTGTTCCTGCTCCTTCCTCACACTCCACCTGCCCTCAGCTCCGTCTCTGGTGGTCACCTTCCAGCACTGGCTCAAACTGGGAACTCTGGAATTCTTAATTTCTCATTTGCTCCAAAACTATTTTCATTGTAGGTGAATTACTTTGAGGGTAAAAAGGGAAAATTGGTTTATTTAGTATATACAGATTCCCATTTGTGAAACAAACAATTAAAAACCCAATGATTGATTGACAGTCCTAATATGATTCTGAGTTGGTTTCTACGTTGGAAAAGTTGAATAAACATGTCCATTTTTCTTGTTATCCTTGATACATTAGCATGAAAGCAAACAAAGTGCTGACTTTCAAATGAATGTTTCCAACAGTGGAATTGTATTCTCACAACGAAGCTGATTGTGAAGTGGAAACTTAACTACGTTTGAGTCTTGTACAAGTCGGCGCTGAACTAGCAACATCTTTTACATGTAGTGGAAATACTTTTCATGCAGTAGGCATTGAAATAGCTTGAGGGAGAGACACCTGTGCAGATTTTGTGTATAACTGAGGTGATAAGCACTTTATTTGAACGTGATATTAACAGGTTTATTTGCACAAGAAAGATTTTGGCTAAGAAAATGAGGACTGAAACAGGCTTCCCCCCCCTTTCTATTTATTTTTTTTTAATGCAGCTTTCAGGAGATTCACATGTTTTTTCCTCTGGTCTGCAGTATGTAGTGTAAGTTCAGAGCTTGGGAATAGTCTTAGGAAAATGGCTTGGAAATCAAACTGTCTTTCACCTGAAGAGGCTGTGCCTGGAGTCAGGGCTGAGACCCAGGAGCAGTGACTGCTCGGAGGGTGACATCCAGGCTGCCGCTGCGTGTAATGAGCCCGCTCTGTTCTTTTAGGCTGGTACCTTTAAACACTGAGCGTGCCTTTGTTACTTCTGAAATCAGCACAGAACCAGTGAAACAAAGGCAAGCCACCGTTTATTTACTTCAGCTTTCATGAAGGAGGCCTATCCCAGGCTCTAGGCAACCTGCCATCAATTATCCGCACAATTCATAACAATAAAAGCAAAAAAGCAGCAAACCATACCCATGTTTGCCAACTGACTTAGCTGAGGGGAAATGAAATCATCCAGCCCCTCGCATTCCCTTAGGCCCTGCAACTCGGCCCCTATCAAACATTTGTTCCAGAAACAAGCTATGTCTCTGTTGGAGTTAAAAAATGTGTATGTTAATATATTCCAACAGATCATGAAATTTCCTAGCTTAGAAAGCTGGCCGTGCCAAGCTCCTCTTCTATAGACTATAATTTCCTTTCTAAAGAGAGAAGAAGCATCTGGACTTGCTCAGTCCCTGCGCAGTATTCCTCCTCCACGTCAGCAAGCTGGAGCTCCGGTGCAACTGGCCAGGGTCAGCTGTGGACTGCCTGGAATCTTCTTCTTAAACAAGCCCGGAGTTTTGGATCTGGACCAAATCCCCAGAACTGAACATGCTGGGACATTTGGAAAGTCCTGTTTCTAAACCAGAACTCGGTTGCAAAAGGTCATCGATGCACACTGCAGACGTTTCCCTGTGTGCTCGGACTCTCAGACCTCAAGTGCAAAAGCTTCCCCCCGCATAGCTAGGATTAAAAACCCAATTAATGGAGGGGTCCGCTTTCATTCGTCTATGCAACGGACAAGGGAATAGGCTACGTTTAACTCTTTGAGATCAGGATCTAACTGGCAGTTTAGGATTAGCTTAGAAAAATTTGTTTAAAACTTAGGGTCTCGGCCACTGTCCCTTGGTAGAAATTTTCCAGTAAATAAACTTCTGTCAAAGGCCATATTTGAGTTGTGATAATATAAATGTATAATGTAATTGGGATGAATGGTAGGTTATTAATTTAGGGGAGAGAATGGTGTGATACCCCATTTCAGTCCTGGTTCTGTCTCCCCAGTTCTTTTAAACTACTATTCTTCTGACTTCTTGCTAAGAGAAAATACAGTAATGTTACTGTATAATGTTATTCTTGGCACCAGATTAACCCAAGGATTGTTGGCCACCGACATGCTAGGCAAGATGGAGATATAAAAATGGGACTCTCAGTGCATGTTAATCAGGGAGATTAAAACAAGATGCTTCCATTGGAGAGGAGTCGTCTCCTGACCTTATTGCCCTAAGAAAAAAGCAACCAAATAACCCAAACCCAACACCCCCACCCCTCCACCCCCCAAAAAAAACCCCAACACCGACCTGGGTCTTCTGATTTTCTAGATCCTGTGTTCAAAGCCAACTCCCACCCGCCACTTTTCTGCAAAGCTTAGTTGAGCAGTAGTGAAACTAGTCACATCTGTGGTGAATCCTTTGGGGTTATTTTTCAACACCGAATAATTTTGCAGGATATTTTTCCTTTGATTGCAATTTCACACTTGGGTAACTAATGCATGAAAAAATGCACTGTCAAGTCGGATCATTTGACTTACTGTCATGACATTTCTGTTTGGAAGAGGCAGATCTTGGAAAAGATCTTCATCTGGTGTAAATTACAGTGGTTCCATTACTTCAGTGGAATAACTTATGCAAGCCAAAGGTCTGCAACATTATCCAGAGACCAGGTGTGCCACATGTTCCCCCCCGCCTTGACTGTAAAATCATAATATATGTATTAATGATGGGAGGGTTTCTAGTGTGATGCTGATCTGTTCATTGTGGTGTGGGTAGCTAATGCTAATCACAGTCAGCAATCATGCAATGAAAATATTATCTTTACTAACGCTCACCTTGCATATAAAGCGCATCCATAAATTTGGAAGTATTCCCTAACCTCCAGGCGGTAATTTGGGGCTAGGAGAAACTCCCATAATCCACACGCACTTTTTTAAACTGGAAAAGCAACAAATGAAAACGTAAGAATTCGTTGTTTGCTACTTTTTGGGCCCTCATCCAACATAGCCCGAAATGCCTGAATTAAGGCTTGGATTAGGGCCCCGTTCAGTTGTTGGGATGTTGTTACTGAGCCCTTTCGCAGTTCTTTATGTCCTAATTGGAGAACGTGAGAGAGACCTTTTCTCCTCTCCTGGGTGAGAAGCTGGGCACAGTTTTGACCTCATATGAGTGGTCAGTTGATGCCGTTTCAGATATCATTTAATGAAAACGGCTGGGTTTAGAGCCCTATGAAGCTTGCATCAGAGATAAAAGACTATGGGCAGTGAAACAGGCAGCGTATTAATTCCCAATCTGTAGCAGGTTACGTAGTATTTCCACTGACACCACTGTAAACTTTTTGAGAGAGGACCAGGTCTTTTTGCCTGATCCCTCAGGAGTTGGGTGAGTCCTCGCTGGGGCTCCAAGTGTTGCCATAAAATAGATTCTGATGATACTAATAAAACTACTAACAATTCTGCCTAAAAGTAGCCGTAGGAGGCTGGTTTGTCTCTTCCTGACTGAAATGTTTTATTACTTAAATAAAGCATTGGGATATCATCAAGGTGAGGGTCCAGTAAAATTAAGCAAATTAGGTCCACAAATAACTGTCATTCTTTCCCATATTTTATGTCAGGCAGAAAAGCAGCTGATAAGATTAACATCCAGAGAAGCTAATTGTATTTATTTGAACTTCTTGAGATCGTGTTGTCTCCTGGAAGCATAGAAATTCCCCAACTGCTACGTGGCACTTCTTAATAGAGTAGGGTGGGGGAAACTATAAAGCGCATATAAAGGAATCTGCGTATGTGTATATGGGACGAAAGTAAAAAATATTTATTATGTTGATGAATGAATATTAGGGTGTATAATTTAAAAAGAAAAGCAAGACATTGTGAATGTTGGCATAGTGAGATGTTATTTCTTGTCTTTCCCGACTTTTATGGGAATATTTAGGAATAATTTATGCTTTAAAAATTCTTTCTCTTGTGGTCAAACTGTTGTATTTCCAAACAAGAGGCAGAAAATAATATAAAATGAATTTAACTTGTTTTGAAAAATTAAGCTTTTCATTTCAGCAAACTTTATTTACTAGAAAAAAATGTACTTAGATGTCCGGCTTTTTACCATTGGGAAATTTCTTAACTGATTTCCATGTCTAAGTATTCCTCAAAGCAGCGAGATAAACAACCCCCAACTCTGCCACAAACCCTGTCACTGCTGTCCCCCAAAGCCAGGAAGATCAGTGTCCTTGCTAGAGCCCTACCATAGATGTTTCCAGTATTGCTGACTTCATTCAAATGTTATGTAGATGGGAGAAAATGGACACAGGGCCAAAGAATTCACAAACCATGAAACTGGAGCGGAGGAAGAGTCAAGTCCCGTGTTGGGAGGAGACGTTTGTTGATTCCAGACGTTTGCTGGTTCCTTGCTTTGGAGGGTCATGGGCCGGCACTGAAATGGGGGTGAGGGGGGTGTTAAGGAAAAGAGGAGTATACCTTTCTTTCAGCCTTGCTCTAAATCGGCATGCATTTCCACTAAAGCTTAGGGGGTTTTTGTTTTGTTTTTGAGATCTTCAATTTCTGTGCTATTTAGTGTTCTCCAGAATTGGCTCAAAGGTAAGTAATGTGGTTGAATGTAAGTTATTGTTTAATATTATGTATTAGTTAATAACACACCTTGTGTTCCAGAAGAAAAATAACCAAAGAAATGTACATAAACAAAGTGAATTAATGGCATGACCTGCTTTTACAGTTAATGGATTATCATAATGAGATATGATTCTTTTTTTTCTCCCTCTAAATAATTCTCTTCAGGTTTGGTGTCCCCTCCCTCCCCCCCAGTTGATAAGCATAACTGAAAAAGGCCAGAGTAGTTTGGGAAAATGGAAGTATGAAGTATGACACGGACATCAGCTTTCAAAAATTCCATTCTGACAAGCATTTTCTTTAGTTGCATTAGATCTGGACACACGTGCAATCAAAATATTTTGTAGCCTGCATGGAGAGGCAGGAAACGGTGTTAATCTTTGTGGTCTGTGGTGTTTATTTTTATAGCTATGGGTTAAAGCAGTCTCATATAGTTGGTATGTTGAAGCTGAGAAGACATCTATTTGATAATACTTAATAGCTTGGCATCACATCAGTTTCCATAATTGCCTTTAAGTTGAGTTTCACTTTCTGTATATTTATAAATGAATTCAAAGTAAAAAAGTTTCATTTATTTGCTTATTTATTGTTATAGCTAAGTAGGATATTCTTTGACTCCAGTGCTAGACGCGTGAGAACTTAAGAGTTCTAAACCTGAATGTAAGGAGTGTAGCTCTTCATTTGGAAACGTTTCTGAATTTAGGTATGTTTTCTTACACTATGGTGTAAGAAAAAAGACCTCAGGTTCTGGCTTGTATTGCTGGAGAGTCAAGATAAATGCTTAATTAAAAAAAGAATTAAAAAATAATTGTGCTTTCCCATTGTAAGTGATCTTTGGTTGTGATCAAAGCAGTGTAAGTAACTGTGTTTGTAGCAGTTGATTCCCTTTCTGTGACTATGCTGACAAAGCTTTAATGTGGAGAAATCACATTTCCCTTAAAGATATGGAGGGGACTAATGATAATCAGACAAAAGTTCATAGAGTAGAAGAAATACGCAAAACTTACTATGTATGTTTAAAAGTAAAATCTGTTCAAAAAGTGCATAGCAAGTTTAAAAACCACCTGTGGAGTATATGTGTAAGTATGAAAACTGTGGTTTCCACCTAGACTAAAACTAAGCAGCTTTGAGGTAACAAGAAGCTGTTTTTTTCAAGTGGAACAAACACGCCAACGGATGAAATGCCCTTGCAAAAGAACTGCTTTGAAGCAAAGGCAAGGTACAAAGAACACGGGGACTGGACATCTTTATTCGGACTTGATAATGGTATTGCTAGGTCATGAGAAGAAATCAGGCTGAAGTAGTACATTGCTTAGCTGTTGTCTTCTGGCAGTCTCAACATTAGTTCGTTGAGCGTGAGAAATATGACATGCAGCGTATTACAGAGACTTTTGGCTGTGAAGAGCATAGATCGGTTACTTTCTAGTACAACTGAAAAAAATTGAGATACTTGTGGAGCGTCTCGGAAAAGAACTGATGGATTTCTTTCCAGTGGATGAAAAGGTAGGTGGTTGGATGCATTCTTTTAATGTTGCATGTGATGTAGCTGTATTTGTAAGTAATAGATATCTCGCTTAAAAATCTCTCAAATGCTTTTAAAAATGATTAACAAAATGCACTCAGCAAATTTAACTTGCTGTTGTTCATTCTTGCAGTATAATTAATCTTTTATAGTCCATTTCATTTATTTTGTAATTTTTTTTTTTATTTTTTTAGTAAAAGTGACATGAAGTCAGATTTGTGCGAGATATAAACTGGAACTAAAATGGGTGATTTTAAAATGGCCAGAGGATGTAAACCTAAAAAGTTAACTTGGTCCTCTGGTAATATTATTTGCAGTGCCCTTGCTTTGCATTCTGCATCTTCAGTGAAGACTTTTCTGAGGCATATAGGAGCGGGCTCTACTCAGCTTGTTATCTCAGATGGACTCACCTTACTTCAAAATCAGAGGAAAGTAAGCCCAGTTCCCTCAGATGTTTTTAAGACATGGCCAGAAAGGCAGATGAAATACAGTATCACCCTTGGCGAACTCTGGGAACGAATTTCTTTTCATGGAACAGAACTGCATGACTTCTCACAATATATGAGTAGGCAAGCAATGTTGAAATATCATAGGCTCGTAGAACATCTCGAGTTGGAAGGGACCCATAAGGATTGTCGA
Organism: Mycteria americana; assembly: GCF_035582795.1. Taxonomy (NCBI): domain Eukaryota; kingdom Metazoa; phylum Chordata; class Aves; order Ciconiiformes; family Ciconiidae; genus Mycteria; species Mycteria americana. Next base: position 8,705,677 of record NC_134373.1, on the reverse strand, counting down.
GTCCAACTCCCATGTTAACGTGTTAATATTAATACCAAAATCAGTATTGCTATCAAGAAGCGAGTAAACTGAGCAAAGCAATAGATTTCAGTTTGATACTGAAAATGCTTTCCAATTTTATAAAAGCTATCAATTTACACAGATTAGGTGTTAAATACAATCTAGCTTAAAAAAAAAAAAAAGGTGATTTTATCTTTCCAATTTAGTGCAGACCATTTCTGTTCAGACACATTTCTGAAAAGTGACCTCTAGTTGGCCAGCTAAAAAAAAAAAGGAAGGAATGTACTTGGTGAGTAGCTGTCCTCAAAGTATCTCAAGATGAATAGGCCTACTATTTCAGAGAGGTAAAGATTTCAGTGTTCTAAATTGGGAGACTTTTAGGCCTGAATTTGAAAGGAGCAATTTATTTGCCCTTTTTACTTCAGGTTGAGTGGTAGTTGTACATCATTTCATTAGAAAACAACAATAAAAGAAATCTTTCCAGCTGAACAACCAGAAACAAGGGACAACTTTCAAATATTACACATTCCTCAACTGTAAAATAGGAACAAAGTAATATTATATAACCTAGGGTTTTTTTGAAACTTCAAAGCAGTTAATATCCTTTGATGGAATTAATGATGTCTTTAAAATATTTTATGTAAATTAAATGTCATCTCAAAATATTGCTGTTTCATGGTACAATGGAAAAAGATCTCCTTAAATTATGACTTTCACAAATAATTTTCTTGCAGAATATTAATCATAACTCTAAAAATATAGCATGCTCAAACTATATTTACACATTCAAGATACTTTAGAACATATGCATAATATAGGTATAACATAGAATTTATCTAATGCAAAGGTAAACTTCCTGATCGCTTTAGGAAGAGATTCTTACAGCAAACTTAGCAGAGCCTGTCTTCTCTGAATTCATTCAATGAACAGAAAAAGAAATCAGCAGTAAAAAAGAAATTTCAAAAGAGGTATCTGAGTATTATTAGCATTAGTAATTTTTAGGCATGGTATCTGCGAATTGTGTCCCTGATTCCATTATGTGGGATGCTACATCAGAGGTACTTCAGAATGAGCTACCCAACTCTGCCCTTTCTCCTGAAGGCACTGCATATCAGCAAAGTATTTCCAACTTCATTAAAATTTGCAGCACGTGGTTTACGTTAATTATGCAAACTAAATACCTGGTAAATGATTTTCATGTTCCCAATACAACAAAAGACAAAGCATGGCTTAAGGCTCTAAATAATTTTACAATTAGAAGATTACCTAATAATTCGATTTGAATTCAGACATCAGGTTTTTGCAAAGCCAGACATGTGCAAGCTGAAGCTGGAGCTGAGTCAAACCGTAACAGAAGTTATTCTACACATATTAAAAAAACTCCCAGCCCTGTGCATAGGTTATTCAAAAGTAGCATGAAGCTTGCAAACGGGTGCCAGCTGTGATCCTGAATATAACAGCATGATCGGACCTGCTGGTGAAAGCATGTCACAGCCTGTTGGATGCAGACGGGCATTTGCACTCCTTGCAAAACCATTTTCTGTAAGTCAAGACAGAACCCTAAATATCGTAAATAAATTGAGAGTCAATAAATACAGCCGCAAGTGAATTCCTGCTACTCTTACCTCAATCAAAGCGGTTATGCAAGCAGTATATGTTTATCTATTTATAGTGGTTTTATCTCACTTTAATTATTTTGACTTTTATAACTCTTCCGTAGATTTATAATAAATGGCAAATAAGTTTAATTGTCACCAGCTTACTATTTTGTGGGTGCAGAAAACAAATATAAGCTGGGGCAATTAAATACCATGAGTATGTAAAATTAAATGGGGCCTTTACCTGCTTTAGATATGCTGGGACTGTGGACACGGAGATAAATTGCTGTATGGACTCAGTCACAGGAGCACTGAATTGGTTTTCCCAGTCAATACAACCTACTTATTTTTATTCCATCCAGCAAAATATTCAAGCGTATGGGTTACTTCAGGGTCATACTGACATGCAGTGCTGGATCTGGGACACAACAGTTGCCTAAATGTAGGCATCTAGGGCCATTTGAGAAGCTGTAATATGTCCTGCTTTGCCTTCCACTGCTAGTCCAGAAGAGCATGGGTCTCCTGTATGTCCTGTGTTGTATCTGCTAGCCTTACTTAGAGGTCTTGCAGACTTTGGCATCTAAAATATCACTAGATGACCTATATTTAAGCAACTGAATTGAGCCCAATATACTGATGAATGTGTCTGCACTAAGTTTTTCCTCTGCACTGTCTATAGATGTGTTTGTGGCTGTCTTCCACTTGAAGTAATATTCAGACTTTATTTTTGTCACGTGCAACCCTGCAATTGTGTTTTGAAGGGTAATTCAGAGACTCATTTAAGTTACTAATGCATTTAGTACAATATTTTGAATCTTACAAAATGCCGAGAAATTTCTTGACTGAAGCATGTATTTTACCTGAAATTTTAATTTGAGTGTAAAGAGTTAATTAGAAAATGAGACAACTAATAGCAATGGTGCAACTACAGAATAAAAACAACGAGCACAGTAATACTTGCATATGCTAAGTCAATATTGAGAGGATAATAGTGAACCTACAGAAGGTTGTATAAGATGTCACGAGAAATGCAGCCCAGAGCAAGGCACCACGGTTTTGGAGAGTGAAGGTCAGTCATTGAAGTCAGCCGGGGATGTATCAGCCCAAAGGACCAAGTAAGAGGAGTCCAGGTTACAAGGTAGATGTCTAGAGCAGGAGAGCAAAAAGCCAGAGCAGGAACAGGAATGAGGGCTCAGGAATCCAGAGTTCAGCTGTCCCAGGAGGTATATCAAGCAGAGAGTAAAACCAATAGCCTTCTCTTAGATAAATAGTGTATCTGACATGTCAGGATTTCAGTTTGAGGAAGTTTGACTGTGAGTAGTGCAGCCCTGCCAGAACCTGACAGTAAACATGTGACCGGTGGCAGGCCAGGACTCCTCATTGAGCTTTTTCTGTTCTCATGACCTGGAAAGGATTTTACAGCAAAATACCTGAGCTCCCTTTTATTTATAATTGAGTTGTTTTCTACAAGCTGGGAAGGTAAACTAAGTTCAAATTGCTTGATAATGCAAAAAAGGAGTGTCCTCTTTGATGTTTTTGGATCAGTGAGTATGATGAATGCTTGGTACTCCTGAAGTTGGGTAAATGTGTATTTATTAGCTGTGGGATGCTTTTATGTTTTGTGTTTGTAGATGTTTTGTGGGACGAGGATGTAGGAGCAAAGATAGGATTTGGAAAATGTTTACATGCTTCTGATACATATAATGCTGATGTTAGGCTTTTCTTGGAAACTGGGGAAACGCATATGCAATTAATTAAAGCTTGGTTACTGATAAAGCATTTTGAAATGGAAAACTAGAACTAAACAAAAAGAAGGAACAATCTGATCCTGGTAATAGCTGATGCGATTAAAGTCATGAAACTGAAATACAGTTAATGCTGTGTTGCTCATGAAGATCTCATTTGATTTTATGAAAAGTTAGCTGTTACAAATCTAAAACATGACTGGATAGGATGCTTGTTGCCAAAGATGACTGCTATTAAGCCCATATTTTATATGTAGAAGACTGTAACCTCTCATAGAATGATAGAATCATTTAAGTTGGAAAAGACCTTTAAGATCATCAAGTCCAACCATTAACCTAGCACTGCCAAGGCCACCACTAAACCATGTCCCTAAGCACTACGTTTACACATCTTTTAAATACCTCCAGGATGGCGACTCAACCACTTCCCTGGGCAGCCTGTTCCAGTGCTTGACAACCCTTTGGGCGAATAAAGTTTTCCTAATATCCAATCTAAACCTTCCCTGTGACCAGCCAACAACTGGATTTAACTCCATTCACTGTCATGGTTTGGGCCCGGCCGTCCAGCCGGTTCTTTACCCAGTGAGGAGTACACCTGTCCAAGCCATGAGCAGCCAGTTTCTCCAGGAGAATGCTGTGGGAAACTGTGTCAAAGGCTTTACTGAAGTCTGGGTAGACAACATCCACAGCCTTTCCCTCACCCAGTAAGTGGATCACCTTGTCACAGAAGGAGATCAGGTTGGTCAAGCAGGACCTGCCTTTCCTGAACCCATGCTGGCTGGGCTTGATCCCTTGGTTATCCTCTACATGCCGTGTGATGGCACTCAGGATGATCTGCTCCATCAGCTTCCCCAGCACCGAGGTCAGGCTGACAGGCCTGTAGTTCCCCGGGTCCTCCTTCCGGCCCTTCTTGTAGATGGGCGTCACATTAGCTAACCTCCAGTCAGCTGGGACCTCCCCAGTTAGCCAGGACTGCTGGTAAATGATGGAAAGGGGCTTGGTGAGCACTTCCACCAGCTCCCTCAGTACCCTTGGGTGGATCCCATCCAGCCCCATAGACTTGTGAGTGTCTAAGTGGTGTAGCAGGTCACTCACCATTTCCCTCTGGATTATGGGGGCTTCATTCTGCTCTCTGTCTTCCAGCTCAGGGGGCTGGGTACCTGGAGAAACAAGAGATTAAATGCAGCCAAAATGTGGGAGGATGTTTTCTGTTTATGTGCAGGGGAGATGAGCAGACTGGCTTATAAAGACGTGCGTGCAGTTACTGCATTGACTGCTCACTTCTTTGTGCGAAATCTACATTTTGAGCACACAGCTGAGACCTTCCTCAGCTCCGTGGTTTATATGTTTGCAGTCCTGTTTGAACAACTGAGTCTGCATGCCCAAAGGGATGTGTGTGCAGCTTTACAGAGGAAATATATACAAGCCCATATGAAAAACTGTTCTGCAAGGCCTTGTTTACACGTGCGGAGTTGATTAGCTGGGATTTTCCAGGATGCTGAAAATGGCAGAGTACTCAAATGTGTGAGGATTTAGCTGTACCAGTTATGTTTGAAGTAGGAAGCTATACTAGCTTGTGATGCCTCCACTTGCTTTTTATTGGTTTCGTTTTAAAGATGTAGAGGGACGTTTAAGATTTACTGGGTGCTCTGTGCGAAATGCTTGCAGGAAGGCTGTGGCAGCTGTCATTTCTGCAGAGACTGTGAAACCCTGTCACTGAAGTAGCATCATCCTGTACTCGGTAGCCTCACAAATGAAATGGCATTGCAGCAGTTTCATCACGCCTTTCAGCAAGCGGAACTCGGCGGGAGCTCGCTGGAGTCTTGGTGATCTGACTTCCCCCCCCTGCAAGTTGTGGAGGGGGCCTGGATCTGCTGAGACAGGGTGTCCAGCCGCATCTCGCCTTTTTCAGATGTAAGCCTCGTACTCTGTGTGGCTCAGAGCTTGCTGGGAGGTGTGATCCAGCCACCACAGCCTTAAAAGCTGCAGGACTTAAAACGAAGCAAGGAAGATTTGAGGCAGGTAGAGTAAAAAAGCTTCTCACACAGGGAAGGCTCATACGAAGGTAAGGAGGAGAAATTCAGAGTTTTAAAACTTCTACCCCGTGCTTTGTTCTTCTGCTCCACACAGTTACTGCTGTGATGGCAGCAGGCCAGCGTATTTGGTGTTCCTTATGGCTTGTTAGCACACGCAGCCCGCTAACTGCAGTATTAGTGTGCGAGTTCTGGGTACTGGGTGCCTTTTACTACAGTAATAAGGTTATATATATTGGTTACAATTTGCCTCATGCATTTTTTTCTGGCACAAAAAGTGTCAATGAGTTGGGCTGCAGTGGTGGGAAAGTAAGAAAGCTCTCTTTTTCAGAAGGTTGAGACAATAAACCAAAGCAGAGTCTTCCTGAATGTTAGGAAATTAAATACAGAGTTAAGGACACACTTCTAGCAAGGGACAGCATGTAATTCAGGAACACCTTGATAGATTATTTCAACTTTAGCAGAACTTTTCTATAAATTAGCCTGAAAGTTTTCAAATTGAGATTACCTTTTTCTAGACTTCAGATTAGGGTGGAACCCTGTTGGGTTTATAGTGAAAGGCAAATGTATGCTTGCCTATGAACAACTGCACTCTTATCTTTCCTTAATGTCTAGTTTTTTAGATTGATATTCTTCTCTGATTCAGCCTTTGGCATAAAATGAAGTTCTACAACAGGAAATTCATGAACAAACCTGTGTATAATGGTAGTGAGGCTCTTTTCATAGATGTCCTTTGTCTATTTAGTTTCAGCTGCTTAGAAAGGCAATGCTTTAGTGGTTAGCAGGTGTATTGATAATTAAATAATTAAGCACCAATTAAGTAATAAACACCAAAGGTGCTTTTGGATTATTATCAGCCACCAAAATGAGAGTTTGTGCATTCTAAATGAGTCTGTGAACTGTTTCAATAATATGAGATGAAATCAATTTGGAAACTGATTTTCTTTTTGTGCCAAACTGAACAAAAAGACAGCTTTGTCCTCCGTGCCAAGAAGATGTGTTTTCACCACTAGATAATTAATATGCATTCGCTCATGCCAGTGTACAAAACCAGCCTGGATTTTACTGTGTAAAAGTAACTGCGTGAGATAGCGTTACTACAGTGATGGTTGATCTTGTCTCCATTGGGATTTTACAGTGCGATTTCTAATACTAGTTTTCCCGCTGTAAACAAACAAACCCACCAAAACAATAACTAAGAATACCTGTCCTGCTGCCAATCAAAGAAAACAAATTTGTATTTATATGTATATATATTTTTTTGGTAAGAATTATCTCTTAATCTATATTTATTCATTTCCAATCAACCACAATTCTATCAGGTGAGGAACATGAGTAGGGTAGGACTAGTTTGAAACCTGGTAGCCTAGAAAGGGAGGGAGAGAGTGGCAGGGCTTGAGGTGATCCTTTCCTTTCTGAAAGGACAATAGAGAATTTTAGGGGATGATGAAGGAATATTTTAGGGAATGAATGGGACTGAAATTCAAGAGATAGAAGAACGTGCTGAGATCTGGTAAGAAAGGGTATGCAGTCCTGAATACGTGCTTCTAAAGGAATTACTGTAACAGAAATACATCAGTATTTCCAGTCCAAAACCTTATAAAATCATGAGTCATGTTAAAAAAAAGGAAAATAGTCATAAGCTTAGTCTTCTAGGTTTTTGGTTGCCTTCTGCATTTGTTTAGATTTTTAGCCTCCCCCAACCTTTTTTTTTTTTTTTTTTTAAACAGTTAGAATTTCTATTTTAAAGCTTTCTTCCGCAAGCTTGGGGCTAGAATTATCTCTTTCTTTTCATGACAGCTTAAATCCTCATAAATTATATGACCCAGAAGCTATAATTTTAAGAAAAATACCATGCATCTTCAGACTCATCATGAAATCATGGGAATAGATAGGGTAACGCATCCCCTATACGTTACTCCTTGGTACTGAAAGGTGGTTATGTTTGGAGCATATGTAAGGTAGAAATAGGATGTATTATACATCATATTAATACTCTATTTAATAATGGAATAATAAGTATGCTTAAAAATATCCTTTGGAAGGAATTTTGTTGTTATAGTTATGATAAACATATGCTACTCGTGAATAGCAGGAGAAGATGATCTCCTAAGTCATGGTGAAAGCCATGAATGTTAGACTAGTCAATGTATAGTCATTTATTAACCCTATATAAATTAAACTACAATTCTAAGTGATGTTTCAAAACTTTTGCCTTTTATTTGTAAGGTACATACTTTATCTAATGTTTTGAATTACACAGGATATATATTTACTCAAAACAGGAAGCATTTAGACCATATAATGTGTGTATTTGATATTCCTGGAAAGGCCCAACCAGACTAAAACTAAATACAACATGGCGTAATACATTTTCTAAATGCCTTGTTGTACCATTGCTCTTAGAAATTTCCAAGTCTGTTCAGTTCTGCTGTTTCTGTAAAAAAAGATGATACTGACCTGACTTCAGAGGTAAATGAGAGCTAAGAAATGATGTTCAAGAGTTTTAAAATAACCCGTCTGAAACACTCTCTGAAAAAGGTATTTGGTACTGCAGTATACCTTTATTTTACTTTGTGTGTGTGTGAGAAAGAGAGAGAGATGGTCTAATGGATATTTGTCTAAATTCTAGGAAACTGTTGTCAAATCTGTGGCTTCTATTTCGGAAGTAAGCTTGCCTGCTGTTCCCAACTATGCTCGTAGATCAGATCAAAGACCTCTTTCTACAAGCTGGTTCTTGCTGACGTGCCCAGACCACATTAGCTAAAACAATTTGGCTGCCTTTTCCTTTTTGGTAACGTGGTGATTTCTGAAAGCTACCGTCAGGGCCTGGAACTCTGGTTGGTGGTACAGAGATGAGGAATATCAGATAACCTTTCCTTCTATGTAAAGCTAATGCAGATAGGAATGGATAGAACTATAAGCATTGGAACGATGATTTCTGATAGTATTTTACAACATATGCTATCCTTTACATATGAACTAAGTCCATAGGTGAATAGGGAATTAATACTGATTTGCCCCAATGGGCTTATGGAAAGTTTTCAGCTCATGGGCTGAATGCTGTGGCTGGTCGTGCTGAGCTTCTCGGACACTGTTCTGGTTCACTAATGTTTTCACAGGAAAAACTTTGTAACGGTCTCTAAAACAGTGTAAAGACATACAGTTATTTGAACTGTGTGAATCCGTTTCCTTTTATTATCATTGCTACCAGTATATTGATTAGTGCTTTAATGAAAGCTAGGTGCAAATTGTAAGTTGTTTGTTCCTAGCTCCCAATAGAATACGGCTTATTGTTATAAGCTGAAAGAAGGGGAGGGAACTGATACGATCATTAGCTGTGCTATTTCATCTCTAGTAGAAAGAATTACTTGTATAGCAAAATGCTCTTCAGAAACATCCAGCCCATTTGAAAAGTACCTTTTTTGGAGAATTTTGCCGCCCGTGACCCACTGACTTAAGCAAGCTTTGTGACTAGTAACTCGTATAATTCTGTGTCAGTAAGTGCCATATGTGTCAATAAACTTGTGAGTGTTTTACATATGGTCTGTGGTGATTAGTGACACTGGAAGACTCAACGTGTGAAGATCAAGTCCTAAACATTTTTTAAAATTGAAAACCTGAAGTAGTTGAAATTTAACAGGCGGCAAACTGGGGGGTATTGCTTTACTGAAAAGAAAATGCTCCACATGTGCCTGCTTTTCATTTTCCAAACGTGCTGCGTGGTGAGCACGCAGACACCGCATTTAGGAAACGCTGCAGTCCGCTTGGTTAAAGGCTCTTCGGAGCTCCTTCCCGCAGAACCAGCTGGTGGGCTGTTTATGCCCCAGCACGGCTTTCTACAGATATCTGGCATTTCTGTGCATTCTCCCGTGATGCACGTTTAATTTGCTTTATGAATTAGGTGTCAGTTAGTGCTCCGTGTACCTATGAAAATGGTGTCCTCTCACCACCCGTTTGGTAGTGCTTGCTAGCCATACACTCTGCTCCCCATAAACTCTCCTTCGGTGATATATTTGAGGTTAAAGAAAAATGGTGCCAAGCAAGCAGCTGAAGCATTGCTGAGCTGAATGACGCGTCACTGCTGGATTATGCTTTTCTCTTGTGATGAATGGCACCATTTCGGGTGCCATAGCCTAGATCAGGACTTTTTCTTTTTATTGGAGTAAGTCAGGGTAATAACATGAAATAGAAAGAAAGAGAATGCAGCAGCAGTGATTTGTTGAGTGTAAATGGGAAGGAAAATAAACTCTGGCCAAGGACTGAAAATGAATCTCATCAAACTTTGTGCTAACTTGGGCCTGCAGACTGATTTTTATTCCACATTTTTTGGATTTAATCTGCCTTGGGATTTGGGAGATATTTTTAAAGAAATGGAATAGTTTTCTGAACTCTGGAAGACTGAAGCTATTTCCGTATGAAATGGCTTTCCTGGCTATGTCTCAGGTTCCCATATGTATTAAAATACTGGAAAATGTGCTTTTGTTCTTTTGTACTATGGTGGGATGTAATCAATTATAAAGACATGTGAAATGTAGATATTTATTTTTTTTAATTTTTTTTTTCCCATGCTTGGGTTAGTAACTCTCACTGTCAGGAATTTTGCCTTATCAATCTCTCATTGTATTTATCTAGTTCTCTGGGTACAAAATATATGGGAACTGCAGGGGAGCAGGGGTGTGGTGACTGCAGGAAAGGAAACCCAGAGAGATTTGCTGAGAGTGGCCAATCCCTGGGATAATGGGTTTTCAGCATTTTTTAATATGTGGGCCCTGAAAAATGTTGGGGGTGCAGAGTACTGTAGAGCCATATAAATCTACTAACAACGTATTTGCTCTTTCTCCAGCTTTCTTTAAAGCAAGAGGCTGAGATGCATGTCCTAACTACATCCCAGTTCCACGTTGGGAGCAAAAGGCCAATTTCCACTATCCTGGCTTGCCCGTTTCTTTTTGTGCCCTGTTTTTTATCAGGAGGAGACATTGGGGATGGCTTAGAAGGGGGCTCTGATGCCCTCTGGTCAGGGCTCAGATCTGGAAGATCAGTACGCCAGGTTGCTGGGGCACACTGCTGCATCTGCATTTTAGGTACTTCATACAGAGCTGTAGGTATCTTCATGGGCCCCTTTTTTTTTTTAACCCAGAGACCACAGGTTCAAAACCACTTTACTGGTCTGTGCTAGGGATGCTGTTTTGGGAGAACTGCCAGCATCTCTGCAAAATAAACTGGGAGAAAGCCTATAACCTAGTAATCATTAAAAGAGATTAGTATGCAATTAGTATGCAAAGAAAGATGAATATTGGAGGCGACTGGCTGAAACTATACTGAACTATTAAAATCTAAGTTTGGGCACGGTGCTTAGTCTTCTATGTGGAATAATTTTTTTTTTTTTTTCCCTAGTACTTCTTGCATCCTCACAAGCTGTTCGTTGCTGAGCTCTCATGTAGGTGCCTGGTTAACTGTAGATAGCTCAAGGGAACACCCTATTTTGAGCATTAGACCCTTATACCTCTTGCCTCACTGAGAAAGTAGAACTGAGTATTTGCCCGTGTTTCAGATGTATGGATGGATACCTCCTGGCATGAAGGTAATAGTTCAAAATACGTATGGTTCTTATAAGCTGAAGCTACCTAGCTGAGAAAATTGATACTGAGGCACAGTAGAAATGGAGACTTTTATGAGATAATGTTTACCATTGCTACTCATATAGAGATACTCTGTGATTACTGTGTGGTTTAGTAATGTTACCATGAGCAGCTGTACGTTAGTTCTGTGCTCTGTACATTAACATCGATTACATGAAATCCATTTGGAAATATATTTAAGGAACTATGTAAATAATTTGGGTTTTAATATCTTCATATTGATATATAATTTATTGTATATATTTAATATGCACTGTGATTGATTGGCAATTCATTTATTTGCTTATAGATTGCGGTGCTCTATAGATGACCTTGTGAATTCAAGTTTGGTAGACACATTTGTAATGGCTGTAAAGATTACAATGGAAAACTGATTGGAAAGAGATTTGCATGATTAAATTAAGAAATGTGTTTCAATTGAGTATTGCTAGAAATTGGTGGCCATGATAGCAACACCATCCAAACACATGAAAAAAAGTCTTTTCCAAGAATCCCCCCAACCTGCTTATTTTTCTCTTTCTTGGAGGGAAGTTTCCAATCTGGCATCCATTGATCAGAATGTGTCCCAGATTTTTTTCCTTGTACAGCAGTCTCAAATATGTTTTATCCTTATGACATACAAACAGCTGGTTTCACACAGGTAAATGCATTGCTTCTGTTTTTAATGCCTCTTTGTATTGCTACACTTTGATAAATAAAAAATAGATAGGACAGAAGAATGATTAACAATAATATTATCTACTTCTAATACAAACATTTTGATGCCTACTCTTGAATGAGTTTGAGTTTTTAAAAAATGTAAACCTACCATCCTAAGCTGGTACTGGCCTGCTATTTTGTTACAATGTCCATTTTTTTTTAACTGGTAAGAACATGTACTAAATGTCTGTTAAGTATAGTATGTTGAACCTGGTGCATTTCCAGTCTGGACTATTTGAAAGACAGAAAGAAATTCCATGTGTATAAAGCCATCAAAAATTCAGAATGAATGAAATCCCAGAGTGATTGTGTCTGCTTTCCATTGATTATATATACTATCCAGCACAGAGCAGGATATTACAAATTAATGTAATGCATAAGTTGTAAACTAAAATTTTGTGGGAGATTAATGGAAAGAAAAAGGAAACTAGTATTTCAGACTGTGGCTCACATTCCTTGAAGTTATGGACTCCTGAACATGCAAAGAAACTGAATCCTCACCTGAGGACAATTGGAACAGCAATGCTTGTTGTAATGTGGTGGTGAACTGCTACTCCAAGTGAGTAAGTTCCTAGAAGAGAGTTTGCGGCTTTTTATACCCTGTCCATGTTTATATCTTTTGGTAAACAGTTAAATAATGTACTATGTCAGTAATTTAGATTTATGAGCGTTTGTCTTGCCAACAGAAGTTGTTATTTTGGGTTATTAAAAAATTCTGGTTTAGGCTCAGGTGTGTATTTTCAGAATTTCTTTGTAAATGTGAGGTGATACTTGGTTTAGTTTAGGAAGAGGAAAAGAAACCTCGTGTTACTTTATGTTGTTTGCCATTAAAGACAGATGTCTGAAGTACTAAAATGACTTCTAAAGAGCAGTTGAGAGACAACTTCCTAACAGATAATAGATCTTGAGCAATGCGCTTGTTAAGTGCAAGCATGTGTCTCATTCAGCTGCTCTGGGTTTCAAAACCGTTCAGCAATGGAAAGGAGTGCTATAGGGTCCGGTCTCTGGCTCCCTGAAGTAGGATTGTCACTGTCCCCTGGGGGCTGACCGGGGTCCCAGGGATGAAATGACAGAATCTGTAGCCTGGCTGTGATTAGCAGCTAGTGCCAGAAGATAGGAAATTGCAGCAGGACGTATTTCTACTCACCGTGTGAGGGAGAACACTTAAAAGGCAGTGCTGCTAGTAAGCTGTAAATAGAAGAGTCTGGAAGATAAATTTCTGCTGCATCTCTGGGGTTGTTCAGCCTGGAGAAAAGGAGGCTGAGGGGAGACCTTATCGCTCTCTACAACTGCCTGAAAGGAGGTTGTAGAGAGGTGGGGGTCGGTCTCTTCTCCCACGTAACAAGTGATAGGACGAGAGGAGATGACCTCAAGTTGCGCCAGGGGAGGTTTAGATTGGATATTAAGAAAAATTTCTTCACCGAAAGGGTTGTCAAGCCTTGGAACAGGCTGCCCAGGGAAGTGGTGGAGTCACCATCCCTGGAGGTATTTACAAGACGTGTAGACATGGCGCTTAGGGACATGGTGTAGTGGTGGACTTGGCAATGCTAGGTTAATGGTTGGACTTGATGATCTTAAAGGTCTTTTCCAACCTAAACAATTCTATCATTCTGTGATCATTTTGAATTTTGCTATGCGTCTAAGAGCTTTGAAGTTGTTCTGGCAAGTGATGATTTGGTTTGTTGTTGTTAGATATCTCAGCATGTATTCATTATGCGTTCCAACAGACATGAGGATTGCAAATAAATTGAAATAAACCATTTAAAAATATGCTATGTGCTGTAGTCAGTGGAAATTTGAGAAATGTGTATAAATTTTAAGCACTCGCCACCTGTTTGCAGTACAAAAAAGCTGATAGATGCTGCTTCCTTTTTGACCCTAAGTTATGGGTTACTTCTGAGCAAGGATTCCTCTAACGTAGAAGTTGCTTATGTCTTGGCGTAAGTATTTTTCAAAGTGATATTTCAAGCTCCTTCATAGGAAAAAAAAAAAAAAGTAAGTGTTGCTTGCAGTAGTCAACTTCTTAAATTTTACTCTAAATATTTTGGTAACAGGGAGAGTTTTGCTAGGTGTATTTATTACACCTAGTGATGAGGTAACTGAAGTAATCTAAACCTATAGGCAGAGTAAGGAAAATGGAGAATAAAAATGGTGTTAATATTTTGGTGTTTTAGCCATCAGCTCCTGGCAATATGCCATTATGAGGAATTATCTTTTTTTTTTTTTTTTTAAAAAAAAAGAGAAGATCCAAGACTGAGCAGCAGTAATGGTCTACAGAGGCATACTTTCATGTATGTTGGTGTGAACAGCTGATGTAGAAGCAGAAAATGGATCGTGGGCTAGAACTTTAGGCTGCAAAACTTAGATCAATGGTTTTCTTAGGTAGAGAGCTTTGATATTTGTTAAACCATAATTCCTCCTCTGGGTATTTTGAAGTGTTCACCATGAGAAGCTGTAGTATGAGTGGGTGGATCTGGCAGGAAACTACCACTTATAGCCTAGAAAAATGAGCTCCTATGATATAAAAATAGATATAAAACGTGGCACAGAAGCTCTTTTGTCTCTTGAGATTGGCAGGCTTTCTGTGAGGATGGAAATTCTTTGAAAGTCCTTATTGGAGGGATTGATCAGAGGTTTACTAGTCATTCAGTGAAGGAAAATGAAACAGCTGCTCTACAGTGGCTTTTGCACCAGTGGGGATTTGGGAGCCAAAAAATACATCTGCAATAATTGAATAGAAGTCTCATCATGCTGTAAATTGAGCTAATCTTACCTTAAACAAACACAATTATGCTATTTTAAACAAAGTTTGCTTGCTTCTCCAAAGAACTTTGTTAGAGGGTTCAATTTTAGTTTTAAAGCTTTCAGAACAGATCTTCATGAAGCGTGAGAGAATCATTGAAGAATAATTAAGCCAGATTTTAGGGTTTGGTTTGGAAACGGACTCGTGTTATTTCAGCATGGGCAACAGTAGAGCAATTCAGGGGACAATATGTGGCTTTGTTTTGTATTGGAAAAGTCATTAGTTATCTGTGTCTCATTCTTGTCAAGTTTCTTTCAGACTGCTTTGTAAGATCTGAAGTTTCTGATGGGTCTTAGTAACCACAGAACAATGTTTTGGTTTTTGGATTTTTTTGAAAATAGATTTCTTTGTGCCTCTGTGTTTCCGAGTTTCATTAACTCATGCTTTTGAGATGAAGATATCCTGCAAAGCATGTGGTGACAGATAGTCTAATAAATGTAACTTTTCTTGAAAATAACCAGTTTGTATATAAGGAAGCTTTTACATACCGAAGTGGCAATAAGCATGGGGGGGGGGAGCAATCAGTCTAATTTAGTAATTAGATACTAGCTAATTCATAAAGCTTGGCGAGCTGACTCTTCAAACTGCTCCATTGGTGCAGGCATCCCGGCAGTTCCCGGAGCAGCTGCTGGCTTCGGCAGCTCCTGGATGCTCGCTGTCCCGGGTGACAGCCTGTCGCGTGGGGCTCGGCATCCCACTGGCTCTGCGCCTTTCTGGCCGTGTTGTGGGATCTGTGCTTGAGCTGCCCCCAGGCTCAAGAGCTTACCCTATGGGCATAGTGAAGGTCTGTTTGAAGATGTCCATGGAGAAACTCCATCTGCCTGGCCAGGCAGAACCTTCTTCTACAGTCCTTAAAATACCCTCCTCTGCTGCTCTCTATTGACTCATCAGGAGACGAGAATTTATCGGTTAGGACTGCTTTGCTAGCCACTGTGAATTAGGTTCACGTTAGATATCCCATAGTGTCCTATCTGCTAAGAAATGCATAGAAATCACAAGTTATGAAAATGCATAGAAGTATCATTGATGGCTTTTTTTCAACATCCTCTAGCATCCCCAAAGCTGACCTCTATTTCAAATCTTGGAGGATGTGTTCTCATAGTCTATTGTGATTTAGTAAAGTTTTGTTTCCTTGTGTTATTATCTGAGGTGGAATCTCTGGTGCTGAATTAAGATAAAATTTCCCCCTTTGTGGAGACTGGGAAGTTCTCACATGTTGAAAGGAGCATTATAACATAGATGTATTAAGGCTAATTACCACACTATTTGAACGACTGCTTAATGTCAGACTGTGCTATATATATTGAGTTCAGGATGAAGCAGAGGTTTCAGAAGGCAGACATGGAATAAACCTTGCTTGGTTCTATATGTGGTAATAAATAGATAGGGCATACACACTGAATGCAAAAAACTGGGAGAGTCCTTGTGCGTTTACTGCTTTTAAACCTAAACGGTCAGTCTGCCTTCCCTTGAAGAGGGAATTTCACCACTGTGAAGAAGGCAGTATGATGTTCATCTGCAAGCCGTGAATTTCACCCCAGACCTTTTCTCCAGTATTTAAAGAATAACTCTTCCAAAGTATTTAAGTGAACTACTTGTTCCGTAGCACCAATACAGGTCCCTATAAAATTATATAGTTTGGAATGAAAATAAATAAATCATGTTGTCCAAACGTAAATATGGATATATATATATATAATAATAATTTCTGTAGCACCTTGTTAAGTTTGTGGAAGATTATTCACTGGATTCTTGTATTTGGAGGTGACAGTGACTGTTTGACCATCTATTCTCTGGCTCTCTGTATATCACACTTCATTCATTCTCACCACTTTATACTTGAGCCCAGTATTCTGTGTTTGACCAAACGATGTTTTTATTGGTTACATCATTATTAAAAAACTTAGTGTGCCTCATTCTTCTAGTTTCTCAAGAATTGTTAAGGTACCTTTTAGTATTTTGATGGTTCCTTATCTATCTAATTGGAAAATGCAGTCTCAGACACAGGTGAGGTTCTTGTGGACATTTGGCTCTTAGCTGTGCTTCTTGATAATGTCAGTGGAGTTTAGTATGTCTTGTGGGGTCTAATGTCTTGTCTGTTTGCATGTCTTGCAAGTCTTGGAACCTCAGCATATGCTTAGTATTTACAGAGACGTATATTGAAATGTATCATCTCTGTTACCCGCTGTTCCATTCCTAACATGACGTAATCTTTATTATTCTTTCGTGCCTCAATAAAAGCATTAAAGCTCAACAGTGATTTCCGTTACTTAGAGTTTGAGAATTTTTATATTATATCAATATTCATATGTACTAGAAATCTCATTCTAGTGTTGTTTGGGTTTTTTTTTGTTGGGTTTTTTTTTTTTTTTTTTGAAGGCTGCCTATAACGTGATTATTACAGAATATTGGCCAGGAATCTGGAGCTGACCCCATTACAACTTAGCAGGTTGCAATGCCTCTTACAGAGGATGAGTGGATTCCAATTAATTTCAGTGAGATTTAGTGGATGTCCTTCAGTGATATTTAGCCGGGTCTGGGAAGAGGGCTGTATCTGTAATGGTGGTCAGACTGTTTTTTTTTTTATTTTTGGGGGTTTTTTTTGGTTGGTCTTTTTTTGTTTGTTTGTTTGTTTTGTTGGTTTTTTTTTTTTTCATGTACACAGATCAGCTCTATTACAAATAACTTTCTTTGCCTGTGTAAGAGTCCTGGAACTGCTGCTAAACCAAGTGCCGTGAGGCACGAATGCGCAGGTCTCGCAGGAGATCTACCTCTGGCGATCTTCCTCTGCTCCTGCCTTCTGTCGTTTTTGTAACTTGTTTCTTCACTCTAATTGCATGTAATGAAGATAACTTCCAATGGGGCAAACAAGTCCTCGGGCAGCTTTGTAGAAGAGTTCCACATCTCAAGTAAATGACATTAAATTGTAGATGCAATACACAAAAGTATTTACTTAAGCTTAATAAGCAAACCGCCTAAGAAATTATAGAGGATTGAAATTATTTTTGAGGCAAATAATTTAATATGTTCAGAATCCAATCAGTATGCTTAGTTTTAATTACATATTTAATATTGTTTCTTTTAAAATGAGCAATGTGTGGCCTACTAACATAATAATTAAGAAAAGATTAGGTTACGCCATCAACTGAAATATCGTTTGAATCGGATCTTGAAGTGTAATTACAAAATGCTGTATAGTCATTGTGGAGAACATGGTTTCTATGGATATTTCTAATAGTGTACAGAGCTGATATATACCAAACCAAAGCTTTTAATCCATGTGGCAGGTTGTATAGTAGAATCAATAAATGCCAGTGTCTAAGAATGATTTTGCAGTTTGATCATTTGCAACCATCTCCCTGAAATAATACCTTTTTTATGTTTAGAGATTGCGTATTTTCCTGATGAACAAATAGAAACTAATGAGTGGAGGTATTTCTGGGTTTTGTATTCAAAATTGAAGAATATAAAGCTTTTTAACTAGTTTCAGTGGCCAGATACTCAGCAGCTACATAAGATTATTTTTTTAGAATGTTACTTATTTATTATTACTTACTACTCTTATTACTCCTTTATTAATGACATAACTGTGTCTCACTCGGCGGTCACCTTTCTGATTTGTTGGAAAGATTCTATAAAGCGCAAGCAATCTCTGAGCTATGTGCTTTTGTAAGTTGTTATATTTGAATTATAGACTGTATTGAGTGTAAACTATGCTGCTCTGCTTAATATCAAGACTGCAAGGGGCCCTGAAACAACAAGGCTGTTTATATTCTTCAAGCGTTGATATCCAAGGAATGCCTCAAAGTGAGGTTTGCTTCTGAACACAATTTATTTATAACTTTCTGTTTGTTAAAATGGTGCAGCCAAACATACAAAACCATGCTATGTGGGTCAGCCTTGAAACTATATAACTTGTATTGTTCTTCTAAGACGTTGAAAGGATATTTTGCATCCCCAAACCTTGTCGATACAGGTCTATTGAATCACTGTCTTCCGAAATATGGCTAGATAACTTAAAAAAATTAAAGTATACTTTGTAGTGCCCAAGGAATAGTCTCTGTTTTGGCATAATATATTTTTAGCACTAAGTCAGACTTACTCCTGATGTTGAAGAAAGGCACATTTTCACCTCATATATTTGCTCCTGGTAGAAGAAAATTAAATCAGAAAAACTGCAAAATATACTCCATAGTAGTGTTAAATTACTGGATTTCTAAATTCATGAGTATTGTATTAAAATCAAATCCTAGGGGTTTCTATGTAATATAGCAGTTTATCAGCTGCGCACAGCGGGCTGCATGTCATCTGGGAAGTAAACTTCGCCCCATTTGTCCTACAGTCTATCAAGAGGGAAGATTCACCCTGTGCCCCAAGGGACACCCAAATTTGTATCAGTTTCTTGTGTTCACGCTTACTAGTACGGAATTGTACAGGAGGCTACACCCCTGCCAAAATGCCACGGAGCTCAGTGCTCGGCTTGATTACTCCTTCACTCAAAACCAGCAACAGGCTTCAAGTTTAGAAATATCGCCTCTTTGGGGGATTTCCCAAACACTAAATTGATCTAATTATACATGTATATATATCTATATATAAAAATATGTATGTAAAATTTACCTAATAGCTATTTAATATTTTTATATTTATATTTTTATATATATGAAAAAGCTATTACCTAGCCTTAGGTGGGTGTAACCTTTGTTGCACTTTGGACATTCTCATGTTTTGTATATGAAAGTAACTGCAGTAGCTCACAGCATCTGATACAAATTTAATCTGTCACTTTGATAGTATTTAATTTATTATTCATTTTCAGTGCCTTCCAAAACAGTAAAAAAAAAACCCAAACCACCCCACCAACCACAAATAAGCCCTGTCAAAAAGTCCCCTGTCAAGCCGTGAGCAAATTCCTTGTCAAGAAAGGATTTGTGGTCCAAATATAGGAGGAAATTCGAATACCTCAAAGTTTCTAGCACAAGAACAAGAGAGAGCTAGTCAATGTGAAGTGAATTGTGTAAGTGTACAAAGGAGAGCCTGATCTGAATTTAATGAAGTTAAAAAATGTTTTTGTGATTGTTAAATTAGAGGGGTCTAAACTATAATGTTAAATTCTAGGTTGGATCCAGAACTGAGTGGTGAGAGAAGCATTGTTATATTTACTTTTTACATAGGTCTTAAAAAATCGCTAATTTTCAATAGATACAGTTAGCATACGTGCATTGAATTATCCTAGATAGTCATCAGTTCCAGATTAAAGCAGTGTGAAATCTGTGTTGGCTCATCCATTAGACAAAGATTTTTTTAAATTTTTTTTTAGGGCCTAACCTTTTCCATCTATCACAAATAGCTATTTTATCTATGATATTTTCAGTTTCTAACAGGTCTTATCCTTGGTTTACAACTATTCCTAAAGATATATATTGTCTATGCCTATTTGTACACATATGACACAGTATTTGTACATCTATGACAGAGATGGCGTGCGTTCTGATTCTGCATCCGTGAAGTCGCTGCAGTTGTGCCATGAACACCCAGGCTGAGATGTGACCTTGCGTCGTGGCTCGTTTCTGGGAGAAGTCAGTGAACTGCTGGGATACTATCACTTTCTCTGTCAGCCTGCCCCCACAAACACCTCCCTTCTCTCTTTTCCAATGTTAGCTCAAGAATGACTTTTTCCCCAACTTTTCCAGGTTACTCCTGGGATTGTATCTTGTTAGTTGATGTAGAAATGTTGCCTGCCAGCTTGAAAACTGCTGGAAACAGGGAGGCCTTTTATGGAAATGCTGACACAACTTTATCTATAGCATAGCAGTGTAAACCATGTGTTTCCAATAAGGTGGTTATTATCTTTTCTTGTCAAACTTATCACTACGAAAATATTTTGCTCTCTTCTTCAATGTCTGTGACATACAGGAGTGCAGTTACAGACATGATAAGAATGAGCGTTCTGAAGGATAGTTTTCCCTTTTGATACCATGCAGTTAATATATCAAGTTGTGCATATTTCATTGCCAGAGGCAAAAAGTGCTATATTCCTTTTTATATTCTCCCAGTTCATCAGTTTTGGTAGTTCTTCAGGGAGACAACACAGAGGACCACACTTAAACATGCATCTCATTCTGCAGCTCTTAAAATTGCTACGTGCCCGCTTATTTAAAAAAAGGCGCAGCAGATGACTCTGCTGAAGAGCGATTGTAAAGAGTGGGAGAGTCTGTCAGTGATGATGTTGATCCCTTAACTTCATGCAACTGTACCCATTCACACAAACTGAGGGTGAGGTTCTGTGTATTTAGTCTGTGAAAATTTGTCTGTTTTTCTCTTTTGCTCATTTAATGCAATTCTGTCTGTTGTCTTTGTCACGTGTCATAGAATCATGACAACAGGTAGATGTTAGAACACCATAAGCCTTGAAGGATTTTGCTTTAAACTTTGAGTAAGGCCCTGGTGAATAAAAGTAGAGAAGAATTAATTCGTACGGTGTTGCCAACTCAGTGCTGAAGGCCTGCTGAAGGTATGCAAAAAGTCTTGTGGGTGGTCTAGGAGTATAAAATAAACTTGTTTTATTGCATGCATCTAGTATACATTGCAACATTACTGAAAGTCTGAACTCTCACAGGAATTTTTGAAAAGAGCCAGGCAGCAAAGCACTCTACCAAGGAGACGTGCATTGGTGTGTTAGCAGTTCACTTTTAGATCACGGTTTTCTTTAAGGCAGAAGTTACGTTATACTTGAAGACAGTTCGAAAGCTGCTCTTGAGTACCGGCTGTTCATCGAGGATTTGTAAGGTCTGGGCGCCGCACACGTGCACGACAACGCTGCCTGGCATGAGACACAGCGCTTGGTCTCACTGCATGTACGACCCAGTCGGGCTCGTTGTTCATATCTCGCCTCTGTGTACGTGCAGATCAGTCGCGTGGCTCATGCGTTGTAGGTCCACTATTGGCCACTCGCCCCTGAGGGCACTCTGTCTTAAATAAGCACTGGTGTGCATCTTTAATGACTGAAATAGTCACTCCGTATTTCCTGTAGTGCATTTTATTTTAGAAAAATTATTTCATTTTAACGACCCTTGAATGAATTTGATTCCAGGTATGAGCCTACTAACCTGGCAGGATTAGTGATATTTTAAAAATCATATAGTGATGGCATATTTGGCCTTATTTGCACAAATGATCGTTGGGAGTAGCTGCGTGAGGCTACATTAGCACAGACCACTGGTGGAGAAGGAGTTAGCGAGGAAGGACACTGGCAATATTACATTTCTTCACTAGTGTGAATAAATTTAGCAATGGGACACTGTGTTCTGGCAATTATCACAAACCTCTACTGCACTTTGTGGATAGATGCTAGCTATTTCTAATCCTCTGAGAACTTTCTTAGAACAGAGTGATAGATATCTATGTAAAAAACAGATGCCGATCAAGGGACTGAAAGTCAAAATCTTTAGCGGGCGTAAACTGGAGCAGATCCAGTCTACTGACAGCTACAGATTTTTGAGAGCTGTGACTCTTTGAATCAACTGAGAATGCAACACCGTATTTCCAGCCTTTTTCTTCAAGTGTAAGAAATATGAGTACCTTTGGTGATGCTCTTGCTGATTGTAATATTCTGAAGGAGCTAAAAGATTAGAGTTCATTCAAAAGCTATGTTAAGTCTGTAGTATAGCATTCCTAATTGATTAACTGAATTTCAGTAGGTGGGTAGAACAAAACATGTTAATTTGCACATAGATATTCCAGTCTGGCTTTACACAGAAATGCGAGTAGTGACTCAGGCAATAAAGCCACCTCTTAAAGGACTTGAACATAAATATCTTGCAGGATTTGAAGAACCAAGATAATGATCTCACTTCTGTCCTTTTGATCATAACGAGCATCGGACTTTACTGTTGTTACCAAGAGCATGTTCCAACATATTTAGTACTTTGCTGAACTGGGTTCCTATTTCTAAACTGATGGTAAAAAAAAGTGGCAAATGGTAGTCTATCCTAAATCGTTGAGTGGCAATGATTTTTTTTTTCTAATAGGATGAGGTGTTGTGGATTACTTCTTGCTATGGAGTTACTCATGCTTACAAAATTTTATTGAGCAGTTCTTGAATGGGAAATGGTAATGTTAAGGTATCTTCTTGATGTAACACTCAAAGATATGTAAGGTGGTGAAGTAAAGGAAAGGTATGTTTTTTTTCTTAGGGAAGGAGTTTCAGAGGAGGAATTTTAGGTTTGGAGGAAGAAGGTGAAGTGGAAGGGTTTTGTGGTTCAGAAAATGAAATTATGTAGGAACATAAAAAGATAGGAAATGAAGGTGCTCTTTGAGGAAGGGTAAGACCTTGAAAGGCTCAAGTGAGCTTGTGATAAGCTGGAGTTTATCTGAACCAAGCAAAACATTATTTGAGCTTCGCTAGGAAGTCACTTGAAAAATATCGAAGAGAGTTGGTGAGTGGACTTGTATCACATTTGTATGTCAAGCTGCTGCTTCAATCACAGGATATGCTTTAAATGCAAAACCTGCGATAATTCCCTATTCAAGTAGAGCCCACAGGGCCCTAAAGAGGACCTTTAGGTCCTTTATAAAAAGTCCTAAACTGTAAGGCTGAAAGAAGTAATTGGGCTGTTCTTATTTGTTGCTTGTATTGCAGTCTTAAATACTGTGTGAAAGACCTGATTGGTGATGCATTTCGTGTACCACAAATAGTCACTTCTAACGATCTACTGCATTAGAGAGAAAAAAATCTATACTGAAAGGTGTTTATAAGGAGCTGAAGTCATGCGGTGCATCATGAAATTCCAGTGCCTCTAAATGTTACACAATAATGCTTTGCATGGGATTAAAGCCCATTGACATTAATGGGTGTCTTTTGATTGATGCCAGTGGATCTGTCCCCAAAGGCTTATTGTTTAATAGTACTGAAGACTAAGGAGTAATAAAAAAAGGCAGTCCCTTTTTTTTTTTTTCAGCTGGGTATGTACTACTACAATGTAATTTTGGAGAGAGGTAAACTAGGACACACATTTTCACTGTTAAGGGAAAGGTGATGGTCAAAGGTGATGTGCAGGATTCCTGGCTTCCAGTTGACGATTTCCACTTCAAAGACCAAACCAGGTTTGGTCACGTAAGAGCCCAATTTTAAGTCAGGGTTTCCTATGTTGTTTATACAGATTTCTGAGTGCAATAAAAGACTGAGTATTTATACCAGCAATGGGGCATAGGCACACTAGAGTGCCCACATACCCTGAATTGTTCCCTAAGATTTTTCTTGAGTCTAATATCTAAGTTGCATCCCTTAAGCATGGCTGCTTCTCGCAACCCCACACAGATTTTCATTCTTTTACAAAAGGGAAAATAAACAACTTTTCTGTATTTTATGCGTTTACGTGCACCTGATTGCAGCTCCGAACTCTGCTGTGAGAGTTAACTGCTGCAAAAAGATGTCAGTATTTGTGGAGCTTTGCTTCGGAAAAAAATGTTCTTGTAACTTGGATGCTGCCTTCTTGGGCTTTTAAAGGCTCATATCAAAGAAACAATAGTAGGATAAAATTAAAAAGATCTGAAAAATGATAAAGTAGTTTTGAAAGGAGGAACTAAGGGAAATAGAAAGTAGATTAAGTTCAAAGCACACAGTAGCTGGAGGTGATGACGGCTGGTTTGTTTTAAACTACGCATACCTACTTGAATTTTAATTCATTCAAAACCTTTTTAGTATGGACTATTTGCCTGACAAAAGTTCATAATGCTTCATCCCTGAAGTATGGAAGGATATCCAATGAATACGAGCAGGAGAGCCTGCAGGAAAGCCTTTCATTTCCTCTGTCCCAGAAACCATAATCCTGCAGGAGAGCAAAGTAATGGATGGTATGTATCCTTTTAAAGAACATTTATCAACGTGATGCATCTGAATGACAGGGTGGATAGAATTTCTTCTTTGCTGACTTTTTTTTTTCTACCTTCAATGTCTTTTTTTTTTAATGCTCATTTTTAATACGTATGGACCAAGAAGTGGGACAATACCAAAGCCAAGTAAAAAATTAAATTGAAATAAAAATGTTTAACTTTATTCATATCCAGAATGCAACAACAGAGAGCCTCCAGATAGGCAAAGATACCTCTAATTCTTCTTTCACACTGGATTTTTCTTACAATTCCTTATTAACATTAATGCCTTATTAACATTAACAAGGTTAATGTTACCATTTTCCGCTGTTGCATAAAGGCAAAATAAGAAGCTAGGTTTTGTTTAAACTTCCTTCTTAAATTTAATGAAGTTATGCAACACTCTGAAAATGGAGTAAGGATATTCTTCCCCTGGCCTAGCTCTATCTTCTTCTAATAGGAATTAAGTTTAAGTATGTTGGTCTGCAAATGTGAGAGCCTACTTGAAGACATCTTGGGAGTTGCAGTATACAACCCCCAGCCTGTGCCAGAGAGGAAGCCGCTTTTAAATATCTGGGTCTTCCCTAGCCAGTCAGGATGAATTGAGGCAACTTTGAAGTGGTCTCATGACTCAGTAATGATGAAGAAGATAGAATCGGGTCAGGTCAATGAACACATTTTTCCTCAGCTTGATTTGCATGTTTGTTTTTTACAAGGCTTTTGTGGTATAATGATCTCTCTAGCAAACCCCAATGTTTTCTTGACTGAAATAAGTAATTTCAAATAGCCTGAAAATGAAGGGAAGGGTTTTCAAGTGGATGTATCTAATAAAAGCATCTTCTTGGTCTTTCAGTAATTCAGTGCTTTCCAACAAAAAAAAATTGTAGAAACATTCCTGACCAGTGCTAATTGTCTTTTATATTCAGTCTCAAGGATTTTCTCATTCCTAACCTGAAATGAACTGAACTCCACTCACTTGTTACTTACTGACGTTGTTATTTTTGGGCACTGAAAGAAGGAAACTGCTTATTGCTCTTATATCTGTAAGTAATAAATAAGTTTAACTTATGTAGAAGTTAAACTCTCTCTTGGGCATGAAACACACCTAAATCACTGTGTCTTCCTCATGCACATGCACGTGATTGACTTTAGATTACACTTAAAACTAGGCTGCTCCTTTATAAACCTTCATCCTTGATGCTGTGCAGAAAACAACTCGGATGCCCCGAGGGCTGCCAAAGTCTGCTCCATGTCATCTTGAAACCAGAAGTTGCTGACTGAGCTGTCTTGAAGTGTGGTAAAGGTAATGGTAGCAGAAAAGAAACAGAGGCTTTGTTCCTGGAATTTTTGCAGACTTTCTTGCTTACCCTTCTTCTTTTTTAATTTCTCAGAGGCCCAGAGTTTCAGCAAATGAGTAGCTTTGCTGTACAAACAGCATATTATGAGTATAGCTTTCCAGTAATACCTTCCTACTCCACCCAAACACTGGGTAGTTTTCTCTTCAGTTTGAAATGCTGAGCCTGTTGGAATGCAAGGATTTTTAATTATGGAATTGAATTCTCTTACTAATTACAAATCTTTATTTTTAGTTGAAAAAGAGGGTGATACTAGCCAGCAAGGATGCATTTAGGGGATTACATGAGTCCGCTTTGCAAACCGCAATGTAGAAAAGCTTTGTGGAAAAGGCAATGTGTAATGATAGGTTTCTGTTGAACTTTGATGTGTATAGCTTCAAAGAATGAGGATGTTTGGGCAGCAGCAAGTGTGTTTCTCTTAGATGTAATAAGAAAAGACATCCGTACGCATTTTGTCTGACTTCAAAGGAGCTAAATCCTACAAAACAAGGAAGGCAAACCAGTTCTCTTGCAGTGCATGGTTGTTTTATCAGTTAGACTTTGAGTATTATAGCATATGTGAAACTCGAACAGTGGAACTTGTAAGAGTTTGGATAGATGGGTGCAGAGAAGAGAAGATCAGACTGCAGTTAGGGGCTGTATATTTAATGAGTTTTCCCTTTGCCATTGAATTGGTTAAATCTGCTTGTCTTCTACAATGAGATAATTGGCTTGGTGAACAAAGGAAGAGCAGGATGTTGTTTACCTTTAGTTTAGCAAGGCTTTTGATGCCATCTCCCATAGCATCCATATGCAAATTGGGGAAGTATTCAGTCCCATATTCAGTATGGGGCTGAATGGGTGGACAACAAGGTGAATGAAAACCTGGTGGGGCTGTCAAGTTCAAAGAGTAATGGTTGGCAGTTCAGAGTCCAGCTGGTGGCTAGATAATGGTGACATTCCTCAAGGGTCGGTGCTGAGACCAACAAGAAATGGTTATTTCAGAACCTGGCTGACACAGTGCAATCTTACCCTGTACAGCTTGTTGCTTGAGCAATCGGTTTCTGGCTGGCTGGACAACCAAGATGGCTTCTTGTGAATCATTGATAGATTTACTACAGGAATCCAAATGTACCGTGAGTGGAAACCCTGTCTCGCTGATACTGGCAAAGGAAGCAGCTGAGAGAATTCTCTTCACAGCCAAAATGCATTATTTTTTACTGATGCACAGCAGTCCAAGACTGGATTTTGGAAAGACCAGAATCAAACATTCATGGATTCCAGAACAGCGAGCCAAAGTAGACAGTAGAAGAATATTACATTTTCATTGTAATCTTGCTATTTTAGACTTAGGTTTAAATACATTAGGCACAGTTCCTTATGTCCTGGTAAGATTTGCTTTAATTTGTAGTAGCAGCAAGTTGGGCAGAATTCCTACCGTCGGGGCATGTTTGCTTCCAGAATGAAGCCTCTTACGTTTTGGGAAATGTGCTAATTGCAATTTTAATTCTGTTTTAATTTTAAAGACAATGCCTGTATTGCCGAACTTGTGAGCACTGAGCAGTGCTGAGCCCTGGCCCTGTTCTGTCTCCGCTGACTGAAACACTCTTGCAGCATGTTCCCTTTGCAAGCTCCCCACCAAAAGAATCTGCTGTTTCTGTGGGACCAGTCTGTCTTCATGCAAATGAAAGTGATTCTGCTTAAAAATGTCATCCCGGAGTCAAGAATGTGCTCCAACACTTTCCTTAGAAAAACAAATGATCTCTGTTGCCTCAAGCCTCTTTTGAAATAATAAAACATACTAATTGTCTATGATAAGCACTCCTTTTAGGCTTTTTCTGCTCTGAGTCAGGAAGAAAACTGTGGTACAGGTGGCTATAGCTGAACTGACTTCACTGTAACTACCTTGAATGACAAGGTCCAAGCAGGGCATTTGTGGCCATGTGGGCTCCAGCAGAGACCAGGCACCCCGCTACAGACTTCAGCTTTTGACTGATCTGCTCCAACTGCTGAAATCTGCCACAGTGTTTTCTCAGGCATGCCCTGAATGCCTCCCCATTACAATCTATGCACAGCCTTAGACATTTGGAAGTAATTTTGTTTCCCGCTTGAGGCTTGATTGCTGTCATCTGAGAGTGTTTGTATAAGCACTGCTGGCAGATCAGGCTCTTCAAACTCCCTCCTTCACCCTATTCTCCTACAGGCACCAAGCAACGTGTCCAGCCACCCCACTTGTGAACCAAAGTAAAAACAGAGAAAAAGAAAGTAAAAACATGCTTACATCCAACCTTATGCATGGGATAACTCTAGTGAGCTAGTTCAATTAAGTGCTTTTGAAGTATGCAGATCCAAGACTGTGGAGTAACCAACAGAGAAGGACCAGCCTGACAAATCTTTCAGCAAAGTGTCGCTGCTGCACAGTTCCCTGCCCTATCTGTAGCATAAGACGGGGTGTTTAGAAGGGCTGAATCTTGTTCGGTAGCTCAGGAACAGTGAGGTTAATACGCAGATACAACATCATCAGATGCTCTTAGAGAATTGAACAGTATGATAAACACTGGAGAGTGCTGTGGGACCAGCAAGAGAAGTCCTTTTTGCCGGAAGGGATCCCAGTATACTCTGCCTTTGTATCCAGCATGTGTTGAATCTTGTAACAAAAACATTTTTCTTGATTGTTCTGTGTTGGAAATTAACTTTATCCGTAAAAAGGCAAGCAAAACTCCTATTCGCACTGAAGGAGACATAAATACATGAACCAGTGAGTTGGGGAAGTCTGGACTACCAAACCAAATGTAGGGGAGTATTGTTTCCATCCAGTTAAGGAAACAGTGGAGAACCAGTTGTATACTTTGGATGTTAATTTACAATCCATTCAGAGGAGTCTTAACTGTATCCTAAGCATAGTTTTTCCTTTTCAGTTTTCCCTATTTAGCCAAATCTGGAATCACAGTGCTGAGTGGAAACCAGAATTATTTATTTTGACACAATTTTCTGGAAGAGACAAAACTCAGTTGCCAGATTACACTCGGCGAGCCCTTTACCTGGGAGATTACCTCTTCTCCTGAGTCAGGGTGTATTGTTTTGTGGTTGCTTTCTGCCTCTGGGCTGTTGTTTAGAGCTTGGAGGTTGGATTTTCTCAGTTGATGAATCTCAGAGGGTGAACTCCCTCCCCTTAGTGCCAGCCAGAAGCGACTGGCCAGCCACAAAGTGTATGTCTTCAGTAAGGCTTTGGTTAATGGCTATAGCAATTTCAACAGTTAGTTAAGCCTCTACTTGGGAGCTGACTTGCATCTTGATACTTAGCAGTATTTATTCATACTTAATGTTATTTGTGGACTCTGCAGGAAAAACAGTTGAGTCTGTAATTTTCCAGTCCTGAAATACATGTTTTAAAATGATCTACATCGTTTAGGAGAACACCCTGGGACTTTTCTGCTTCTGAAACAAGGCACAAAGGGTTGCAGCTGTTTGTCTCTAGAGGGTTGACCTCCTCAATCACACTGAAAAGTCATTTGGAAGTAAGACCATCCAACGTCTTTTAATCTGTGGAATGCTTTTAAAAACACTTATTTATTGTCAACTTTGCAAATTATCCTCTAGGATTTTTTTAAGCAGGAACTCTGCAGGATGGATTAAAAACCCCCACCTCTTTTCCTAAGAAACAGTTCTGATGAAACCTGGTTTCCTACGGGTTTGTGTTTTAAACTGTGTACCTGCACGCATTCCCAAAAGTATAATGAAAGGGATTTGTTGTTATCCACTTGTTTTGCAAGGAAGCCTTGGGGGGGCACTAACTTGGAAGTCCTTTCTCTTCCTAACTGTATACGCTCACAAAATTTGCGGGAGCACAATTATCTTAATGACCTGGTCTCTCACAAGGTCTCTATCAAACTTGCCTGAAATCAGCCACTGGAATCAAATGAGCTTGGGGACACAGATGTCACAGTGCAGCCAGTAGGATCACATAAGCCTAATTTCCTTAGGAAACCGTAGGGGAAATGCAAAATGAAATGTTCATCTGGACCTTCAGCGGGCATAAAACGGCACAGAGCCACAGACTTTGAGAAAGTCATCTTACTTTAGACCAATGAATGTCTGTGCTAGTTATTCTTTTAGACAGTCCTGTAATGAATAAATCCTCTGCACGATACCCTTGATGAATCTGTGCGTGTCATTCGTTGCTTATTCTCTTGGCTATGGAGGGAGACTTAAACTGAATTTGAAGCCACTGAAAGAACACCCATCTTCTGTAACCCTTCGTGAATTAACAATGTGTTACAGACCTTGTGCCGTGGTTTAGCTTTAGTTGGCAACTAAGCACCACACAGCCTTGTTAGTGGCCAGCGTTCCCAAGAGGTATTTGGATTTAAGTGCATTGTTGTACTGCAGCTGTTGTCTAAAGTTCACTGAGATGTATGATGTATCCTGAATGGAAATGTATGAATGAAAATTTGATTTCATTTTGACAATCAAATATTTCATATTAAGTGAATTGTGAATCAGTTCAGTCTTTTATTGGTAAGGGATTCCTGTTCGTCTTCATGTATGTAACTGTAAAGTACTTACGTACACTGTGTGTTAATCATTATTAACAAGAATTGTTTCTGTGCAACAAATGCAAAATAGGTTTTGTATTTATCAGCACTCCTGAAAAGTATCTAATTTTCAAAATAATTGGTGTTTATATTACAATTTGCATGGCACAGTAATTTGGATAATACTTTATTTATTACCACTCAAAAAGAAGTTATCAAAAGATAAACAAAACAGGCAGTCTGATTCTTATTGGAGTAAATGAGAGGGTTTTTTCCACTGATTTAATGGGAACTGGATCAAGCCCTACATTACTGTTGCAACAGGCTGACGATCAAAGATTATTAACACCAAGCTCCTCTTGTCCCTCTCTTGGCAGTCTGTACACATGCACAACAGTACATCTGCAAAATGGTTGTTAGCACGTATCATCTTTCACTTTGATTTACTTCTGCACCTTTGCTTTGTGAGTCAGCAGGACTGAATTTTGTAATTCATAACCTGAAACTCAGCTTTTCATATTCTAGAAAATTTTTGAAACTTAAAAACCACTGTATCTATGTAGCCTTATATTTCCTTACACTTTTCACAAACAAGCATCAAGGATGACAAAGGGAGGATGAGAGCTACCTGCACAAGCTGTTTTGTGTCCAACCCTTTTTCATTAAATAACCATACTTCTTGTGTTCTACTCTTTTTATGTTAAGCAATGTAAAAGCATTGGGATTTGGCTACAGTATGCATCAAGAAATCCCTCTTGGCAGAAGAAAGCATAAAACTGGCAGACTGTGCTTTCAATACCAGTCATCATCATTTCTGCCTTTGTTAGCCTATGTTCTCTACTGCTGTAGGCCTATCAGCCTTTAGGCTCCTTTAATTATCACATTGGTAGGACTAGTAAAAATGCAATGAAATAGAGCTGCTTCGCTGTCAAATCCTTTTCTTTCCCTTACCATTTTATCTATGAACCAAAGCTGTTAATGCCTGCAGAAAACCTATATAAGTGCAAGTGGCCGTTTTTTGCTCTGGCCGTTTTTTTCCCCGAGTAGGGCACTGAGAGATGTATTCCCTTCCATCGTATACCTGCCATCTCTTCAGCTGAGCTAATGGTGGCTGACTGCTTACATACTGGGTTGTCTATAAGCAGAGGTGGGTAACAGGAGAGTGTAGTTTGGGGGCTTTGGGGACGTTTCTGCAAGAATAAGACCTTAGGATGACAGGTTGAGCAAGCCTCCCTGTTTGTACATGCGGAGTAGTCTGTCTTTTCTCCCCCTTCTTACCCCTTTTTTTAAAAATATTTTTGCTCACGACACTGTGTCCCGTCCTCCCCCCCCTTAATTTTCTCTTTTTATGGTGTCATTTTGCTTCTTTCTTTCTTTCTGTTCTACCTGCTTCCATGCCTAGGCCTTACTTCCCTTGTTCACATGCAAGACGTGAACCAGAAGTCAATGAAAGCAGTAAGGGTACGATAACGCGGAGTCACTTGAAACAGCAAACTGGGCAGCAGTGAATTTCCAGGTGTTGCTTTCAAACTGATGTATACCTGGTGGTGCAAGAGTGAAAGGGTTTCACGTGCGGTCCTTTAAAACACTTGTCCTGCTGTTGGCTTGTAGAGGAGTGGAATTAACCTCGAGAGAAATTCACTTGAAAGGCAGACAAGCTCAGCATAAAATGCCCAAAGCAGGGTGTGCCTTGCACGCCTTTACACTGCATAAGTGTCCTTGACGCTTGCTCGGGGTGACGGGTGGGCTTGGACAGCCATCTAGTGGCTGGCATGGGGTTTCTTCCCCCCACTAATTAGCACAATTTCAGTGTTGTCGCAAAACCGGGCCTGGGTATGTCAGTGCGTGATGTGATTTTTACTTCCAAACTGCTGATGCATAGTCTCCGAGTATGATGGTTTAGTATATTAGCTATAACTGACTGTTTGATTTCTGACCGAGTAGTTCTTGAAAGCAAAACTGATACTCCAACAGATCAATATATAGCAGAAAAATAATTGCATTGCACTCGCTGTGCTTTTCATTGAAATCCTCTTCCACGAAGGGCCTTTGTGCAAGCTCATGAATGAAGGAGTCCTTAAATACATCCTAGGGTATTTCTTCTACCTGGCCTTTTATATTTGCAGACTGCTTTGAAACGCATTTTCACTAACTTCAATGGATTCTCTAGATCCTCTGTAGATTCTCTAGTCAGGTCTAATGCCAATTAGAGTTGTACATTTTGTTGGTAAGAAAGGAATCGGTTAATGGGCTAGCAGATCCTTTTGCCACATTAAGAATTTCTCAAGCCATTCAACACCTCGTGTTACAACTGCAGAGGTAGAAAGAACGTGAGACATAAAGAGTTTGTGACTTGGTCTCTGTAATTAAAAAAACTTGCAGATTTCCAGGGAGAAAATGGTGGAACAATTTCCTTTGCTGCCTTTCCCAGGCTGGGTGTCGATGGAGAACATGCCTGCAGTTCAGGCCTGAGAGTAAAATGTCAAAATGTGCTTGTGGGATGAGTTGGCTTTGAAATAGCTGCTCTTTTCAGGTTACTCTCTCAGAGTAATGCAGTCACAGCAGAAAGGCAAACTAGAAGCACCAAACCTAATCAAAAGATTTAAAATTAAAAATGTGTTTTCTGACAGTATTGTGGGGTGGGGTTTTTTGGTTGGGTTTTTAAAACGATCAGCGTATCTGCAATCATATAGGAAAACAGACTTCTTGGTACGCTTTCAGAAGTTGGTATGTGCTTTTTTTCCCCCTGCCTTTGTCTGCCTCTTTCTCAGCCGCTGAGCGGGACCCAGGCAGAAGCTAGTCACCATCTGGCTCAGCTCTGATTTGCCAAAGCAGTTGCTATGTGGTTTATTTGAAGTTATGACAGAATCCTGACTTTGGGCTCGGTAACTTAGAAATTTCATTTATGCAAACGGCTGCTCTTCTGAACAGCACGACGAGTTCTGCGGGTAATACATTAAGGAAGACATAGACCATATGCCAGACATCTGGGGGGAAAAGGCTAAATATGTCAGACAGCACGTTATGTCATGCACACAAGGGAGAAGCGAGAGGAGTGCTTTCCAAAATACGATCTGCAGTTTGGAAAATGATTCTCACAGTGTCACAAATGGACTGTGCAGCACACTTGGTTGATGTCTTTACTTCACACTGAAAACATTTCCTCCCAAGCTTCTGCAGCACCCCTTTGAGCCATTTTGTCAGTGGGTGTGATAAACCAATTGAAGAGAGGAGTTGACCTGCTATAAATTTGGATTTCGGTTTCTGTTAGAAAGCTGCAGAAGTTAGTGATGGCAGGCAACAGTTAATGACACATCTGCTCCATTTCTCCAGGCTTTGACATTGATGGAGTAACTGGACTTAAGGCATGAAGCTGAAATCCCAAATCTGTTCATATTTATTATTTTGTGATTTTCTGTTTACATCTGGTTTAAATTAGGACGGAAATGCATAGAACAGTGAAACTGTCCTTCTGCTTAGAGCTGTTAATTTTTACGCTAATAACAGGTTTCTTAAAAAATAATAGTCGTGATCTTTGACTAGTGGGATGTGTCCTATATATATATAGATATAAAATTGCCCCTATGCCCAGTCTTGTGTCAGTTAGTAATTAGGGCCCTTCGGGAGTTTTCAGATAATGGTTTTAACTGGGTTGTCCAGTTTCAAAGACATTTTTGATAGGAAGGTTTCTGTGGTCAGATGGAGCTCCCACAGAGGTAAGATTAATCTTCTCTGCAGGATCCGGGGAATCATTTTGGACTGTGTGTGCTAGCCTTGCTGTGTATGGCTCAGAGGAGGGCATCTTAGCACTGGGGTTCTTGGTCTGCAGGTTTGTGACCCATTGTCTAGGGACAGCCTGGGGACAGTTCATTGCTTTCGTGGGTGCTTGTGGTCCTTTAGAGGATGAAATATTCATGGGGCCAAAGTGAAAAAAACCCACTTTTTTTGCCGATAGGGCATTCTGTAAAATGTTGGATAACCAAATAAAAGTTTCCACTTTACTTCATTTCTGAATTCTTTATCAGACATATTTTATTTTTAGGGGGAGATACTGAGATATACTCACCCCATGATTAAAAAAATAGTCCAGATATTTGGAGTATTTGCCTAAAGAGTAGGAAGAAAACAAAGGCATAGACTGAAGTATGGATAGAACAGTACCTAAGCAGATGGTTATGTCCCCTTAAATGCTGCCGTCAGTCAAATGGGGAAATTTTTGAAATTTCTAAGTTATAAATTCAACCCAGAGAAGTTGTTCCACCTCGGTGACAGTAGATTGGTTGGAGAGAAGAGAGGAAAAACTACATTGAATGGATTTCTAAATAATTAGTAAGAAATTAATTCTAAATTGGAATTCAAGGGAAAGAAAGAAAAGTAGTAGTATTAAGGCAAGAAAGACAGTAAACCTTCTGTGAATGGAGTGGATTAGGTTAAAAATGACATATGCAACTTCAATAAAATAGAACGACCTCCATACAGATGTGTGAATATGTACATAGATAGGAAATATGCATGTAGTTGGTCAATGCTGTTCCTATATAAATGGCCACATAGGATAGTCTTTCACAGATAGTTAAAATATTTAAGAGGTATTTTGTATGTGGTTAATATATATCCATAGCAATAATTTATGCGTATACTGGGGTAATTGTGTAGGGCCACGACCAGCTGGATTATAAGAACTGAGCCAAATGAGTAGTTTGAGGAGCCTCCCGTCACTCCGCTGGAGACACTGCTGCAAGTACCCTTGCACTGGACATCGCTATTGGCATCGCACAGCGACCGACTGTCCTGTTTGGAAGATTTGATTCTCCGTGTTGGTATTACCTTACACCACGACCCCAATAAATGAGGTTTTTTCTTGTCAACAAACACTGCCGTGTCTGTTAACGCTGTCGTAAGTCTGGCTGTGTAAGGTACCTGCAGCAGGGAGCAGGTAGTGTATGCCATGGTCGCCTAGGTTCTCCTCCCCAGTTAGCATCTCTAATGCCCTGTGCACAACAGTTACAAAGAGCGGGGACGTGGCAGGAGTTCCTCAACGCAGAGTTAGTACCCCCCTGAGCAGAATGACATCCAGAGACTGGTGAGGCAATGCTCATTTGATACTGTGGTGGGTTTGTGCACTCCATTATGACTCTATTTGACTTCTTCCTGATCAAGAAATAAGGTGGTAAAATAAGATATTTAAGATGACAGGTATTTAAAAGTCCTTAATGTCAACTTCAGCTATGCTGGTGGACTGTTTTCTTCATGTATGTGATGCTGCTTCTCATCTCCACATGTGCTCTTTCCTTGTCCAGACCTAATCCTCCTGTAAACAGTATAAAGTGCTTCCCCAAAGTGGAAACATGGACGCGTGATCCTTTTGTGAGATATAAACAAAAAAATTAGCATGAAGTATTATTAGCTCCCTGTTTGCATACTTTATGTGATATACCTTAAAGATTATGTCTTTTCCAGTTAATTTCTTCTTCTGGAGAGACTTGGATGCAGCAATCCCCCCTCAATTTTCCTGAAAGAAAATCTCTTTGATTTCACAGTTGGAAAATGTATTGTATGTTCTCTCTCCTATCCCAGGAGAAGATGAAGAAATAGCTTGCACTCAGAATGGCCAGATGTACCTGAACAGGGATATTTGGAAGCCCTCACCATGCCAAATTTGCGTCTGTGACAACGGAGCTATTCTCTGCGATGAAATCCAGTGTCAAGATGTGCTGGAGTGTGAGAACCCGCAGGTGCCCCCAGGAGAGTGCTGTCCTGTGTGTCCCCATACAACGCGCGATTTTGACACCACCGTTGGTAAGATTGCTTTCCAGTTCGCTTTTTTAAAAGGAGAGACAGCAGAAAGAACTAGGAACCTCATGATACTGAAGTTTCTAATAGTATTTCCATGGTGAGAGTTTAAATCTGAAGAGAGTAGATACTTGGCAGTTATCCTCCGTCTTGGGTTGCACCTGAGCTGGCTCTGGAAACAGTTTTCTTTTGACTATGAATCTGCTATAAGCCCAAATGGCTTCATAACTAAAAGGTTGATCTGAATTCCATCTTGATATTTCAAGGAGGTTGAATTCTGGCTTCTTTTTGTGGTTCATCTGGAACTGAAAGATAAATACGTTAAGATAGATATATGTAATAAACATGTTAAGATAGATACATATTTATTATATAAATATAGATCATAAAATAAGTGCATGCTATAATAAAATGCTCAATTCGAGGCCCCTCGAATAGATGAATATATGTAAATGTTATATGTAAACAGTATAAAGTGTTTCCCCAAAGTGGAAATATGGACGCGTGATCCTTTTGTGAGACATAAGAAAAAAATTAGCATGAAGTATTATTAGCTCCCTGTTTGCATACTTTATGTGATATACCTTAAAGATTATGTCTTTTCCAGTTAACTTCTTCTGGAGAGACTTGGATGCAGCAATCCCCCCTCAATTTTCCTGAAAGAAAATCTCTTAACTTGCAATTAATGCTCATTAATACTGTGTATTGCATTATTTGAACTGCATTCTATATATAATAATTAAAGTAATTTCTTCAGGAGATATACTTGCTGTTGATTAGCTTAATATAGAACGAAGTAGCGATACAGAGCATGTAGTAGGGGCTTGGGTAATGGAGCAATGGAGCAAGATGTGGCAAGCATTAATAAACAGATGGTGCATCCTGCTGTGTTGTGGGAGGCATTAGGCCAACGCCAACAAGGTACACCCAACAAATATAAAAGCAGTATGGATACATTCCAGAATTCCTTACTGTTATTCAAGGTATTAATAAAATATTCCTCTGAAGGATTTTTGTGGATGTGAGTGTGGCTATATGGCTCTGAATTCAGGCATGTGATATTGCAGGTGCTTTTCAAACAAGAAAAGGTCAAAAATCCCTCAGTCAGCTCTATCTTTTGAAAAATACCACGTAATATGTTGTAGATCCATCAACATCGCTTGTATTGAAGTCAGTAATAAAAATTCCTTTGACTTCACTGTCAATCGTTAGGCTAGCTTCTGACAAATCCCCGCAAGATATTCTGCTTTCCTAAAGTGCTCTTTCTTATTCTGCGCAATGCTGAAAAAGGCTGAGAATCAGCAGACATCGCTGCAAACCGTTCTGATTCCTCGCACCTGAACAAGGGAGCGTGCGTGTCCCTGGGAGCTTCCCCAGCTCCCTGTAGGCGATACACCATCTCTGTGCATCCGGGATCGGGGATGGCTCGAGCTGTAACACCTTCGCTCAACTCTTACCGTGGTCTGTCTCTCAGTAAAATCATTAATTTCCTCTCTTTTCTTCTTTTGTCCTTTTCAATAGGTAGAGGAAGAAAGGTAAGATTTCCTTTACTTTTTTTTTTTTTTTATGTATTACCACTGTTAAAAGAATCTCTTGCATCTCCTTGGAGCACTTAAGAGATTAGCAGAGATTAAATATAAACTCTGTTAAAAACAGTTAATTCTTTCCTCTTGGTCTTCCTTAGTGGCTAGGGAGATTGCAGTCCACATGGAAAAAACGCTGGGAAGCAGGCAAAAATCCTGGTCTTGATATCGAGAATCCCTTGACTGAAAATCCCTGCTGTCTACATAAAAGGAATTCCAGTTTGAGTAGTTTGGTTGTTTCTAGCCGTGCCACAAAATGAGGGAAGGGACCACTAGGTCATTAGAAGCCAAACTATTAAAACTTTCAGCTTGTTTCTTTGCTCAGACGTAGCTGCCCAGTGTGCGGTAGATAGCACAACCCCTCTAGCCATTCCTGCTGGCGTTGGTAAAACTTTGTGCAGCAGGCACGTCCGTATTATGGTGCAAGGCGTTACTGCGT
The DNA here is from genome assembly GCF_035582795.1 of Mycteria americana. Lineage (NCBI taxonomy): Eukaryota > Metazoa > Chordata > Aves > Ciconiiformes > Ciconiidae > Mycteria > Mycteria americana. Next base: position 8,667,600 of record NC_134373.1, on the reverse strand, counting down.
CTTGTCTGGCTGTCCTTGTGTTAGCTTTGACCTGTACGTAATTCAGGTATCAGTCACACCGTAGCTTTTACACTACTGCCCGTAGGCTGGAGCAGCCCCTGAGGTATGACACGCTGAGGTACGAGACACGGCTGGTACGTCGGCTTTGCAGCCTGTCTTGCGTACGGCTACACCTGAGCTCAGGTGGGTTTACAGGAGCCTAAGGGACACCTTTGACTGCCAGGCAAACTTACCCCAAACTGCTCCGCATTCTAGCGGGTACCCCACAGCATTGACGGGATGAGCTTCAATGCAAAGCTATACCTACACATTCAAGTTTTGAAAAATGGTTTACACTGCTCTTTGATCTAAACAGTGTTTTTAGTAAGAATTTTGCTTTTCTTACATTTGCTGTTGTGTATCATTATTTCATATACTCGACCATGGATAACGGGGGTTTTGTATAAATCGCTGGAGGACTGCACAAATATAAAAATACTCCTCAGCTGTATTTAAATGTATGAAACCATGCTGAAAACAGTTTTTTGGCATCCTTTCTGCTTTCACTGTGGTAATAATTCAGGCCACCCAAGGCAGCTTGCATGTTTGAGTCAACACTAAACCGCTGGCAACCATTACCCGAGGGCTTGGGAAGGTCCTTGACAGCAGGAGGCACTGCAGGAGGTGGGGCTGCCCCAGCCCGAGTGCTTGACGGGGACGCTTGGTCCGGGCACTGATGAAGAACCGGGATGATGTGTTCTTGCACAGAACCACACCTCTGTGGGCAGCATCTCTCATAGTATGCAATTAAACAGAGAGAAGATCTATTCTTGCCAAATAAATTAAAATACATTCTGATAGATGAGCTTCTAAGATAGTAAGCAGCTACAAGAAATAACAAATAATTTTTAGGTGATCAAGTATATACGCTTACTGAAAGCAAGTAGCTCTCTATGCAGAGGTCGTTTATGGAAATAAATGGACTGTAACCAGCTTACTATTACTCGATAAACAAGGCAGGATTTTTTTTATCTTTACAAAGTCCTCTTTTTTTCCTTAATAAAACGGTTACCACCAATAGGTCTAAACCCAGTTATTTTATGTAAAGTGTAATCATTGTCAACACATTCAGCTCAAAGAAAAATGAATTGGCAAATGCTGTGTCCTTCACTCTGAAGCTATGCAATATCATTTTCTATTCTGTCCCTATGCTGCAGATGGACATGCAGGTTTTTTATGTCCATAAATTTAATGATATAAATTTTAATTTAATACCTTGATTGAAGAAGTGGAGTCTGAATGCTGCTCTGGGCTCTGCATTTCATATGAATCAAATAATCCAATAACAGAACAACAACATGTTTTCCAGTACTTAAATATCATGGCAATTTTTTAGTTTGACTCTTCTTTCAGCCAGTATGTTACGCAGTTAGAGAAAGTCTGTTAATTTATAGCCTTCATTTAATCAGTGTCCACAGTCATTAAAAATAGTATGGATTGGCTATTGCAGGTACTTTAATCTCAGTTGTATCCTTAGAGAAGTCTTAGCATTTGTCACAGTCACAAGGATGGTATTGGTGAAACCGGTACTGTTAATTGTATTTTCAGTTGTTTTCTGCCATCTGATGTTTTTGTATCTTTTTCCTACAGGGACAAAAAGGAGAACCTGGAATAGTGCCACCTGTAAGTCCATTTTTTCTTTATTTATCAGCACACCCTAGAAGTGTACATTTTAATGCTTTAAAGCAGAATTGCAGTAATTAAGGAAATATAATGAAAATGTACGGCCTAGGAATGAAAGGAACGGAATTAATTATGCTGTTTCACATATGTAACATTAGAAATTCCTGTCAATTGCATTTTGGGGAAAAAATCTTACTGAGTTAAATCTGTCATAATCTTTACCTTTATAGTTAGAATTTTGTGGAGGTATAATGGTAAATTAGTATTTGGAAAGTGTAGAGACACTTGAGAAAACTGGCGAAATAAATTGTCACTTTCTATCTTTATTATCCCTTTCTAGCATGAAGACAAACTAAAAGAATTGATAAATTGAGACTAAATTATTATAATTCACTTATTTATTTCATCTTTTTTTGACTAACAATGGTACTTCCAAGGTTTTGCTCATATTGCTTATAAAGAGACTCCAAACTGGAAAGAGATAACCAGTGGAAATTCCCCCCCCCCCCCCCCCCCCCCCCCAAGCCCCACCAAAAACCCAAAAAGCCCCCCCAAAAAACCCAAAACAAGCAAGCAAACAATAACAACAAAAAACCCCTAACCCCCCCAAAAAACCCCAAAACAAAAAAAAACTCCCAACAAACGCTTTACAACTTGCCTGGTACTTTAATTTTCTCACTTGGTATTTACTTTTCATTAACTAATTGTCTGTAGGGTAGTCATGCCAAATATAGCCATAATGCTGTGTGGTGACTTTAATTCTTATTGCCTTCTTTAGGTTTCAGGAATACGTGGCCGCCCGGGACCAGCCGTGAGTATTTTTTGATCTTCTGTTTCTCTGACGATAGCATTTTCCACTTTCTGCCCTTCCTGTTTTGTATTGTGAGGATGATGTGAAGGAGGACTCTTCTGTGCCTGTAGTGGGTGTTGTCTGCAAAGCCACTGGGTTTGAGGAGGCAACAAGATTATGGGATTTTTTTACTAGTGTCCGGTCAGCCCGTGCCCTAAGTGAATGGATGCGTGCTTGTACTACAAGCATGTCTGAGGACCTTTGTGCAAGGTTGATGCTGGGGAATGCTTTTCTAGCAGGGATCTAGCAGGAACAGAAGGAGATGCAGTACGCTCCCCGGCTGCAGCTAAGCGGAGAGCAGTTCTGGACTAGCAGGAAGGGTGTCTCAAACCTGTACATCTCTGCATTAAGAGCCTCCAGCATTCAGAAAACCTTTGCTGAATTAACCTGTGGAGCACATGAGAGATGAAACCGTTTTGTAGATCTCTGCATCCTGGTTCTACTCCCTTCAGGCAATGTACAATTGAGAAGAAATATGGAATGCTTGGTGATTGTAGCTGTTTTCTTTATGATCATGTGGACCCCCCCCCCCCCAAATTAATTTTCAAATAAGCATTGCATTACATCTTTTCAGAGCTTTATTAATCGTTAGTTAGTTTAAAAGGTACTTAATATTTCTAATCTTTCTTTTAGGGACCTCCAGGCTCACAAGGACCACGAGGAGAACGAGGACCAAAGGGAAGACCTGTAAGTTATTAAATATCTCGGAAATCAAGTAGTGGACTAACCTCAAAAGGTTAGATGGCTTTAAACTGTCTCCATGTCTTCTAGAGTTACCAGGAGTTTCCTCATATTTTCCAAGACTCAGGTAACAAACAGAAAAATGCTTATATCTCACCATTCCCTGGGTAGATTGAAACCTGAATGTTTTGAGATGATTGACAGAGAATTAGCA